>NC_134080.1:200805199-201122478 GCF_000715075.1 Nicotiana tabacum
CTTCTATAAATGTTTAAAATCAATAACGCCTAGAAAGCATGCCTATAGGAGCTATCAACTAAATCAGAATCGTTCAACTCGCTTATAAGTCTAAAATCGGTAAATAGCAATGCTTGAACATCTGCAGAACTCATGTTCCTGCAATTAATAAGTCTCCCTCTATAAAGTTAGTATATTTCTCTCCTGCATTGTTAGATATCATGCCTATAGGTTTCACCTAGGCAAGCTTTAGGGTAAAACCATAATTGCATCAGTCTTTGATAATTCCAACCAGCAAGCAGGTCTGATTCGGATTTCTTATCTGAAATATGTAATAAATCAGTCTGCCTCATGCATTTTTTTCTAAGTTTAATTCAGACCTAATCAGTACATGCAAGACATGCTAAACAATCTGTCTTTAAGTGAGGAGGTTTGTTTGAGCCTTTAACTGCTATTTGTTTTCCCCTAACTGCTTATGTGTTTTTTTTTGTTTGTCGCCTTAGACTTTTACCCTTTTTAACTCTGAAAAGCCCCAACTCCCTCCCCTTTAGGATTAGTAGTCTCAATGCCTCCGAGACTGATAGGATTGGGGCGGGTAATAACATGCAATAAGTAACGATACCATTCCGCACTTTAATACCTTAACGGGGTAGGAAGGGTAGAATATGGATATGATGACCGGTGCGCTAATATCACGTGCGACCCCTCTTCCGAGGAGTGATTACTGGATATTGCATTGAAGTGATCCATATTAATCATAAACATAGGACCCCCTTCCCTTTATTTGCTTTTATCTCTTTTTGTAAAACTATTCAAATCCTTTTTCATAAATTTCTGCCCTTTCTACTTGCCTTCAAAATTTTCAACCTAATTGCAATGTTGTATGCGAGTCCTTATTTGAGACTTGATTATTTACTTGTAAAGTCACAATTGTAACATGGTCGGGACCACACTAGTGGATCTTGAGGGATGCCTAACACCTTCCCTCGAGATAATTTCTAGCCCTTACCCGAACTCTGGTTTTCCAACTCAAACCTTTCTTAAAAGTGTCCTAATGCACTATAATCATTAGGTGGCAACTCTTCAACTTCTAAGACCCAATTCTCGAAAGGGAATAGAGTTGTCCTCCCAATGTCGTATACCCGATTTCGACCCACGTATAGAAAAAAGGGGGCGTCGACAGCATGACGACTCTGCTGGGGACTCTTTAGGCTTTTACCATTGCATGTTGCTTATGACTTTACTATCTCATTAATTGCTTTATTTACTGTCTTTTATTCTTTCACTACGAAACTGACTTGGCTCTTCATGTCTTTTCTTTCCTTTAACTGCTTTCCTTTACTGCTTTATTTCAATACTATTGTGATTACTGCAATTATTGTAATCATTTATCATATGAACGTGGAAATACATGTCAATTTGTTTCATTCTTGTAAACTGCATCTTCAACATCATATTCCACTCGTGCCAAACAAATACCATAGCAACGCTTATAATGAGTGGTTGCGCTCTTCCAATATTATCACCCTTTAAATTCGGCAAAGGCGTATTTGCGGTAAAACCAGTCGATCAGCGGTGCAGTCGACGGTTCCGTACCTTTCCCTCTTGAGTTGTTCGCTCAAGGGTACCTGTCTAATACCCCAATAGAAACCTTACTCTGTTTAACTGTGCATGTATCATGGTCAAACCTAGCCGAGTCAGTTATGTTGTCCACATAATGACTCATTAAGATAGCCTTGTCCGAAGTCCACTGGGTTTCCTTGAAACCCAAATGGACACCACCATATTCTGTACATTTATTTGGAGAACTAAATACTTTTTATGCTGATTATTGGTATTAAATAGTCGAGTCCGGTGGGGGGTGAGGTCTTAACCCTTTTGTTTTACAGAAAATGAATGACAAAGTTCCTGACTTCGGTATGGTAAACATACCTTCACTCTTGCGAACTTAGTGGAGAAACCTCCCATCGAGCAACCAAATCAACAAATGGAAAGAGAGAGTCACTAAGGCTAGTGAGAAGCTAGAATACCTGGAGTATAGCTTGCTGGAATTGGAAGGGAAAGTGAGGAAAAGAGTCATCGATTGTCAAAATGCTGAGGAAGGCAAAGGAGAACGTCCGGCGATAGCATTTTTATTAGAAAATCTGTGCGAGCTTGAGGACTTGATCAACGAGAACATTCAACCTGAAGAAGGTCCTTCTGGGACCAAGTAGTTAGGAGTCTTTCTTTTCGCTTTTAATGTAATAAGGCCAATGGCCACTAGTGACATTTTACTTTCCGTTATTTAGTGTCCTTTTGGATTCGTCTTATTTTTATCAATAAAATGAGGATTTAGCATTATAATTTCTCCAAATTAATTTGTCGCTAGGCCTACCTCGGGCACAACGAGGCACTCAAATTAGGACGCGATTTATATTCTTGCACAATGTGTTTAAATACTGCAACATTTTTCCTCATAATTCGCGCTAACTTGTTACCTTTTTTGTTTTTCTTTTATTTTTATTCCCCTCCCCAAAGGTTAGTTTGTGCATTCTGGCACCATCATCATACAGTACGAGATCCAAGGGCCCTCCACCTCCTTCTCCTCCGAGTCCTATCCGGAACAAGAACAAAAGGAAAGAATTGAGATTCCTCAGGGTACCCCGATTGCTAAGGAAACTGCTGCCCAACTTGAGCAGAAATAAATTATTGAAGTTCCGAGAAGAACTGGATCAAGTTTGGAACTTGGCAAATTTATCATTCTCTCTCACCGCTCCTGATGTCAACTTTCCAAATGCTCAATATCCCGCACCTCCACAGAACACTCCACAACCACAGATGCAACCCACTCATGCTCAACACTGCAACACATGCCACACTCCAAACAACACGCCATTACTCATTCCTGAACCACTAAACACCACGAACGACCACCTCCACAACACTCCCATCTACGTAGATACTATACCCCACTACACTCAACCAATCTCAAGTGCACCTGAGTCTGATGACAAGGACTCTCTTATCAGAAACTTGGCAGTAGAACTCAAGAAGTTGACCAGCCGAGTCCAGGGCATGGAAGGCAACAGAGGTATAGAGGGGCTTAATTATGAGGACCTCTGCATTCAGCCAGATGTTGAACTTTCGGAGGGGTACAAACCTCCCAAGTTCGAAATGTTCGATGGCACGGGAAATCCCAGAGTCCATTTGAGGACATATTGTGATAAGCTGGCCGGAGTCGGAAGGGATGAGAAAATCCGTATGAAACTCTTCATGAGAAGTCTGAAAGGGGATGCTTTATCCTGGTACATCAGCCAGGACCCCAAGAAATGGACAAGCTGGGTAGGTATGGCATCAGATTTCATGGATAGGTTCCGGTTCGGGTAGGTATGGCATCAGATTTCATGGATAGGTTCCGATTCAATACAGAGAACGCACCGGATGTATTCTACATCCAGAATTTGAAGAAGATTCCGCGAGTATGCTACTTATTGGAGATCAGAGGCTGCTAAGGTCAGGCCAGCCTTAGAAAAGGAATAGATGAACAGATTCTTCGTCCAGGCTCAGGATCCACAATATTATGAGAGGTTGATGCTGATCGAGGGCCAGAAATTCTCCGATATCATCAAGATGGGAGAAAGAATTGAGGAAGGAATTAAGAATGGTATGGTTACTAATCTTGAAGCATTGCAGGATACCAACAAGGCTTTACAGTCTAGTGGCACATCCAAGAAGAAGGATGTCAGTGCCGTGATGGTCGAACAGGGATCCAAATCACCACTAAAATACCACACTTACCCATCACCTCCACTTACATATCAGCCCATCCCAAATTACCAAGCACCCGCACCTTCTTACCAAAATCCACCACCCGTTTACCAATCATCTCCACTTCCTGCATATCAACCCACTTCACCCAGATACTCTCAACCTGCACCTGTTTACCAAGCTTATAATGCCCAACCCTCTCACTACCAATCACCTCCCACTCACCAAAATTTCCCTAGACCCAGACCAAATTTCGACCGCAGACCTCCCAGACAATATACGACCATCGCTAAGCCAATTGACCAGCTGTATGAGAGACTTAAAGCTGTTGGTTACGTCTCCCCTATCCCTACCATAACTCCAGAAAATCCTTCCTAGTGGGTCAACCCTAATAAGACCTGTGCGTACCACTCCAGCATGAAGGGACATACCATTGATGAGTGCCGCTCGTTGAAGGACAAGATTCAAACTCTGATCAACAATAAGGTTATCGTAGCAAAGGAGCCTGCTCCTAATGTCCGCAACAACCCTCTGCCTGATCATAGAGGCAGAGATATTCACATGATCGAGATCGAAGATGACTGGGACCCTAAGGGGTCGATAGGATTGATTGTTGAGGGTGATGATCCAAAGAAACCGGCGGTCACGCTTAACCCAATTGTTGTGCAGAATTAGCCTTCCCCAGGCGATGAAGTAAATATGTCTATACCTCTCGAATTTGAAGCACCTTCTTCTGCCAAGGCGCCCGGACCAATTAAAGTTGAGTTTGGAGTCCCGAAGGCACCGGCACCTTTTGAAGTTGTTGTGTTACCACCAAGGGTACCCATTCCTGTAGCAATGTCAGACATAACGCCGTTCTACTCAAATTCCATACCATGGGATTACACAACTGAAGCTAGGAGGAAAGAGAAGATCAAGATGGGAGAAGCAATTGCTGCGCAGGGTATAACCAGAACAGGCAGGGTTTACACTCTAGAGCACCTAGCCGAGTCCAGTAAGCAAGCCTCTGGATGGACTATTGAAACTGGGCCCGATGATCTTTGGAGGAAAATACAAGCTAAGGAGTATTCGGTCGTTGAGCAGTTGAACAAAACACCAGCGCAGATCTCCATCCTAGCTCTTCTACATTGCTCTGACGCACACAAAAATGCCTTGATAAAGATATTGAGCGAAGCCTATGTGCCCAGCAACATAACTAGAGGCGAAATGGAAAATATGGTAGGACAAATACTGGAAATCCACAAAATCACCTTCCACGAAGATGAGCTGCCGCCGGAAGGACTGAGTCACAACATGGCCCTGTACATCACCGTGCAATGCGAGGATTACTTCATCACTAGAGTCTTGATCGGTGGAGGCTTCATCCTCAACATCTGTCCGTTGATAACTCTCAGAACATTGGGAAAGAGCCTGCACGAGATCAAAGATGGGTCCATCAATGTCAAAGCCTTCGATGGGTCCCAAAGGTCTACTATCGGAGAGATCAACCTATGCTTTCAAATAGGGCCAACCTGGTTTGACGTTGACTTTCAAGTGATAGATGTCCCAGCATCCTACATTTGCTGTTGGGACGACCATGGATCCACGCTACTGGAGCTATAGCATCGACCCTACATCAGGCAGTGAAGTTCGAATGGAATCACCAAGAGGTGATTATTCATGGCGATGGTAGCAACCCCATATATAGTCGCCAGACCATCCCGATGATTGGAGGCAGAAGGAGAATAGGCGGAGAAATATACCACCACATTGAAAGAGTCAACGCTGTAGACAAAGATAAATGGTGGGATAACAAGATTGAAAGTATCTTGAATTGGTGTGGATACGAACCTGGAAAGGGACTCGGCAAAAACCTCCAGGGAATCGCCAAACCCATCAAGCTGAAGAAACATGGTACTACATTTGGTTTAGGGTATGAGTACACTTGGGAGGAGTTCAATCACTGGTCGCCACCATGGTGCGGTCCCTACTACCCACTGGAGCATCCGATACCTCACCTGGAGCAGACCTTCCAGCCGGCAGATACTATATATGGGTCGAAGGAAGATGAAGCATTGGCAGCCGTGAAGAATCTGTTCCTGGAGGATGATGATATGGACTGCTGTATTATTTTCAAGGAGGAAGGGGAGGAGGGCCCTTCTATACAAGTTGTGAACCGAGGAGAGCGCCTCAGCAATTGGTCAATTAGAACCACCAGGGCTCGAAAAGCTTCGGGCATTACTATTACTTGCCTTGACGATGAACCAACGATTATGACTTGCAACGAGACAACACAACAAACGAATATGGATTCAGAAGAGGATGATATACCAGAAGAGGTCGTCAGAGAGGTTGAGAATCTTGAGAATAGACCTAAGTCTAACTTGGACGAAACTGAGGTCGTTAATCTGGGAGATACATAGAATGTCAAAGAAATGCACATCAGTGTTCACCTGTCACCATCAGAAAAGAAAAAGTACACGGAATTCCTAAAGGAATATGAAGACATATTCGCCTAGTCGTATGATGATATGATTGGCCTTAGTACGTCCATTGTAGCTCACAAACTGCCAACAGATCCAACATGTCCGCCGGTAAAGCATAAGCTTAGGAAATTCAAACCCGACATGAGTTTGAAAATCAAAGAAGAGGTTACCAAGCAAGCCAAAGCCAAGGTTCTCAGGGTAATAGAGTATCCGACATGGTTAGCCAACATCGTGCCAGTGCTAAAAAAGGATGGGAAAGTTAGAGTTTGTGTTGACTACCGGGATCTTAACCGGGCCAGTCCTAAAGACGACTTCCCCTTGCCGAACATACACATTCTAATTGACAACTGCGCCAAGCATGAGTTACAGTCTTTCTTTGATTGTTTCGCTGTGTATCATCAGATATGGATGGACGAGAAAGATGCAGAGAAAACGGCTTTCATCATGCCATGGGGAATGTACTGTTACAAAATGATGCCATTTGGTTTGAAGAATGCAGGTGCCACCTACATGAGAGCCATGACTACCATCTTTCATGACATGATACACAAGGAGATCGAGGTATATGTGGATGACGTCATCATCAAATCCAAGAAAGCCAGGGATCACATGGAAGACCTAAAGAAGTTCTTCAACAGACTGAGGAGGTACAATCTGAAACTGAATCCCGCCAAGTGTGCATTCAGGGTTCCTGCTGGAAAATTATTGGGTTTCATCATGAGTCGTCGAGGAATAGAATTGGATCCATCAAAGGTCAAAGCTATCCAAGAATTGCCGCCGCCAAACAACAAGAAGGACGTGATGAGTTTCCTGGGGAGACTCAACTATATTAGCCGGTTCATAGCTTAGTCCACAGTCATTTGTGAACCTATCTTCAAAATGTTGAAAAAGGATGCTGCTACCAAGTGGACTGATGATTGTCAGAAAGCCTTTGACAGAATCAAGGAATACCTGTCAAAGCCACCAGTCTTGGTTCCGCCTGAGCCAGGAAGACCCCTATTGCTTTACCTTGTGGTATTGGATGGAGCATTCGGTTGTGTTCTGGGATAACATGATGAAACAGGGAGAAAGGAGCTGACCATCTACTATCTTAGTAAGAAGTTCACACCATACGAGGCCCAGTATTCTCTTTTAGAACGCACTTGTTGTGCTCTGACTTGGGTCGCACAGAAGTTGAGGCATTACTTCTGTGCTTACACTATCTCATATCCATAATGGACCCTCTAAAGTATATCTTCCAAAAACCCATGCCCACTAGCAAGCTCGCCAAGTGGAAAATCCTGCTAAGTGAATTTGACATTGTTTACGTGACCCAGAAAGCAATCAAAGGGAAATCCTTGGTAGATCATCTCGGCGAGAATCCCGTGGACGGAAAATACGAGCCCCTAAAAACGTATTTTCCCAATGAAGAGGTATCTTTCATAGGAGAAGATATTGCAGAATCCTATGATGGTTGGAGGTTGTTTTTCGACGGAGCTGCGAATTTCAAAGGAGTTGGCATAGGAGCAGTCCTAGTATTAGAAACCGGCTAGCACTACCCGGTATCCGCCAAGCTCAGGTTCCCTTGCACCAATAATATGGCCGAATATGAAGCCTGCATCTTGGGGATCAAAATGGCCATTGACAAGAACGTTCAGGAGTTGCTAATGATCGGGGACTCAGACTTGCTCATACATCAGGTTCGAGAAGAGTGGGCAACCAAGAACTCTAAGATACTTCCCTACTTGCATCACACACAGGAGTTGCGGAAAAGGTTCACAAAGACAGAATTTCAGCACGTCCCCAGAGTCCAGAACGAGTTTGCTGATGCATTAGCTACTTTATCATCCATGATCCAGCATCCATATACAAATTTCATTGATCCCATCCCAGTAAAGATTCATGATCAGCCAGCTTATTGCGCCCACGTTGAGGAAGAAGCGGATGGAAAGCCATGGTTCCATGATATCAAGGAGTACTTGACAATAAGGGAATATCTAGAACTTGCCAACGCTACTAAGAAGCGCACACTTCGTAGGTTATCCAGCAACTTCTTTCATAGTGGAGGAATCCTGTACAGGAGGACTCCCGATTTGGGTTTACTAAGGTGTGTCGAAGCAAAAGAAGCATCCATGTTATTAGACAAAGTTCATGCAGGGACCTGCGGGCCGCACATGAATGGTTTTGTCTTAGCAAAGAAGATACTCCGAGCAGGGTATTTTTGGATGACTATAGAAACAGACTGTATCCAATATGTTCGCAAATGCCATCGCTGTCAGATACATGTAGTTATGATAAAGGTGCCTCCAAACGAGCTTACTACAACAAGCTCACCATGGCCATTCGCCGCTTGGGGAATGGATGTTATCGGACCTATCGAGCCTGCCGCATCAAATGGGCACAGTTTCATCTTAGTGGCAATCGATTATTTTAGAAAATGGGTCGAAGCAGCATCATACAAGGCGGTCACTAAGAAGGTTGTAGCAGATTTCGTCCGCGACCGCATTGTTTGTCGGTTCGGAATTCCGGAATCAATCATCACCGATAATGGTTCCAATCTCAATAGCGACTTGATGAAAGCAATGTGTGAAACATTCAAGATCAAACACAAGAACTCTACAGCCTACAGGCCTTAGATGAATGGAGCTGTGGAGGCAGCCAATAAGAATATCAAGAAGATACTAAGGAAGATGGTCGAAAGGCACAAACAATGGCATGAGAAGTTATCATTCGCCTTATTGGGATACCGCACCACAGTCCGCACATCGACCGGAGCAACTCCCTATATGCTGGTTTATAGTAAGACGGTCATCCCCACCGAGGTAGAAATTCCCTCCTTAAGGATCATACAAGAAGTAGAGTTGGATAATGCAGAATGGTTAAAAGGTCGCTACAAGCAGTTAGACCTTATAGATGGGAAAAGGATTAATGCAGTTTGCCACGGTCAGTTGTATCAGAACAGAATGTCCAGAGCCTTCAACAAAAGAGTTATACCAAGGAAGTTTACACCGGGCCAGCTGGTGTTGAAGAAAATATTCCCACATCAAGATGAAGCCAAGGGGAAGTTCTCTCCCAATTGGCAGGGTTCGTACATGGTTCACCGGGTTCTAACTAGAGGAGCCCTTATTCTTGCAGAAATGGATGGAGAATTCTGGCCGAAGCTATTCAATTCAGATGCAGTGAAACGATACTATGTGTAACCACTTATGATTCCCTTTATGATGTAATTTGAACTACGCCTGACTTGATTCCCATTTAAGAGGGGATACGTAGGCAGCCCTATGGGTTTGGTCACAATTTAATAAAAATTCCATTTCCCCCCCCCCCCCCGCTATTAGAATTGGGGCAGAATTTCAGCACAATCGTCAGAAATGTCCGCTCAGCAAACTGGGCAGAATTTTGAGGAGGACCCTCAAAATTCCGGAGCCAAAGAGGTTGTAATGTCTGGAACCACGTCGCAGTCGTTGGTTCATCTAAAGAAAACTATTTTCGATTATATACTTACATTATATTTACTAAATCATGCATAACTATTATCTGTATTGCTGTTGTTTAGTGACGCTACCCCAATGACACACAACGTCAAGAGCCCGGGGAAGGCGAACTAACCTTTTCCCCTTATAGAGCTCCCGATTTTTCTTTGGATGCAGACACTCAATTCGCAATATCATAAGATATATTTATGCACTCACACTTTCCCAAGAATGTAACTTCTCAAAACCATCACGTGCCCGCAATTGCTATCCGTACACACTCTCCCCAGTAGTTATATTGTCATAATCGGCTATCAGCTAAATGATCTCACTACTAATCGTCCTTTTACATTCTTGCACTGCATAAGGCTACTTTTCTGCATTCCGAGGTTAAGCTCTACCTCAATCTGCATATCTTTGCATTGCATAAGGCTACCTTTCTGCCTTCCAAGACTAAGCATTGTCTCCATCCTGCATTTCTCTGCATTGCATAAGGCTACCTTTCTGCCTTTCGAGACTAAGCATTGTCTCCATCTTGCATTTTCTTGCATTGCATAAGGCTACCTTATCTGCCTTTCGAGACTAAGACCTGTCTCCATCTGCATTTTGCATAAGGCTACTTTTCTGCCTTCCGAGGTTAAGCTCTACCTCCATCATCATCTGCATAAGGCTACTTTTCTGCTTTTCGAGACTAAGCTCTGTCTCCATCCGCATTTTGCATAAGGCTACCTTTATGCCTTCCGAGGTTAAGCTCTACCTCCATCTGCATTTCCTGCATTGTATAAGGCTATCTTTCTGCCTTCCGAGACTAAGCTCTGTCTCCATCCTGCATGGCTGAAATATCGCCACTTTATTTTCTTGCATCGGCTGAAAGATCGCCACCTTATCTCTCTAGCATGGCTGCAATATCTCAGAGGAGACCACAGTGAATCAGTTAGAGAAGATGGCCAATAGATTTTTTGAGGCAAACAAAATCTCATTTACCGATGATGAACTTCCCGAGGAAGGAGTCGGGCACAATAGGGCTTTGAACTTGATGGTCAAATGTGAGGGGCATTATGTAAAGAGAGTCATGGTTGATGGAGGCTCAAATGTAGATGTATGCCCTCTCTCTACTTTGCAAAGCATGAAGATCAATACGGACAGAATCTGACCCAGCAATGTTCGCATCCGGGCTTTCGATGGCTCAGCGAGAGATACCATGGGGGAAATCAACCTCACCATGACGATTGGGCCGGTAGACTTTGAGATTGTTTTCCAAGTAGTGGACATGGTCACTTCTTATAACTTTCTTCTTGGAAGGACATGGATCCATACAGCCCGAGCTGTGCCATCCACCTTGCACCAGATGCTCAAATTCGAACATGACGGGCAAGAAATTATTGTTCACGGAGAAGACGAGTCCATTGTTTATAAAGACCCATTAATCCCATGTATTGAGGCCAAGGAAGGGTCTGAGTCCATTTTCTATCAGGCTTTTGAAGTGGTTGTTGTGGACCATGTCGAGGAAGGAAAGCCCATTCTGCATCCTTGTCTTTTCGCCACATCTGTAATGGTGGCTACGGTTATGATGAGACAAGGTTATGAGCCAGGAAAAGGTTTGGGGGCATCATTGCAAGGAATTTCGTGTTTTTTCTCAAATTTTGTCAAGGATAGTCGATCTGGGATGATTTCCAGATTGTATTGGAAGTGACAAGCAAATACTTGTGCCAAGTCATCCCAGGTGTACCATCTCTCATGGTCCTGGAGGGTATACCACTCCAAAGCTGATCCGCTCAAACTTTGACTGAAGTAAGCCATTAATAGTTCGTCTCTTCCCCCAGCTCCTCGCATCTTGCTGCAGAAACCCCTCAAGTGGGCTGCTGGATCACCGTGCCCGTTGTATAGGTCAAATTTGGGCATCTTGAAACCAACTGGTAGTTGCACATTTGGGAACAAACATAAGTCCTTGTAGGCCACACTGACCTGCCCTCCTAACCCTCGCATGTCTCGGAACAATTGTTCTAAGCTTTTGACATTCCTGAACATCTCTTCTTGTTCGGTATTTTTGACTGGCTTGTCAATTTCTGTTGGGAGGTCAAAACGGGGAGTAAATGAATGAATTTCGAAAGCTTTGAAAGTGGGCTCCGGGGGGTAGTATTGGTTGTCTTGGGCCTGGAACATAGGCTCACTAGGAGATTTGTGGAATGTAGCTGGGAGAGGTGCTACGAAGACAGGAGTTACTGGTGGGGGAGGGTATGGAGCTGGTTTAGGAGGTGGGGACTGCAGTGTATGAGAGGTGGTGCCCCGGTAGTGCTGGTAGATGGGAAAACTCGGGGATAGTTCAGTGGCAGGACTATCCTGAGTTTGGGCTAGTGATGGGGTGGAGGCAGGGCTAGCTGGGTAAGATGGGGGTGATTGCCCTGTGGACCAGGCCCGATACATCTCAGCCATTTGTTGCTTAAGTTTAAGCATCTCTTCTTTCATTTTACTGACGTCCATCTCCTCTATCTCAATACCTGTGTCGACATCCGGGATAGACATGCTTTCGGGTATCGGTCCTTTTGATCTGGTGTGATAATGATAATATGCCAGTATACTCTTAGGAAAACTAACTGCTTGAATTCTGGAAATAAATAAACTTGTTAGTTTTGAGAGTTTAACACATATATAATTACACGTTGAGATGCAATGTTCCTAGACAAATAACTCTTTTCTATCATGCATTTGCTCGGCTGCTTGTGTCATCCCAGCTTTTCTTGATATTTCCTTTTATTGTCACTCACTCTTTATTTTATTCCTTTTTGTGTTTGTGGTCGAATCTTATAGAGATTGCCTACGTATCATGACCCCGCATGAATCAGACCTTGCGTAGTTCAGACCAATAAAAGATAAACAATACCAATCATTTTTTCAATTTTCATATTAAAATAAACTGGGTTTCAAAGGTTTGAAGATGACCTACAAACTCAAAAATCAAACAACCCACATATTCTAATTAAAGATTTATAACCTCGAAATAAAAAGGCCAGCTTCCTTTCCCCGTTTGACAAATGCAACCAAACGGCTATTTTTGCAAATGTGTCCCCTTCCAAATCTCACATGAATTTTGAGGTCGGGGAGGATTATTTTGACACTTTACAAACTTGTCCGTTCTTTTTCGAAAATAACCTTTCGATAACGGAAAGATACTCTAAGGCTATTTCGGCAAGAACGGTTTAAGACGCGGCCGAAGCTGGCTCGACTTATTTTGACCAAAAATCCAAACGGTATTCACCTGACCGTTGACTCTTTGTTTTTGTTTTTTTTTTCAAATTATAATAAAAACCTGGCGTTGCAAACACGGCCCTTCAGCGCCTCGCGGACGAAGATTTTTAAGGTTGTGTGGGTCAATTGGACCAAATCTAAAACAATGACCCAAAGGCGGCTGTTTATACAAAGTCAGCCTCCCGGCATCCCTTTCGGGAACATTCGGCTATTTATGACAAAACAACATCACCTGACTTATTCATGACTCTTTTTTATCGTTTTTCTAATTAGCAAACTCAATATTGCAAACACGGCCTTTCAACGCCTCAGGGACGAAGATTTTTAAGGCTGTGTGGGTCAACCGGACCAAATCTTAAAAAAATGACCCAAAGGTGGCTGTTTATGCAAAGTCAGCCTTCCGGCGTCCCTTTCGGGAACATTCGACTATGTCTTGATAAAACAGCGTCACCCGACTTCTTTATGACAAAATTAAAATTTGACATATTTTTTTTTTGGCTATTTTTTAGCAAAAGGGGAGGTTGGACACCGCCCGACTTATTTATGACAAAATTAAAATTTTGACACGTTTTTTATTTATTTATTGGTTTTTGGCTATTTTAGCAAAAGGGGGGGTTGGACCCAATGAGGGTTGCCTACGTATATCACATCCGGTGAGAATCAAACCCGCGTAGTTCGGGCAAATTAACCGAACTATTTTAAAACAAGATTTTTTTTCTTTTTCAGCAGCAAATAACAAAACCACTTTCAAAGCACGACTCTTTCATTTTCATTTTGGCATTTTCAGAAACAAAAAAAAAAAAATTTAAAAAATAAGACTCTTTTTTCATTGTTATTTTTCAGGGGAAGACAAACTATTTTCCTTTTTTATTTTATTTTTTGAAAAATAAGACAAAAAACGATTTTTTTGTTTCCTCTATTTTTCTTTTGCTTTTAATAAAACAAACTAATAAGACAATTTTTTTTCATTTTCTCAAAATTTCGGCAGAGTTTTGACGGTATTCAGGCGTTGGTTTTTTTTCAAAAAAATAAACAATCAATTCCCTAACCGCTATTTTTTTTTCAATTTCAAAATATTATTCCTGATATTCAAAAGTCAGTCAACACACAAGTCCGAATCAGATAAATGCGCAAGTAGCAGTAAGTAAGATTCATCAGGATGGTCATTTTCATTTTTGGTACACCTGTCCTAGATAGACCCAACCCCTATGTTGAGCCTCCAAAGTCAAATGCACGTGATGCAAACAAACGTTCCTACTAGGGATCCGGCATGAAGCTGAGTTATTCTAAGAGAAAAACCTAAGGCATATTGTTCTAGCCCTGGCTTACCCAAGTGGACAGCTTGAGCCGAAGTGGGGGCAACGTACCGGGAGCACGAAAGTCTACCCGGCCTAGTTACTTGTCCCAACTTTGTCTTATTTGGTATGACTTCTAACAGAAAGGTGGGCCACGCGCACGTGTGCACCATAAATTCAGAAGACTCAGAAGGAAGGAGGGTTTCGTATCAGTTTTATATGCACAATTCAGATAATATTAAAGCGGCAAAAAGCAACATTTAGCACATTAAGCATAAACATGTAAACATCAGATAATAAATAAAGCCAACTATAACAGTTATTTTAAGCTCGAATTCTTAAACCCTGAACCAGTGGTTCTGGGTTAACAATTTGTCCCCAGCAGAGTCGCCAGAGCTGTCACACCTCCTTTTTCCGCCCCCGCGAAGGGTGAAGGAGTTTTTTCCAATTAAAGGACAATCGAAACGGGATTTGTTTGTTTATTTCAGAGTCGCCACTTGGGAGATTTAGGGTGTCCCAAGTCACCAATTTTAATCCCGAATCGAGGAAAAGAATGACTTCATATTACAGTCTGCGTACCAGAAATCCGGATAAGGAATTCTGTTAACCCGGGAGAAGGTGTTAGGCATTCCCGAGTTCCGTGGTTCTAGCACGGTCGCTCAACTGTTATATTCGGCTTGATTATCTATTTTTATACAAATATGAACTTATGTGCAAATTTTATCTTTTACCGCTTTCATAATTGTTATTATTATTTTTACAAGAATGTGAACATTGTTTAAAACATGTCTTTGGATTACGTCACATGAAATGCATCCGCAATCCGGAACACATTTTTATTCAATATTTTGGGATTTGGATTTGGGTCGCATGAAATACGCACCCGAGTTTAAGAAGATAACATTATTAAGTACGCGCCTAAAGCGACTAGCGTATCATTATTTTGGGTAGGGCCGTGAAATTTGCTAAAACGGCTCCTCCCGAATTCTAAGCAATTAAATGTACATTTATTGAGGGCCCCGCAATCTATACATTTTATTAAGCGAGGCTCATCTCATTTATTTTAAATGGACAAATCTTAAAGCGACTATATTTTTCTATAAAAATTAGTCTTTAAAATAAAGAAAGAAAATCCTAATTAATTACTAGCTTTTTTTTATTATTTTAAGAAAACATGGCATGCTAATTGCTAGATTAATACAAATATCGATGAAAAAGGAATTTTACTCAAATTTTCGAAATTATAAATAAAATAAAAATTCGACAACTAATATCCAAAAGAATCAAATACAGCTCAACATTGTTATAAAAAAATTATTGAGATTAATTATTCACAACCATTTGAAACTAGATTTAACCATAATTACTAAAGCTTATTAGAAAGTTTATTAGGCTTAAACGTTCTTCTAATCTTGCTTGAACTCAAATCATGCCTTAATGCCTAATTTACGAAATTTAATTTAAATTCATGCCTTAGCTAAATTTAGTTACTTATTCGTGATTAACCTACTGTTGATAATCTTGAAACCTTCATAACTAGTGAATTAACCCGTTTTGCCAAACCGATTCATTAAAGACTAACTTATGATATTTTTTCTTATTCCAATTATTATTCAGTAATACATGAAATAACTTAAATACAATCAACAAAAAGAACAAAGAAAAACGAAATTAAAACCTCAAAATTTCATTCTTCATATGTATTCATGCTTCCACATTATTAGCTTGCAATAGCTAGTATTACAGTCGTGTACCTGGTATTGGAAACAAAAGAAGATGAAGATGAGAATCAGCAGCAGTAATAACAATACAGCACAGCAACAACAGTCCAGCAACAGTAACAACCCAGGAACCGAGTTTGCAAACCGGTGGAGTAGTAATCCCAAAACAAAAACTTCAAGCTTCGATGAAACAACAACAATTAATGCTGATTTCAAACAATGAAAGAAAGCAGAAAATTTTTTTTAGTTTTTTTTTATTTTTGAAAGTTTAAATATTTTTCGGAATTTTTCTTTCTCTCTTAAATATTCAGCTCTTTTTTTTCTCTCCCTTATTATCTCTGTCCGTTCTTTTTCTTATTCTCTTCCTCCTTATTCTGATTCAAGACCTCTTATTTATTTCTCATCCCAAACCCTTTAATCCATTAATAAAACCACACTTTCTCCTACCAAACCCATTATCTTCCCACTCATCCCCCACTACATTAAACTAATATATCAAACCAACCCATTACATCTTGTCCCCCATGCCTACCATAAACAATTACCATATTCCCCTCCACTACATTTTGTCTTGTCCCCCATTTATATTAAACAACTATATCACCCACACCCCATTACATTTTGTCCCCCATGCTTAACATAAAGAATTACAAAATGTACAATTCCTAAACTAACCCTCCGACCTTATTGCAATTACCATTTTACCCCTGCACGTACTGCAATTTACCAAACTACCCTCATCAGCTATAACCAATCAATTAATCAAACTTAACCTAAATATAGCCAATATGACCAATTTCTACACAAATTCGAACAACAAATTCAAACTAAATGATGAACAACTAAAATTTTGATTGAACAATATTTTTAGCAACAAACAAACCTACTTTCAGATTCAACAACAACAACAACAAACAAGTATATTCAGATTTCTAAATTCAATAATTATTTGAACTTAAAATCAAATCTAACAACATTACAACCAACAATTCCTATATTAAACTTAAACAAGATTATGAGACAAACTCAAGAAATAATCATAAATGATAAACAATAAACAAGAAAAATCAAACTTATACTAATTTCGGATTCAAGAACAATCAAACAAAGTATGGACATAAATGAAAAGATTCAACAACAATAACAAGCATGTTTTATTCAAATTTGAATTAAACTTGTATTAAGCTTAAACAAAACAAATAAACTTATTCAAATCACTAAACTTCAAATAATCAATTGATCTTTTAAAATTAAATCCAACAAAATTATAACAAAGATACGTGATTCCAAAAAAAATTAAAAACCAAAACATAACTTCACATTAAATTACTGAATTAAAAACGAACTTCAAACAAGATGAACACGAACTAAATCTATATTAACAACAAACGATGGATTTAAACGATTTACTCTAACACCTTTCTATATTAAAACTAAATCCTCTTAAAATTAATAAAACAAACTGGAAAATAATTAAATTGAATCTTCAACTTAAATCTAACAACAATATAATTAAACTAACAATTTTTATATAAAATAAATAAGAAAAATAAAGCAAACTTATACTAATTCCAAATCTGAAAATATCAAACAAATTACGGACGAAAATAAACTTAGAACAACTAACCGTAAATGACCAACGACGAACTCGAACGAATTTTAAACGAAGCCAACAAAACTTTGACAGAACTTCGCCGGACTTTAAACGGACTGCTTTGCTTTTTCTCCGTGTGTGTGCATGTAGTTGTGGAAGTTGCTATGGTGAGCAGCAGCAACACTTGGACGTGAAGAAGACGCAACAACTGGGGTCTATTTGGATGTAGCGCAAAAAGGAAACAGTAGCAGCTGGAGATTTTCGATGGAGAAGATGAAGGCAGAAACAGCAGCAGCGGGAAGCATGTTTGGTGAAGGTCGACGAGCTGTTCGTCGTCGATGGAGCAGTGGAAACGCAGCAACAATGGAGGAAAAAAAGCAGCAGCAATGGCGAAGAGAAAAGGACGCAGCAACAACGATATGGACTACGCAGAAACAGCTGCGACGATGGCCGTTTGGACGCGACGACGATGGTGTAGCTGCTGGGAGTCATTGCTGCTCGTCATGGCTGCTCGTTCATGGCTGCTTGGGGCTGTTGTGGCCGTCCATGACTGGACGTGGTGGAGAAGACGACGAAGAAACAAGGGGGGCAGCCATGGATGTCGAAGCTTGAAGGTGGTCGTTTGGTTTTAATGGCGGACGGGGGGTCGACTTGGGTGGTCCGACGAGGGGCTGTGCGTGTGTGCGAAGGTGAGGCAGAGGGGGAAAGGGTAGCTGCCATGGTTGCTTGCTTGAAGCTTGAGGAAGAAGAAGAAAGAAAGAGAGAGGGGGGGCGGGTCTCTTAGGTTTTTTTTAGGGTTTTTGTTTTTGGGTTTCAACAAGAAAAAATGAAAAATGGGAGGGGGTTGGGCGGAAGGTTTAGTTATGGGGCGGACCGGGTCGACCCGGTTTAAAATGGACCGGGTCATGGGGAAGGTTGGGCAATTTTTGGGCCTGTGGCTTGAATTTGAAGAAGAGGCCCAATTCCAATTTTTCTTTGTATTTTTTCTCTCTTTTCTTCTTTTATTTTTCTAAAACTAAATTATAAAAATACTTAAATTATTATTAAGAACTAAACTAAGTTATAAAAGCGCAAATTAACTCCCAATAACATTTAACGCACAATTAAGTAATAATTAGGCATAAAATTGTATATTTGGACATTAAATGCTAAAAATGCAAAAGATGCCTATTTTTGTAATTTTTAATTTTTGTAAAACAAACTTAATTACTAACAATTGTAGAATTAAATCCTACATGCAAAAATGCGACATATTTTTGTATTTTTAATAATTTAACAAATAAACATGCATAGACAAACATACAAATAATTACACAAAAATACCACAAAATTGCACACCAAGGAAAATCATTTTATTTTTGAATTTTTTGGGAGTAATTCTCATATAGGGCAAAAATCACGTGCTTACAACACATGCAAATCTAAGTCTTGCACAGCACACCGCATATACTATACCGTCCTAAGGTAAATATGAGAACTTCATATTCATTCCGAGCCATACGCAACTACGTACTTAACTAGCCAAGAACTTTTCTATTAGACCTCAGCTGGGAGAAAATCACTATACATCTCATGCTCTTTATGCCCGTGGTAAAATACACACATCTAACCGTGGTAGAATCATCGAGAATTTTCCGAATTCCATTCGCACAAAACAAAACCATCAGAACTGAATTCTTCCAACTCAACCAAGCTACGCAGGCCACTAAAACCCAAGAGCATTGTCTCTAAATACCTGTATAAACTCATTACCTCATAAGCATCCAAAGAACTAATCATGTCCTTACCACACCGATCCGGGCCACTACCAAGCTATCCCATCTATCCGAGTTCCCTTCTGACTTACCTTAAACTTGATACTCATTCTTGCCATAACATCACAATTTCTCAACCCAGACTTACCACACGAGACCCAAGCACAAAACCACACCGTCTAAGACTCATAAGTCGCTGAATACTCTCTTAAATATTCCCAAAAACACCACCTTCAAAATACTTTACTCCAAAGAGACTTCCTAGAATCTAAATCCGTTACCTTCATCTTCCTGATACTGATATATAGAATCCCATAATTAATATAGAAAATACCACAAGTCTTGACATCTCCCAATAAAAACTCAGTTTCTAGCCACATATACAACTTGAAGATACCCAATTGTTACATGAAAAATCTTGAACCCATTAGAACCATTCTCAAGAGTCATCCATTCTACTCAAACTACAATTAGCCTGATCAAACAAATCGAACAGCCCGTGCCTCATTAGCACTCTGACACCGCAGAATGTTACATCATTCCATTATAACCAAGCAACTTCCTGCTCTATGCACCGAGCATCCTTTACCAACAACAATTCAAGACATTCCGTGATTCTCACACACCTATGAAGCATAATATATCCTTTGTTAAGAATTTTCCTTTACTCAAGCCATCCTCGGTCTCAATCTTCGTAGGCCATAACTGATTTGCCCGAACGCCTCGAACTGGGACCAACATAGCACATAACCGTGCAATCAACTAATCAATGGTAGACTCCCCCACTTGGTTCAAAGCCATAGATCAAAACACACTCAATAACTCATAATGCATATACTCTATTGCTGCCATAATACCATAGTGAGATTAAACTCAAATCCTTTGTAAGCTTGGGAAAACAAATCATCAGATACTTTAAATCTTCTGCAAATCTCGTATTCACTCTCGCAACAGTTAAACCCACTCTCTTAAGAGACCCAATTTAAATTATAGCACTTATCTTTCACTTGCAAATGAGATCTTCTATTAGACAACATAAAGATCGCACAAACTTCCAAACACTCCGCAGGAGATAACCCACCTGCTTCGCCTCGAACTAACCTTTTCGCATACCTTCCACCATCATAAAGTTTACGCAGTCACTTAGTCTTCCTGAGTCTGAACACATAGCACAACATGAAATTTACTTCACTCCCAATTGGGAAACATGAAAAGATTCTTCACATGCCCATAACTCGGGGCTATACCTTGAATCAAGATGGAAATCAAGCACCTAATAGTTCTTCTATCCTCCAGCAGACCCTTCTCGTCACTTCCAATCATATGGATATATCTCGCAGTACTAACATACTCATCACATAGCCAGCCAGCTGTCACTTCCACTAATAGGGACAATACCAAACATATAAGTTCAAAAACACTTGCTCACACAATTAGCACCTCGGTGCTCAAGCTATAGGCAAAATTTAGCCTCAAGTCCTCCAGACTGGCCCAACATCAACTCAGAGATATCACATCTCACCCCTTGATCGAGGAATCACAAGCCATCGATGCACACCTGATACCAAGCGCTCATGCGCGCATACGAATGCGTGGAAGGAATTCAAAGAGTTATATTTCAAGCTGAATCAAGGACGCATGATAAGAATTCAAGAATGTGAAGTTTTTCCTAAAGGTTCTGCAACCTCCCGAGGATAAGTACAGACGTCTCCGTACTGATCCGCGAGTCTCTACTAAACCTGCTCATGACTCGTGAGACCTATGTAACCTAGGCTCTGATACCAACTTGTCACGACCCTAAACTGGACCCGGTCGTGATGGCGCCTCTCGTGAAGACAAGGTCAGCCGAGACAATTCCCAAATCAACCATTTTCCATTAAAAGTTATTTTTAGACCATTTATAAACCAATAATCTCATAATGAACATTTAAAAGAAAAATGCGGAATAATTACACAAGCCTGACATCGGGGTATCACTAGTCATGAGCATCTACCAAGGTCTGAATACAACAAGAGTCTAAAAATGTACTAAATACAATAATAAAATGAGAGGAAGGAAGCAGTGCTGCGAACGTCGTGCAACCACCTTGCTAACTCTGATGACTCTGCGTTTGAGCAATCAACACCCGTTATCGGGTTCCGAAATACCTGAATCTACACACGAGGTGTAGGGAGTAATATGAGTACTCTAACCTAGTAAGTAATAAGAGTAAATAAAGACTGAGCAGTAGGAAACAATGAATCCACATTTATGATAAACTCAATAAGCACAACAGACTTTCAAATCGGAATACGAGTCAATCTTATCATTTTAAACCAGTTTTCGGTAAAAATCATTTGAAAATGCCTCCCAAAAATTTCAGTAGGAGTTCAATACCATTTATAATAAAAGAGATGAAAACCATAATTGGCCCCTCGGGCAAAACATAGTTCGCATACTACCCCTCGAGCAAAACAGAAATTTCACAACCCTTTTCATAACTTAGAAACTTCAGTCTAAATGAAAGATTATTTAAAATGTTTGTTCAACATTTTCAATAGAGGCTCGGTTTAAAGATGAGTGAAAGCAGTAATCAAATCAACATGTTCAATAGAAACTCGCTTAAAGAGGAGTGAAAACAGTAAGTTCATAAACCAGCCCCTCAGGCAAAGCATCACTCATGTACATGTATATCTATGTAGCCCCTCGGACGAGCCTCTCAGTCACTCGTGACTCAACTCTTACAAATCAGCGCTCAGACTTAGCATTCACACTCAATATGTACCATATAGTAACCGCTGCAGCGTGTAGCCCGATCCATATATATAGTCGACTGCGCTCACTGGGTGTGTGCAGACTCCGGAGGGGCTCCTATAGCCCAAGCACTATATCGCTGCGGCGTGCAGCCCGATCCATATACATATCGCTGCAGCGAAGAGCCCGATCCATATGTATATAATTCTCACAACCAGGCCCTTAGCCTCTCCCAGTCATTAACCTCACAATCAGACTCTCGGTCTATCTCAGTCATCAACCTCACAATCAGACTCTCGGTCTATCTCAGTTATCAACCTCACGATCACTCAGACCATCAGTAAAATAGGGAACTCAGCCCAAACAGTTTTCACATTTTTAAGAAATAAAGTGATAAAACCAGATTTAAATAATAAACAGGTAAAACATGATTGAGGATATGCTTTCAAAACAAATAGAGTGAGAAAAAATAGTAAAAGTGCCCCTAAGGGTCTCAGCAGGTCGGCACAAGGCCCCAAACATGACATACATCCCAAAAATAATATAAATCTCTAGAACATGGAATATCATAAGATTTCAAATCAAATACGCGACTTAACAGTCGTACAGGACAGACCAAGTCACAATCACCAATGGTGAACCACTCCACGCTCGTCATCTAGCGTGTGCGTCACCTCAAAGTAACACAACGATGTGTAAATTCGGGGTTTCAAACCCTCAGGACAGTATTTACAATCATTACTTACCTCGATCCGGTCCAAACTCTAGCCTGCGATGCCTTGCCCGCACGAATCAACCTCTGGATGCTCCAAATCTAGCCACAATCAGTACATAATCATTAAAATATGCAAAGGGAACGAAGCCCACTCAAAAATATCCAATTTTACATCAAAATCCCGAAATTGCTCAAACCCGCCCCCGGGCCAATGTCTCGAAATCCGATAAAATTAACATCAATGGAATTCTCATCCTCACATGAGTCTATACATACCAAAAACATCAAAATCGGACCTCAAATGGACCCTCAAATCCCAATTTCTAGGTCTCCAATTACAAGCCCTAATTTCCCAATTTTAGGCTTTAATTTCCACATATTTCATGATTAAACAAGTAGGAATCAGCATAGGATCGAGTATAGAGTTCAAAAATCTTTCCTCCAAGTGATTCCTCTTGAACCCCTCTTCAATCTCCTTCAAAAATCTCCAAAAGCAACAAACTATGGAGGAAATGAGCCCTAAAATCGCGGACAAGATGAGTTAAAAATATTCTGCCCAGTCCTTAATTTCCTTCTTCGCGAATGCGGTCAAAGCCTCGCGTTCGCGAAGCACAAAAATTCCGCTGACCATAATCCTCTTACGCGAACGCGATACAACCCATGCGAATGCGATGGTTTTCCTAGATGAACCTTCGCGAACGCGGTCCTTCCGTCATGAACGCAATGGGTTAATTTCCACTGAAGCTTGACCTTTCAATTCCTTCTATGCGAATACGACTACACGCCCGCGAACGCAATGCACAACCTCGTAGCCCTTCGCGAATGCGTCACCTGCCTCGTGAATGCGAAGGCTAAACTTCCATTTCCCTCAGCAGACTCTTCGCGAACGCAAAGACCAAAATGTCTGCAACTGCTGGAACTCAAAATCTGTAATTTTTCAAACTTCAAAATGATCCAGTTGACCACCTGAAACTCACCCGAGGCCCCTGAGACCTAACCAAATGCACCAACATATCCTAAAACCTTATTCAAACTTGTTCCAATCATCAAAACACCTCAAACAACATCAAATCACCCAAAACACATCGGATTCAAGCCTATGTTTCTAAAATCTTTCAAATTTCGCTTTTGATAAAAAAACTAACCAAACCATGTCTGAATGACCTGAAATTTTGTACACACATCCCAAATGACACAACAAAACTATTGCAACTCTCAAAATTTTATTCCGACCTTTATATCAAAATCTCGCCTACCAACCGGAAAACGCCAAAACCTTAATTTTGCCAATTCAATCCTAAACCTTCCACGAGCTTCCAAAATGCATTCCGATCACGCTCCTAAGTCCCAAATCACCCAATGGAGCTAACCAAATCATAAACTTTTTTGATCCGAGATCATATACAAACAAGTCAAATCTTGGTCAAACATTTCAAATTTTAAGCTTCAACTGAGGACTGTTTCTTCCAAATTCATTCCGATTACTCTGAGAACCAAAACCAACGATTTACTTAAGTCATAATATATTGCATGGGGCAGGTCACACTCAAGAACTGACGAGCAAAGTGCAAAAGCTCAAAACGACCGGTCGGGTCGTTATATGTCACTAGGTAAACATGGGCGAGTCGGAAGAAGAGAATATCTTTGTGGATATAGATGAGTATATTGAGGATATAAATGTCATTGTCCCTCCAAGAGTTGATGTTGCTACCTTCAAGGTGGAACACAGTCTAATCCTAATGCTCAAGGCAGAGGGATTTTTCCAAAATTCCACAGATGATGATCCGACACAACATCTCAAAAATTTCTTTTGTATGTGTGCGATGCATAAGCAGAATCATGTTTCAGGTGATGCCCTAAGGTTGAGGGTGTTCAAGTACTCTCTAACTAGAGAGGAATGACAATTGATCCAAAATCTACCGCCTAATTCCTTTCATACTTGGCCTGAGCTTGTCCGAGCTTTCCTAGCAAAATGGTTTCCGCAGAGCACGAAGTCTGAGCTCCGGGATAACATTTTCTTTTTCAAGCAATTACCGGGAGAACATCTACATGACGCATGGGATCAATTCAAGCTATATTTAGTGAGGTCGCCGAATCATGTTTTTTCGGATACTATCTTGTTGGAGAAATTTTACATGGGCTTGGATCCTATTGTTACACCCCGTAAGTTTTGTAACATCAATATTTTTTTTCTAATACCTCTTGTTACATTTTATGATACTCCATAGTGCTTATTGGTTTAGTTGATTGAACTAGATGTTTAAGAAATATTTTCGCATGTATCAAAAGTATTACTCCACTTAGAATTTATAATTTTAAACGTGTCATAATATCTTTATGATTTCAAGTATATTTAATATAAAGGTGAAATAAAATTCTTTCAAGTTAAAGATATTCACATATATGATAGTACTATTTTTTTAAAGACTAGAAAGAATAAAAGTATTATCTAAAAATGGAATATTGGAAGTTTTTTTGTTCCTCCATTTGATATTAATTTGTGAAATTTACGTACCCTTCTAACGTGATTTTTTTATTTATGAGATTTTCTTTATTATAAATATAGAAATTATTTTCTCACTGAAAAGAAGGTTATCTTTTTACCATTTAATAAATTAAGCGTACGAAAATTTGTACTCTTTATATGAGATTAGGAAAATTAGAAGTTGAGAAAATACGTGCATTTTTTACATGGATATTTTAATGAAAATAAGTGTATGTATTTATTTTATATGGTACCACATGACCGTAATAGTAAGTTATATAAAGTGTATTAAAAAATAAGTAGAATTTTAAGTAGTTTGAGATAATTCTTAATTATGCGGGTAATTGATTAATTATCGGGTAGCGGGATACTACCTAATTAATTAATTAGTGTAATTGTGTAAGGTTGGATAGTCTCAAACGTGGCAGCTAGCCACAATCTAAGACTATGACTCATGGTCACGTTGATAAGGTGGCAGAACCATGCATTAGGCCTCGTCTTAGAAACAAACCTTTTGTTCTAATTTCCTAATGACAATTCAACCAAGCTCCACTCATTCCTTGGCTTGTTTATGTTAAAGAGGAAGTAGGAATTTGTTTTTATGTGAAGTACCATATGATCGATCCTGTAGGTAGCCGTTTGACATAAAGGGATAAACCAGAATTTGTTGGTCATTCTCGCAGCAGTAGCCAAGAAGAGGGACCATGTTTTCATGCGTAATAGCTGAGAGAAGGGTCAACTGTAATACAAATTGATACTACAAGGTTAGTTTGCAAGCTGTGTTATTTGTTACGCATGGCTTAACTACATATACGTGGATAAGATGCACTTATTGTAGAAGATGGCAACTGGAGGGTGCAAGCCAAATCAGGAGGATATAACATATTGAAAATGAAGTTTCCTAGATTGAGTGTGAACTGACTTTACTATAATTCCAATTCTGTGCTTCAATAGAGGGGAGTGTGGTACAATCTTTCTTAAGAATATCATACGGATTTTTCTCTACTCCAGGTATGTTAAGGCTAATTCTTCTTTCTTTTGGCATAATCCAAGTAACGATACATATACGTAATGTTATTCCATAAGTGGTTCTACTCATAGCGGTTAAAGATGTTTATGTTATTCATTACTCGTAGCGGTTAAGGATGTTTATGTTATTCATTCCGGTAAAGTAGCATTAATCAAAGGCATAATGGTCTTAGTTTGAAAATTAAGAATATTTTGATGAAGAACGCTTTACCTCCTCTTACTAGGACACTTAAACTAAATTGGAATTAGTCGGCACAACAAGTAGGAGTATATGATTTCAAATACGGAATATGTAAAATAGACATCAAATTGTAACCCTCTAGAGCTTCTAAATCTGTCTTGTTCCCTTTCCAGACAACCGTCAATTGAAAATAACTATAACTTTTAGTAAAATTTATATATATATATATATATATACACACACACATACTTGGCAGCTATTATCTTGGAGAGCATTTATACAATATAGACATGACGTTCCGAAAGATCTTATTGACGTACTTCTCATGCGTTTGCATTCATTTACATGTGCATTTACCTATGACTCAGACGGCGTTATATACGCGTATATATGTATATGGGATATTGAAAAAGGTTATGGCGTTATATACGCATCGCCACCTGATCAACTGGTATACGTTGATGATTTGTCCACAATGTCCGAGATGATATGATGGGATGCCCTCAGAGGCTTGATGATGTTATGAACACATGTATGTACGGCATGACATACATACGCATATGCATGATACTATGAGTATTTCATTATTTACAGAGTTATTCCAGTTCTAAAAAAATAAAATTTGTTCTCAGGCAGGTTCTTTTATTCCTATGGTTTGCCAGTTGATGTGATTTCAGATATATGAATTTTCTTGTTGCAAGATAACAAAAAATACATGGCTGATAAAGAGAAGAAATTTACATGTGCATTATAGTATTGGTAATTTTTTTTAAAGAAAAGGGAAGTAGTAATTGTTGAATAGTAGGTAGAGGAGATATAACTTCCAAAAGTTCAAGGATTGATTTTAAAATTTCAGTCTTATCGTTTATGGGATAAGGCCTTTAATAAATCACTATGTTAACATTGCAGACCGAATCAATAATTTAGGTCTTACGTGTTAGCCAAAATCATTTGAAGCTTTATTCTGCTGTCAATAGTTCCATTTCTAATATTCTAGATTATTTTGCATAGGCCTGAATTTTCGTCACAATATGTCTTTAGTTAATGTTGAATTATGATTTTGTTTCAGTTCTGCCTTACATACTCGGTACATTATTCGTACTGACGTCCTTTTGTTGGGGACGTTGCATTTATGATTGCAGGTATAGATAATCAGTTTGACGAGCCCTTATAGTAGACGAGATTGGTATTCAACGAAGGATCGATAAAACTCCACCTCATTCGGAGTGCAGCCGAGTCTATGAGTCATCGTGTCAGAATTTTGCTAGAGACTTATGGGTAGGCCGGTACCCTGTCCCATTTTATGCCAAATAATCTTAGAGGCTTTGTAGACAGAGGTTCATTTTGTACAGTATGTTAGAGGCCTTGACGGCCCATATGTATTCATGTTGTAAGAAAAATGGTTTAGTGATATAATGTTTTCCAACTTATAATTGTATATTACAGGTTGTGGCCATGTTGGCCCATGATAGCTACGAAAGGAATGAATGAGTTATAGAGTGGTTCGCTCGGGTCACTACGACATCGGGTGCCAGCCACGCGTTCCCAGGTTTAGGGCGTGACACCTATGAATCAATCCATAGACAAAAATGCAGCTGATTGATCTTTTATGGATAAAATATTTGCAAGGATCACACAAATCCTTGACAAAATGGCAAAACATAACCAAAATTGGCACTCAGAGGAAACTACAGGTGGAATTGCAAATGGTACTCCTTCCTTGACCAACATGATTAAGGAGAACCAATAAAGAGATCAAGTAATTGTTGGGCTTGCCACCAACGTCAATGTGTTGACGAAGATGTTCACTAAAAGCCAAACAAAAAAGGTGAACGTGGTGGAAGATGTTCAACCCATGTCAAATGAGGATTACGAGGAAGCAAATTACGTCAATAACTCTCAAGGAGGTTATCAAGGCAACCCTACCAAGGTTCAAGACAACAAAACCAATGGAGGCCTAACCAGCTAGGGCAAGGCAACCAACAACGACGAAATGACCAACATAGTTCAAATCAAGAAAATTGGAATAACAACAACAATAATTTTTCAAATCGGAGTTCCAACCGCTATGTTCCTCCAAAGGGGCAATTTTCAAACTCTCCACATTAGAAAGAAAGTTCTTCGAGTGAGTCCAAGTTGGAAAACATGTTTGAATGAGTATTGTAAAATCAAGATAGATCCGACACTTCAATGAAGAACATGACCGAGCTTGTGGGCTATCATACCGCATCTATTAAAAAGTTGGAGATGCAAATGAGAGATCTCTCAAGAGAGCAAAATTCGAAGCAAAAGGGCACACTCCCAAGTGACATAATTGCAAACCCAAAAGGTATCCGGAGTGGCCCAACCTCGCATTGTATGGCAATCACAACTCGAAGTGGGAAACTACTTCAAGGAGAGAATGAACAAGTGGTTGAAGTGGAAGATTCCAAACAAGAAGTCAAGGCACAAGTTGAGGTGCCAATTGTTGTTGAAGTTGAAAGACTCCCGAAGAAGGTGAGAACTCAAGAAGTGAACCATGAGGAGGTTAAGGAAAAGGTAATAGAGACACCAAAAACTCTACTACCTATTCCTAGACCTTTTCCTCCTTTCCCTCAAAGACTTGCTAAGAGGGTTGATGATAGCAAACTCGAAAAGTTTTATGACATTCTCAAGCAATTATTGGTAAATATTCCATTCGTGGAAGCATTTCAAGAGATGCCAGATTTTGCTAAGTATTTGAAAGACTTGATAACCAAGAAGAAAACCACCAAGAATGAAGTGGTGAATGTGACTCACCGGGTTAGTTCAATCATTGCAACAACCACGGTCCAAAAGAAAAAGGACCCAGGAACTTTCACCATCCCATGCACTATTGGGTTGCACGATTTTGCACGAGCCCTTTGTGATAATGGGGCTAGCATCAACTTAATGCCTCTTGCTATTTACAAGCAAGCAGGGTGAGGTATGTCTAGGCCTACAAGTATGAGGTTGCAAATGGCCGACCGTTCAATAAAGAGACCAGTGGGAATTGTTGATGATGTCCTTGTGAAAGTGGGGAAGTTCCTCCTCCCTGTCGACTTTGTTATCCTCGATTGTGCTATTGATAAAGAAATCCCTATCATCTTGGGGAAACCATTCCTTGCTACTGGAAGAGCACTCATGGATTCAGAACAAAAAGAGATCAAGTTCAAAGTTAATGACGAAGAGGTTACCTTTCAAGCAGGAAAGGGTATGAAATTGCCGCATGCATATGAGAGTATCTCAGTCATTGATGTTGTTGATAAGGTAGAGGATGCAGTAGAGGTGAAGATGGAAGAGGAATGCCTTGGTGAGGCATTGGTGGCTATTTTAGTAAACTTTGATAGTAAAGATATGGAAGGATACATGGAATTGGTGAATGCATTGGAATGGCTTGGGTCCTACACTTATGCACCAAAGAAACTTTCTCTTGGCTTAGAGAATAGAGTCACTCCTCCCGCTAAGCCTTCAATTATCGAGCCGCCACAACTTGAGCTCAAGCCACTTTCACCGCACTTAAGGTATAAATTTCTTGGCTCTAATGAAACTCTACCTGTAATTTTTTCTTCTTTGTTGAATGATGTGCAGGTTGAACAACTGTTGAATATCTTGAGGGAACATAGACAGGCCATTGGGTGGACAATAGCGGACATCCGAGGGATTTCTGCTGGAATTTGTAAGCACAAGATACAATTGGAGCAAGAAAGCAAACCTAGCGTGAAGCATCAAAGAAGGTTAAACCCTTCCATGCAAGAGGTGGTGAAGAAAGAAATCATTAAATGGTTGGATGTCGGGGTTATTTACCCCATTGCCGATAGTCCATGGGTGAGCCCGGTGCAATGTGTGGCAAATAAAGGAGGCATGACCATCATTCAGAACGACAAAAATGAGCTCATCCCACCGAGGACAATGACCGGGTAGAGAGTTTTCATGGACTACCTGTCACGCCCCAAGCTCGGGGAGCGCAACCTGCGCTCAACCAAGTAAACCCGGCCAAGCAAGCCTGTTAGACACTTTCTACCCAACTCACTTACGATTAAGAGAAGACATGATTTCATCAATTTGACAATAGGAGATCATACAAGTACATTACTAAGCCAATTCCTTAGGTATATCATTGTTAAGTTTTAAAGTACATACACCTTATGATTTAGTGGAACAGGAATCCAAAGCACAACATAATCTATTGACCTTCCCAACACCCATATACAACCCATATAAATGTCTACGGAGCCTCTAAGTAGATACAAAATAAAGTGCTATAGAAGTGCCAACAATAAGGCCCCGGCTACACCTCAAAATATGATAAGAAGGTGAATATAATATACAAAATATATAGGACCCCGAAATAATGTGGGGATCACCAAGTCAGCTAGAAAGAGGACGCGCCACTAGCTGCGATCAACACTATCTGCTACGGAACCACCTACATCCATTTAAAGATGTAGCGCCCCCGGCAAAAGGGACGTTAGTATTGTTGAATAGTACTAGTATGTAGAGGTAAATATCAATCTTAATAGAATGAACAACGAAACATAGAGGAAGGAGTCATGATGTACAATAAGAGCTTCAAACAAATACGAAAAACATCAAGTAAGGATCACATAGTTCTCAAGTCAATTTTCATCTTATTAGGTTGGGTAATCTTTAGTGCCATATGCCATAATCCACAATACCACCGTGTTCTTACACGGAGTCCGATCTCGACCCGATCGGCTAGGTCATCTCATTTGAGACATCAACCATATCCACAATTTCAATTATCAGTCCAGCACAATTACCACCATGTGTGCGACATGTGGTTCGATCACGGCCTAATCAGCTAGGCCATCTCACTTAAGACATCATCCTTTTAGTCGTTCATCTCAATTCACATTTCCTTCTCATCTTTCATTACATGGCACGAGTAGACTCATTTATTAAGTCATTCTTGGCACTTGGCCGTATGTTACAATTCAAGTTTCCCTTTTTATACATTCAAATAACATTATCATCCATATCAATAAGGCCTATCATACAAGGCATTACGCACATAAGGGAAAAACTTGAAAAATCTTAATCACACGTAGGTTCTTCATTTAAATTAGCATAGCAAGCTTTATTCGATTCTTGATATGAATTCTTGACCTTTCTCAACACATATATTCCATATTTTAAACACATTCTCAAATAGAATGACGACATGATAAACATTTAGAACAATTATTGAACATGAATCTTTCAACACAACATATTAGGGCAAACAATCCTAGTATGATCAATTTAGGGACTTACACCAATTACACGAACACCAAGGGTTCGACTCTAAGAAGAAGGGGGTTTAGCCATACATACCTTGTTTAAGCTTTCCTTCAGTTACTACAACGTTCCAGAAATTCTAACAATCCCAATCTATTTTGAAACATAACAAAATCGAACACAAATTAGGAAGATATTCATGGTTTCAGCTCATTTGGGCATTTATCAAACACTAGTTGTGCATCTTGATTTCAAAGCTCTTCTACAAGATTTCCTTCATTCCCCAACCCAATATTTACTTATTTGTGTTCAATAATCTTCCCACAAACCTGATTTGTACATGCATGTATACATAATACTATTACACCCAAGAATCATATCTCAATCACCCATCTTATACCCCAAACTCGAAATTAAAGTCTAGTGTATAGAATCTTACCTCTTAGATGAAGATCTTGTGATTGGTTTCCTTAATTCTTGAAGATTGATGCAAGATTGAATGATTAGAATATTAGGCTTCCTTCTTATCTCTCTAAAATTCTCTTACCTCTCTGTAAAACCCTCAGAAAATCGCCCCAAAATAATCCGCAAAGCCTACTTATCAAATGGGGTGGGGTTATGAAAATAAGGAAATGAAGCCTCCGAAATCGGGTCTGCGGTCATAGAATAGAATACAAAATGGGTATGTGGGTCGTAGAATGGATCGCGAAATTGGTGCCCATAACTAGGCTTCACTGGATAGGTCTGCGACCATTTTGCGGTCACATAACCACTTCTGCGATAGTAGAATGGCCGCAGAATTGCATTATGCCAGCCTTTGATAATTTGATCATAACTTTATGTAGGAGTTCCCAAATGACGAACGGTTTGAAGAGTTAGAAATTAGACTCGAAGATATTTCATTTGATAGGTTGTTCATTACATAACACCTTATATATATGTAGACATGCTTGTCCAAAGTTTGGACTTGTGCGTACTCATTTGGAATTTTAGTCTATTACGTAAATTTCCAACTTAACTTAGACTTAGGCTTCTCCTTAGACCCCACATTACTTATTATATGACTTATACACTTATTACCATATCTAATTGATATCCATCATATTAATTAGCACATAAAATATCATAGTTAGCCTACCTAGCACCACGAAATCTTAAATTACTTAGCGAAATTTTTCGGGGCCTTACACTACCGGAAGCTCAACAGTACTGCTTGCAAGGACCATTTTCCTATGCCTTTTATTGATCAAATGCTTGATCGGCTAACGGGAAAGTCATTTTATTGCTTCTTGGATGGTTATTCCTGCTACAACCAAATCAACATCGCCTTAGAAAATCAAGAGAAGACAACATTCACATGCTCGTATGGAACCTTTGCTTTTAGCCGGATGCCATTTGGGCTATGAAATCTCCGCTACTTTTCAACGATGCATGATGTCAATCTTCTCTGACATGGTGGAGGATTTCTTAGAGGTATTCATGGATGACTTTTCTGTGGTTGGTGATTCCTTTGAGCATTGCCTTGACAACCTTAGGCAAGTCCTCAAAAGTTGTGAGGAAACAAACCTTGTGCTAAATTGGGAAAAATGTTACTTCATGGTGGACGAGGGTATTGTTCTGGGCCACAAGATCTTCAAGAAAGGTATAGAGGTTAATCGGGCAAAGATCGAGATCATTTCCAAACTTCCTCCTCCCATTTCGGTATAAGGTGTTCGGAGCTTTCTGGGGCATGCCTATTTTTTATAGGCGATTCATCAAAGACTTCTCAAAAATTGCAAGTCCCATGTGTAAGATCCTTGAAAAAGATGCAATGTTTGATTTCGATGAGAAGTGCCTCAAAGCTTTTGAGGAATTAAAAACGAGGCTCACCACAACACTTATTATTGTCATACCACCGATTGGTCTCTTCTATATGAACTCATGTGTGACGCTAGTGGTGTAGCTATTGAGGCGATACTTGGTCAATGACATAATAAGATTCTTTATCCTGTCTACTATACAAGCAAGACACTCAATGGTGCACAAATGAATTACACTATGACAGAGCAAGGACTGCTTGCTATTGTCTATGCTTTTGAAAAATTTTGGGCCTATTTGTTGGGTTCCAAAGTGATTGTCTACACCGATCATGCTGCTCTCCGCTACCTTATGGCGAAGAAGGATGCTAAACTAAGATTTATTAGGTGGGTTCTTTTGTTACAAGAGTTTGACTTTGAAGTCAAAGATCGAAAATGAACATAGAATCAAGTTGCAGATCACTTATCCAGGCTTGAAGAGGTAGGGAGACCAAAAGAAGATCTTGAAATTAATGATGCCTTCCCAGATAAGCACATATTGGCATTGTCTAGCACTTTACTCCTTGGTATGCCGACATCGTTAACTTCTTGGTTAGTGACCTTATCCCCGATGAATTTGAAGCTTATCAAAAGAAGAAGTTCCTGCGGCAGTGTAGGCAATATTATTGGGAGGAACCTTTTTGGTTCCGTATTGCGCCGACAACATCATTAGGTGTTGTGTTCTGGAAGATGAGGTAATTTAAATTCTCAAAGCATGTCATGACTTCCCAGTTGGGGGACATCATGGTGGAAATCGTACTGCGACAAAAGTGCTTGAATGTGGCTATTATTGGCCATCGATCGACCAAGATGCAAACTAAATGGTCAAGGCATGTGATCAATGTCAAAGAAAAGGGTCAATTTCTAGAAGACATGAGATGCCTATGAACTTTGTGATGAAGGTCGTGATATTTGATGTTTGGGGGATAGAGTTTATGGGTACCTTCGTAAGCTCTTATGTCATGACATATATCCTGGTGGCAGTAGATTATGTCTCCAAATAGGTCAAGGCAATTTCCTTGCCTAACAATGAGGCAAGGAATGTAACCACCTTCTTGAAGAAGAACATATTTACGCAGTTTGGAACCCCAAGAGCAATCCTTAGTGATGGTGGTTCTCACTTTTGCAACAAAGCTTTTGCCGAGATGCTCGAGAAATATAGAGTTAAGCATAAGGTGGCCACCCCCTACCATCCTGAATTGAGTGGTCAAGTTAAATTTTCCAACAGGCAGATCAAGAACACCCTAACAAAAATTGTCAATGCAAATAGGACGGACTGGTCAAGGAAGCTAAATGATGCATTGTGGGCATATCGAACAACATTCAAGACTCCCATTGGCACATCACCGTACCTGTTGGTATTTGGTAAGGCATATCACTTGTCAGTAGAGCTTGAACACAAAGCTTTGTGGGCATTGAAAAAGTTAAATCTTGACTGGGATGAAGCTACTAATCTAAGGTTGACACAACTCAACGAGATGGAAGAATTTCACATTCATGCCTATGAGAATGCAACCATGTACAAGGAAAAAATGAAGTTTGTTCATGATAGGAAGATTGTGAAGCGGGAATTTAAATCTAGTGACTTAGTCTTGCTCTTCAACTCAAGACCGAAACTATTTCCGGAAAAACTCAAATCCTAATGGTCTGGCCCGTTCAAAGTTGTGAATGTGTCATCCTATGGTTCCATTGAATTGGAATCTGAGGACGCGACTCGAACCTTCAAAGTAAATGGACAAAGGGTCAAGCATTACCTCAGTACCAGTGGATAAAGGCATTTGATAGAATAGTTCGCACTCAAAGATGGTCCTACACCAACCACCACTAATGCTTATCAAAAATGGGGGCCACATCGTCGTGCCGCGACGTTAAATCAAGAGCTTCTTGGGAGGAAACCCATGATTGGTAACACTTTTTGGCTAGATTTTAATTTCGGCAAGTTTAATTCTAGGTGTTGAGAAGTTTGACGTGTGTGTTAGAATGCAAGTGGCTCAAAATACAATGAAACAGGATGCAAGGGCAGAGGAAAGTGAAGGAAAGCAAAACCTGTGATTCTGCAACAACATATGTGACTGCATAGTGGTTCTGCGGAACGCATAATGGTCGCGGACACAGGCAGAAAAATATGCTATCTAAGCCTTCAAAAATGCAGTGAAAATGTGATTTCTACGGCCCGCATAATGATTATGCGACCACAGAACCTATCGCATCATTTGTTTACCGAACTCAGTCAATAACCCATCGCATAACATATCTGCGATCGCATAATGTGATATGCAATGGGTTGCCTAACCGCAAACCTCTCAGGTATTTAACCCTAACTCCCTAAATAATTTTCATCACTCTCACACACAAACATACCGCTCAAAACATAAGGAAAGATAAAAATGATCAAAATTATTGAAACAACAAAACAAGAAGATTTAATAAGGAATTGAAAAGGAAGGGGCTGACCTTGCTCGTATTTCAGACCAACATCATCCCTCTTGATTCTGGTATGCTCGCTTTTCCCCTGTTCCCCTTTGTTTTCCTACTTAATCAATTGAAAATTGCCATGTGAAAATTTCCGTGTGCTCTCATTGCTATCTCCCCTAACTCCGTACTGTGGTTAATCCATCGAAAGTGATTCTACTAAAAACCTTGGTTAGAGGCATTCTACTGAATACCTACGTTAGGGTCTCTCTATTGAAAACCTAGGTTAAGGGCTACTGGGTAAATTGCCATGTGAGGGTTTGAATTGGAGAATAGGAGAAATGAAAAGGGGTGGGAACGTTTGTAGCATTTGGCTGAAATTTCATCCTGCTGGGTATACACTAACTGAGGGTGAAAACTTTATTTTGAGCTGTTGACTAAGAACGATGATCTTTGTGGTCCGCATAACTATTTTGTGGATCGCAGAGTCATCGCATTTTATGCCATATCTAGTTGTCTCAAAGCCCTTGTGTGATTGGATTTGTGACCGTAGAAACGTTATATGAGCCGTAAAATAGTCGCAGACAGAGGTAGATAAAATGCTCTATTTGAGGAGCAAAATGCGACCAATCTGCGGTCGCATAAGTTAGTGTGCTGACCGCTGAATTTGTTTGGCTTCTGAGTGTTGAATTACGCAATGCTTCACAGAAGTGTTATGCGATCGCAGAACTGATTGCAGAACCAACTTTGTTCTTCATTGTTCTTTCCTTTTTAACATGTTGTCCATGCCATATCACATACTCACTTGTTGGTTAATTTACAGGAATGGCACCAAAGAAATCCTTGCCATCGCGACAACCTCCCGCTTGAGGAAAAAAACGAGCTGCTGCTCTGAGCCAACAAGCACATCAATCCAAATGCACCCAGCATGATACAACTAGAACTAATGTGAGCATTTCTCCCAATCTGAAGAGGAAGGGGCACAAACTGATCTTGTGCCACCTATTGACCTCCATGCTGAAGCACACCAAAAAAATGGTGAAGATCTCAGGTTTGGGGTTTCCGGCTCTCGAACCCTGTACATGGAAGGCTTAGGAAAGAGAAAAATCCTTGAAGAGAAGCAACTAAGCTTGAGAGGTTTAAAAGAACACTATCCCCATGTACTAGAAAACATCAAAAGGAGGGAGTGAGAGTCCTTCAGTCAAGTCCCAGGAGAGTACAACGAGACACTCACGAGGGAATTCTATGCTGCCTATGCTGCATCTAGGAACGCAGAACAAAAGAGAAACCATAGGTTCTTGGACTTTGTTTTAGTCCGTGGAGTTGAAGTCCTCTATGATGCAGGATCAATCAATGATGTATATTTCAAGGACTGGGAGCCAAGCACCACATAATATGATGAAAAACTTAAAAATAAGGAATCCGACCGTGCTTGGGTAGCCTCTGTCATAGCCAAGGGAACTCCGCCCTGGGTTGCACCGCGTCAAACGATCTATAAGAGGGATCTTACCCAAGAAGGTCGGTACTGGCTAAGTTTTGTCTGTTCCTATCTAATTCCCTCAAGGAATGAAATAGATATAAGCATCAAGAAGGCAATCCTCATTGCATGCATCATGACAGGTATTAAGGTTGATGTGGGAGAGATTATATACCGTAAGATTTGGATCCAAGCAAACCAGACAACAACTTCGCTCCCTTTTCCATGCCTAATCCATGCCTAATCCATGCCTTGTGTAAAGTTGTGACGGTTCCTCCTGTCCCCAAACATGATCTCATAGCAAAAGTTGTTTAGGATATCAAAATCACCCGGATCAATGATGCTATCGATAAAGTAGTCGACAATCCACTAGAGCCTTTACTCACTCCTCCTCCAGCCTTAGCAGCACCTGCTACATCCTCATACTCTCCTTTCGTACCAGCAACTTCCACATCCACTCCTAGACCAGACACTGAACCACTACCTGCCTCATTGCCTGCACTCTCAAAGCTTGAGGAGGATGAGGGTCAGTGGGACAACATAGGCAAGCAAATTGTTGTTTCTACAGAGACACCGGATGAGGATGAAACAGATGTGCAGACATCTATTGTGCATTCCCTTGCAGATATGATCGCAAAAGACACTCCTTCGACCACACAATCATCATTGGGCAAGGGTAACAGCTCTGAGGTCCAAGACCCAGCTTTAGAACTGGCAGAGCTTATTATGTTGGTCGTAGGCATTACTGCATAGTCCGAGGTTCCACTCCCTGCTTCCATAGTGTCAGCCTCTATCCCCACGGCCACTTCGAATGCTCCATCTACTGTCCAGTCAAAGGATCCACCCAACGCTCCTCAGTGTCAGCTCCCAGCTCCACAAATGCTTAGTGCGCCCAGAAAGCAGCTAAACTTTGCTCTTACTTGCTCAATGAATTGGGACAATGCATGCTCTTTGGTTGGGGGCGGGGTAGTCAATTTTTTGTGAAACATATATATAATCGCTTTACCTTATTAGTGTAGATGTGTATATAGCAATGAATTCCCCTTGATTTTTCCTCGACGGGTTCTTTTCCAAGGGTGTAATAGTAGAACCATGACAGTAGCACAAAATGTTTTGACTTGTTTGGTATTTTTGTTCTAGTTTCAAGCATGTGACAAGTTTTTGTTGAATAAAATTGCACCTTTCAAATGTTGTAAATAAATGGTTAGTCATTATTGTGAAATCAAGGCTCACTCTTTGACTTTGTGATTACCTAGAATCTCAAATATCATGTGATGAAGCTTTGTGTTGCCTTGTATTCACTTGAGGGTTGAAATTATGCCGAATCGAACAGCTCATGTGTTGTGAGTGGGTGAGAATTGGTGTAAATAATGTTTGTGCGTAACTTGTAATGTCTAGAACTTGCCGGTTGATCTCTCAATGCAATTCTTAGGTTAATGATTGGGTGTTGAAATGATCTCAGGCTCTCTTTGTGATTGCTAATTAAGTTTTGACCAAATGAACCTCCCTGGTAAATGAATTATCCTAGTTACCCCCATTGAGCCGTCAATCTTTTCATTTGGCTACTACATTACAAACCTTTATCCCTTTATGAAATAATTTCCTCTTTTGAATCCGTCCCCCCCTTGAACGATTAAGAATGAGGCTAAAAGCCTAAGTTTGGGTGTCAGTGTTAATTGGAAATTGGTAAGGTTGTACATTGTATGTTTTGACACCCAATATTTCCCAATATATTTTCAATATGCAAAATAACTTCAAAATAGCATATATATATATATATATATATATATATATATATATATATATATATATATATATATATATATATATATATATATATATATGCATATATAAGCATATCCAAGTATTTTATTATTTTTTCATAATTTTTAAAGATTTAAATTGATTTATTTTTCACTCTTTTATCCATGAAATCCCAAAAATTATGTCCACAATTATTATTTGTGACAATTCATCTATTGGATTCTTATATATTTATGCCAAAATATGGCTAAAGTGATTTTTACAATTTTATTTAGTATTTTTAAAGTTAAATTGCACATAATTGCAACATTGGCCCTTTTAAGGTTTAATTATGTTTTGTACGCATAAAATTAGATCCTATATTTTTTAAATTGTTATTTATGTGTTATAAATCATTTTAGTACTTTCAATTTATTTTCAGAAACTATTTATTATTTTCTTATAAATTAAAAAGGGAAAATCGCTATTTAAATAATAGCCCATTTGTATTTCAATTATAGCCTAAATTAGACCCCAAATTTCCCAACCCAATTCCAATTAAAACCCGCCCCTAACCCAATCAAATCCTACCCGACCCATACCCCCCTATCATTCTGGCCGTTGATCTCTGAGATCAATGGCCCCTATTCATTCTTACCTTTTTTTAACCCAAACGACCACCCTAACCTAAATCATTTCTACCAACCTGCCACCCTTGAATCCCTTCTCCTCTCAAACTCTCTCTGAAAACCTAAGGCTAACCCTAGCATCCGCCACCCAAATCAACCCTAATCCCCTTTGATTCTCACCTAATCCATGGACTCTCATGGCTGTTTGAGACGTGTACTCGTCTCCTACGTCCCCTGATGGCCCACTTGTTTGATTTCATGGACAGATCTCAAAGATATCTGGTCCAGTCCTTGCTCAACTCCTATCCATGGCCTCTTTCCGGCCATCCATGGTTGTTCGAGTCAGATCCTTGACTTTTCCGGCTAGATCGGTAACTTTTTGAAGTCTTTCTCATCTTTCTGGGTTCTTTGAAACCCTAACTTCAAAGGTTTCTGATTTTCTTTCAGATCTGTCTTTGATCTGTGTATGTTATAAACCTCTCAAGTATTTTCCTTAAAGGTTTTCCAATTTGTTTTTAAAAACGACTCTCCGTCTTCAAAATTAGGGTTTCTTAATTTTTTTAAAAGAACTCTTCTCCGATTTTTATTGTTATTTTATGATTTTACTATGATTAAATGGTTTGTTTATGTTCTTCTTCTACCTGGTTCATCGTGTTTAAAACCCTAAGTATTTTGGTTTTATCCGAGTGTTGGAACTGTCTTTGTTTATTTGTAAGTATACTTGTTTCAATTAAGTTCTTTATGTTTGGATCCTCCTCTTTGTTGACTGGTCCAGAGTTCGTACCATTTTAAACTCGACTATTGTTAAAACGCTAATTCCTTATAAATTTTTTCTTCACTTATTGCTACGAGTTCAAAGACTTTTCTTGTTTTGTGTGTTGATCTCCTTTACCTGTTACTATGTGTTAGACTGATTTCTTCATTTTTGGTTCTATGTGACTACTTGACTTGTTGACTACCATGCTTCGAGTAGGTTCTTTTACTACTGAGTCCTAGCCTACTCCTGCCACTACTGTATGTTTGTGTTGCTTTTTTTGTCAATATGGTTGGCCTTGCATGTCTGATACTCTAGTTCTTTCTTCTCTATTAATATGGTAAAGTGCAGAATCATGATTCTTTCTTGATTGATCTTGATTTCCTCAAGTTACGGCTGATTGCAAAGGTTTTCTTATAAATTACCCGTTTGTTTGAGTTGATTGATTCCTTTCCTTTATTTGCTGTGATGTTGTACCCCTGCTGAATCCTTTCCTCAATTAAGTATATTTTTGTATTTAGACTCAATTATTTACTCTATACTTTTAATATACCCTATATGGTCATAAATCAATCTTTCTCAAATTGGTTTTCTTTCCTTAATTATTCTTGTCAGCATTCGTTTGAACAGTAATTCCTTGATTAAAGGAAATTACTTGTATTAATTGATTCTGATTGTGATTATTTCCATGTTTGTGTTAAAACTTTACTTGTTACCTTATTTTCTACTCGTTTTCAAAACTATAAATACCCTACCCTCTCTTCTATAAAGACATGAATAATTTAGTTCAGAACACACACTCATACACTCAAAACTCTCTCTTTCTCTACTGCTACTTGTGCTACTGCTTTGTCTAGCTTGCTGAAAGCCAAGATTAGACTATGAAATCCTACTTGCTTTACCTTTATGCACTTTGCTTTCTCAATTGGTATGTCCTAGTTAATTTTAAATCTTCAACAACAACATGCTTCTTTAATTGTTTCAGTTTCTCTAATTCTTGTCTACTTCTGCTTGTGATTCTGTTGTGAAACCTGCAGTCAAGTTACATTACCAGCATGCTATAATGTCTCCCCTTCCCCTTTAGATTAATACACTCTCCTATGTGTGTTTCAAGGCATACTTTGTCAGTCACTTATTGTGTACTTGCCTTGCCAAGTCCCTATCCCTTCAATGTGCTTATGTTTTTTCTGACTAGCCTGTGATTATGCCAGTATCAACTATTGCTGTGCATGTCCAACTAGTTCTAAGACCCTTGATGAGGTTATGTGTTTATAGTCAAATGTCTGTGTGTCCCAAACCCCTTGACCCCTTGTGTGGATACTTATTCTATGTGTGATCCCATCTTAGGAGTTTTGAGTTTTGTTTACTACTACAACTGATTTTAATCACCTCTGTTACTGATTACTTTCAAAATGGACTATTAGTCCAGCTTTTAAACAAATACCTTTCAACAAGTGTTCTGCACTTCCACTATACTCTTAGAATCTAGGTTCTGCCCCTTTTGTGTGAGCCTTGCCTTGGTACCCTTGACCTCCCTCTAAACTTGGACACATAAGAGCTGACCCTTCCACACTACACTCACTCTCTTGGTTATGCAATCTGTGTGTGAGCACTGCCCGAGATCCTTTGAGGTCTTTAGGGAACTCTAACACACCCAGGTATGAGCAAGGCTTTGGAATAATATTGGCATTGAAGTGGTTATTACATAACTCAGAGAGGAAGTCAAGATCAGGCTTCCTATGGTTGTAACTTCTTATTATTGAATTTTTCCTTATGTAATTCATCATCTGGTCTGTAATAATTTGTAAACAACTCTGGGGGTGGATAGTGGAAAAGGAAGGGGTGACTTTGCATGCTTTAGCTATCAAAAGGGTAGAAAACATGTTATTAGGTTTACATTCCTACTTGCATAATAGAAACCATTCTTAGGACTCATTTCATGCATTAGAGATCATGTTCCCTAGGACTTACACTTATTATTTTCAATATGTCCATTTCAATATCACATCACTTAGGAAATCCTGCATTAAAATAATCGGTGTTTCTGTGATCATGTTCTTACTGCCATGCACATTTAGAGATCCTATTTTAGGCTTAAACAACACTAACAAACATGTCATTTCTGTATATCCTGGAAATCATGTTCAAACGCTATAATATTTGTGCATATAGAAATCCTGCCTAGGATTCTGTATTATTCTGTATCTCTGTACATTAGATACCATGTCTTTAGGATTTCATTCGCTTAAATACACTTAGGCTAACTATGAGCGCATAAAAAGGAATAAAACAATTTTACTCAGTTTTTTTACAAGCAACTAGCCATAATTCTATGTGCTGAACACCTAGAATAGCATGTTGTAGGTAATATAAATAATCTCAAAACCGTTTTAATGATTATGAATAACTACCGAATAGCATGTTGTAGCTTGAGGTCATTACTTAAACTGGAACTGCCTCTGTTTAATTCTAGATTACTACAACCAGCAGGCAGGCCTGATTCAGACTTCTCTTCTGAGTTATATAATGAATATGTTTCTGACTTAATCACCCTACTTTAGGATTTTAAAATTCAGACCTTAACTGTGTATAAGTCATGCTGTCTATGTGCACTGTTTGCGGAGGTATAACTGAGCCTTCTATTTGCTTATATATTTCCCCCTAATTGCAGTTTTATATGTTTTTGTATGTCACCTTAGCATTTTAACTTTGAACCTAAGGGCCAGCCTAGAACCTTCTTATAGGAATAGGAGCCCTAAATTCCTCCGGGACTGATAGGATGGGACGGGTAACAGCATGCAATAGAAGTTGAGATCAATCATCGCTCTAATTACCTTCATGGGGTGGGAAAGGGTAGATATGGATATGATGACTAGTGCGCTAATAATAAGTGTATCCCCTCTTCTGAGGAGTGTCATATCGGGTATTGCATTGATGTGATCCATATTACAAACAAACCTAGGACCCTATTTACATTTATAAGCACGTTTAGATCATAACTCTTTTCAAAACCTTGCATTTTATTGTTTTTCAAATACTCGTGTATTTAAACTCAAAATCCCCTATTACTTGAGCCTTATTTGTTTAATTGCTAATTGCATAAATTTACAAAAACCATCTGGTCGGGAACCACACTAGTGGATCCTGAGGGGTGCCTAACACCTTCCCCTTAGGATAATTTCAAGCCCTTACCCTATCTCTGGTTATCAAACATAGTTGTAGTTGGACCTTATAAGTGCGCTAACACACCTTAAAATCGTTAGGTGGCGACTCTTCAAATACCCAATTCCCAAAAAGGAAATGAGTCATTACACCCCATGAACGTCGAAACCCGGACTCCTCTCCGCAGAGAAAAAAAAGGGGGTGCGACAACATGGCGACTCTGCTGGAGAATTTTAGGCTTTTACCATTTCACATTGTTCTTGTGAATTTGTACCTCCCTATGTGCAATTACTTGTTTAAATTTCTTTAAGCATTTAATTTCTTTTTCAAAAGCAAAACTGAGGTATCTTCCTTGTTTCATTCCTTTATTGCTGCTTTAAATTATAAAACTGCCGTATTTATCGCTTTCTTAACGTGCAAATACATGTTAATGTGCTTTTAATTATTGCATAATCATGCTCAACATCATACTCCATTCGTGACAAACAAATACTATAACAACGCTTTAATGAATGGTTGCGCTTTTCCTATATCATTACCCCCTAAATTCGGAAAAGCATATTTGCGGTAAAACTAGTCGATCAGCGGTGCAGTCGACAGTTCCGTGCCTTCCCCCTTGAGTTGTCCGCTCAAGTGTACCAGTCTAAAACCCCATCTGTTTAAACTATGCATGCATCATGGTCAGACCTAGCCGGGTCAGTTATGTTGTCCATATAATGATCCTTTAAGATAACCTTGTCCAAAGTCCACTGGGTTTCCCTATACCCAAACGGACGTCATCACGTTCTGTGCATTTATTTGAAGAACTAAATGCTTCATGCTAATTGTTGATATTAAATAGTCGAGTCTGGTGGGGGTAAGGGCCTAACCTTGTTTGTCTTGCAGAAACATGAGGAACGAGGTCCCCAGTTTCGGTATGGTTAGCTCACCCCCACTCTTGCTAGACTGGTGGATGAGTCTTCCATCAAATGACCAAATCAATGAATGGAAAGAGAGGGCCGCCAAAGCTAGCGAACAGTTGGAATATCTGGAATACAGTCTGCTGGAATTAGAAGGAAAAGTGAGGAAGAGAGTCACCGACTGCCAGAACACTGAGGGAGACGAAGAAGAACACCTGGCAAAGGCATTCTTACCGGTGAACCTGCGCGAACTAGAGGATTTGATCAACGAGAACATTCAACCTGAGGGAGGTCCTTCTGAGGCCAAATAGATTAAGTTTACTCGCTTTCCAAATGTAATAAGGCCAAGTGCCAGTAGTGACTTATTATTATTTTAGTGTCGTTTTGGGATTCGTCTATTTTTTATCAATAAAATGAGGCATTTAGCATTCTAAGTTCTCCAAATCAATTTGTTTCTAGGCCTACCTCGGGCACAAAGAGGTTCCCAACTTAGGACACGCTTCACATTCCCGCACTATGTGTTTAAATATTGCAATACTTTTTATAATCCTCACTGACTCGATTACCTTTTATTTTTATTTTTTTATTTTTTATTATTCCCCTTCCCAAAGGTTAGTTCGTGCATTCTGGAATCATCATCATATTTCACAAGATCCAGAGGTCCTCCACCCACTCCTCCTCTCAGTCTCATTAAAGGCAAGAACAAAGGCAAAATGGAAGACTTTAACAACATCAGGAAAGAGAACACTGCTGAACGGGTTGAGGCCATTGATGGCCATGGTATTCGGGCTCCTAATGAGAATGTGTCACAACTTGAACAGAAGCTGCTGAAATTTTAGGAAGAGCTCGATCAGGTTCGGAATCTGGCAAGCCTGTCATTTTCCCTCAGCACCCCAGATATCAACTTCCCCAACACTCAAAACCCTACACCTCCTCAAAATATCCTAAAACAACAGAATCATCCCGCTCTTCACCATCACGTTGCTCCACCAAAGAACTAATGCAACATCTGCCATACCCCAAACAACACTCCACTACTCATCCCAGAACCTCAAAACTCCGCAAACGACTATTTCCACACCCATACAACAGACCACCATAACACTCCTATCTACGTGGAGACCATGCCACACTCCACCCAACCTATCTCATGCACACCTGAATCTGATGAAAAGGGTCTACTTATCAGGAACTTGGCCGAGGAACTTAAGAAATTGACCATCCGGATTCAGGGCGTCGAGGGAAGCAAAGGAATTGAGGGGCTGAACTATGAGGACCTTTACATACAGCTTGATGTCGAACTGCCTGAGGGGTACAAACCTCCTAAGTTCGAAATGTTTGATGATATGGGTGATCCAAGGGTCCATCTGAGGATATATTGCTGGTTGGAGTAGGGAAGGATGAAAGGATTCGCATGAAGCTGTTCATGAGGAGTTTGAAAGGAGATGCATTATCTTGGTACATCAGCCAAGATCCCAAGAAGTGGTCAAGCTGGGTAGGCATGACATCTAACTTTATGGACAGATTCAGGTTTAATACAGAGAATGCACCAGACGTGTTCTATATACAGAATCTAAAGAAGAAGCCCACAGAGACGTTTTGCGAGTATGCTACTCGCCGGAGGTCCTAAGCTACTAAGGTCACACCTTCCTTAGAAGAGGAACAAATGAACAATTTCTTTGTCCGGGCTCAGGGCCCACAGTACTATGAACGACTGATGATGATTGAGAACCACAAGTTCTTCGACATTATCAAACTGGGTGAAAGAATCGAAGAAGATATCAAAAGTGGTATGGTCACAAACTTCGAGGCCTTGCAAGCTACAAATAAGGCCTTACAGTCCGGTGGTGTGTCCAAGAAGAGGGACGTAGGGGCCGTAATGGTTGCACAAAAGACCAAGTATCCCCTCAAATACCAAACTTACCCAACACCTCCACTCACATACCAGCCAACCCCAAATTACCAAGCACCCTCACCCTCATACCAAGCTCCGCCACCAACTTATCAGTCACCTCCACCTCCTACATATCAACCTACTTCACCTAGATACTCCCAACCCGCTCATGTTTACCAAACCTATAATGCTCAACCATCCCACTATTAATCACCCCCTACACGCCAGAACTTCCCTAGACCTCGACCTAATTTTGATCGCAGACCTCCAAAACAATATACAACCATGGCTGAACCCATCGACCAGTTGTATGAGAGACTCAAAGCTGCTGGTTATGTCACCCCCATCCCTGCTGCAACCCCTGAGAACCCTTCTCAATGGGTTAACCTAAACAAATTCTGTGCATACCACTCCGGCATGAAAGGGCATACCATTGATGAGTGTCGTTCCTTGAAAGATAAGATACAGTCTTTGATTGATAACAAGATCATTATGGCAAAAGAACCCGCTCCAAATTTCCGCAACAACCCTCTGCCAGACCATAAGGGTGGAGGTATCCACATGATTGAAATAGAAGATGACTGGGATTCCGAGGGATCAATCGGGTTGATCGCAGAAGGTGATGACCCAAAGAAACCAACGATTACTCTCAGTCCAATCATAGTCCAAATCCAACCGTTTGAGGACGCTGAGGTAAATATGTCTGTACCACTTGAGTTTGAAGCAGCGCCATCCGCAAAGACACCAGTACCAATTGAGGTTGAATTCGTGTCTCCGGCAAATGCACTCGCAACATTTGATGTTGAAGTCTTGCCACCCAAGGCACGTGTTCCGATCGGAATAAGGATAGGAACGCCGGTCCCAGTGGCGATGTCAACCATGACACCATTCCATATAAATGCTGTACCCTGGGACTACACAGCGGAGGCAAGAAGGAAAGGCAAGGTCAGGTTCGAAGAAACTGTCGCTGCACAGGGTATGACAAGAACTGGTAGAGTCTATACCCCTGAACACCTAGCTGAATCAAGCAAGCAGGCCTCCAATTGGCCGCCCCTCAATGAGACAGGTCTGGACAACCTTTGAAGGAAGATACAGGCCAAGGAATATTCGGTCATCGACCAGTTAAACAAGACGCCAGCACAAATATCCATTCTCTCTTTGCTGCAAAATTCTGAGGCGCACAAGAATGCTCTGTTAAAGGTGCTAAGTAAGGCATACGTACCAAGTAACATCACCGACGGAGAAATGGCTAACATGGTAGGACAAGTGTTGGAGAGCCATAATATCACCTTTCATGAGGACTAGCTGCCACCTGAAGGACTGGGGTATAATAAGGCACTGCACATCACCGTGCAATGCGAAGATTATTTCATCACCAGAATCCTGATCGATGGAGGTTCCAGTCTCAACATTTGTCCGCTGGTAACACTCAAGAAGCTGGGTAAAGGATTGCACGAGATAAAGATGTAGCAATCAATGTGAAAGCCTTCGATGGTTCTCAGAGATCCACCATTGGTGAGATTATTTTATGCTTGCAGATGGGACCAACATGGTTCGATGTCGATTTCCAGGTGATAGACGTGCCAACATCTTACAACTTACTACTGTGGGTTTAGCAGAAGCTAGGTTTCTTGAATTAGGATACAAGTGCAGACCTAGCTGTGGGTGGCACTCTGTCATTGCTGTTGAGGTTCGAAGTTTACAAATTGATTATTCGAACTGCTAAATGATCTTTGTCTTCCAAGAAGGGTGAATAAAAGAAATTATATTCTTGTTAGCTAACAGTCAGCACCATCCATAGTCACTGCTGCTTTGTGATCTATCGAAAATAGATTAGTATGTGATAGGATGACTTTGTTTTAGTTGCTTGAGGACAAGCAAAAGTTTAAGTTGGGGGTGTTGATGTGCCGTAGAATTGCGAAACTTTTGATACTAATTACATAGGCTGTAGGTTGTGTTTTAAAGCATATTAAGTCAATTCTTATGGAGTTTTGGTGTTTTGCAGCAAACTAGACTTCAAGAACCAAGAACAAGGAAAAGACTACAAAAATGCATAGAAGGGCAGAAATGCGGCAGGTTTGCGATCACAGAAGTGATGTGCGGGCCGCAAACCAAACGCAAAGTGAATAAGATAAACTCAGCTTTTGGAAATTGACTTTGCAGTCAATTCTGCGGTCGCATAACACTTATGCGGACTGCATAATGATCGCCGAATTGCAAAGAGAGTTTCTGCGAGAGCAGTTCTGCAACGTTAGATTGGATTGCACAATCAATATACGAACCACATAATGGTTCTGTGATAGAGAACTGGGAAACTGGAGATTCAATTCCGCGATGGAAATGGTGATTCTACGGGATGCAAACGTGTTCTGCGGTCGCAGATGTGATCTGTAAGGTATTTTTGTCACATCCTGACCCCGACTTTTAGCCCATTATAAATAGAATAACAAAGATTTTTGGCCCCTTTTAGCCCATTATAAATAGAATAACAAAGATTTTTGTGGGCCATCTTGTTTGAAAAAGAGGCATTGAACACACTATTGTTTTGGAAGCTTTTGAAGAGAGGATCTTGTCATCTTTGTAAGTTTTATGGCTTTATTTATTACTTTGTTCTTGGATTCTAGTATGAGTAACCAGCTTTAAATACTAAGGTTGTGGACCTTAAATGAGTGTAATGTTAATGGGTGTTTACTATTGAATATATATATATATAATGGTTGGTTGGTATTTATTCATTTCTCATGCTTCAACTAATGTTGATGGTTGCAAACATCGACTCATGCCATTTCACTCTATCTTTACTTGGAAAGGTGGCTTAAGGTTTGGTAGAATTGAATAACAAAAACTTAAGGCTTTAAACGTTGTTTAATAGAATCGCTTAGGAATAAGTGAGTTTTATTTGGCATAAATTGGTTGTCCTTAATTGTAACACTTTTATATTTGAGAAAATAATAAAGAGGAAATACTACCTAACTATTGGAAAATATTGGGTAGTCATTTACGAACCATTTGCATATCAAAGGACCTTCCATTAGAAATATATTATATTAATACCGATAGGATTATATGCTATTAATGGGGACACAACCTTGGTTTTCTTAATCAAATTAATTATACTCTCACAACAAAATAGTTATCTTGCTAATTCACAATTACAACATTCTCTTTTTAAGCTAACGGAGTAGAATTACGATTTAAGTCAAGTTTCACACTATTCAAGTAAACCTTTTCACACTTATTCCCCGTGGGATTCGACCCCAAACTTGCTGGATTATTATATTTGACACCGACCGTCTTACACTATTTATTTACGTGTAATTTGAGTGTATCAACCACCCGATGTTATGTCAAACGAAGGGCTTACATCCCAAGAACCATCTTCCACTGAGGCGAGCAAGGATGAAGCGGAGGTCCTGCCCGAGGACATCTCGCTCGGTAAATAGTGGGTGATGAAGATGAACGTGGGGGTGGACGTCGTGGATCTTTGGCTAACTCTTGGAGAAGGTGGAAGGCACCCTTAGCATTCTTGAGTGGCACACTCTTGAAGAGATTGGGAGTATTCGAAATGACTTGGAGGGACGTACACAGACCGAGATAAAACTAAGGCAAACTACCACCGCCTTAGAGTGCAGACTCATGGAGGATTTGAGTACTATCGATGCTATGAAGGCAAAGATAGTGTCACTCGAGGAGCATGTCGATGCTGGCATGACCGAGGCATCATCAATATTGTGGTGACGAGGGAGGCAAAGATCGAGGCTCCCAAACCCCTGGTGTTCAAAGGTGTTCGTGATGCTCAAGAAGTTGAAAACTTCCTTTGGCACTTATCATTTAACATGGGGAAATGCATCTCTATGCTTACATGCCAAGTATGCATGTCAAATGTAATACATCACAGTGATAACTCATGTATTCACACTCTCAGTGTACTCAATCACTCGGCACTCGGTACACTCAATCACTCAGCACTCGATGCCTACGCTCATTGTTGGTATGCCAGACTCCAGAGGGGTAAATCCTGCCCAAGCGCTAATGTAAGCCAACATGGCCTGCTGCAGCATGCAACCCGATCCCATCATGAATCAATAAAATTTGCTGTGGCATGCGGCCCGATCCCATCATGAATCAATAAAACATGTTGCGGCGTGTAGCCCGATCCCATCATGAATCAATAAAACCTGTTGTGGCGTGCAACCCGATCCTATGAATATCACTCACAATCTGGCCTTGAGGCCCCAACTCAGTCATGAATCTCTACAGTCTCACAGGCTCACAGATCTCATACCACTCACCTCGAACAATGATAACATGATAAAACAGTAAATGATAACAGAGACTGAGATATGATATGCAAATGAATGAATATGACTGAGTACATGGGTGTAGCTTAAGCAAATAACTCATCAATAGAAATGACCTCGCAGGTCCCAACAAAATAAGTATATAGTCTAAACATGATTTCTAACATGGAGCACATCTCAATTATTTTAACACATAGGAATTTCATGGATAGAAACAAGATTAGTGTGACGACCCGGCCAGTCGTCTCATGAGTTACCGCTTCGTTTTCCCCATTTTTAGCTTCCTTATGCTTCATTATCCATATCTTGTGTAATCGAGTTGATTTGAAGTGGTTTTAATAAGAAATAAGACACTTAGTCTCTTTTAAGAAGGCTTAAGTTGGAAAAGTCAATCGGATGTTGACTTATGTGTAAGAGGGTTCGGATGCGAGTTCCGATGGTTCAGTTAGCTTCGGGAGGTGATTTGTGACTTAGGAGAGTGATCGGAAGTGGTTTTGGAGGTACGGTGTAGAATTAGGCTTGAATTGGCGAAAGTTAGTATTTTGGCGAATTCCGGTTAATAGGTGAGATTTTGATCCGAGGGTCGGAATGGAATTCCGAGAGTTTCTGTAACTTCGTTATGTCATTTTGGACTTGTCTGCAAAATTTGAGGTCATTCGGACGTGGTTTGCTTGGGTTTTGATCAAAAATGGAATTTGGAAGTTCTTGAGATTCAAAGGCTTGAATTCGATGTGATTTGATGATTTTTGGTGTTAGTTGAGGTGTTTTGATGATTGGAACAAGGTTGAGTAATGTTTAGGATGTGTTGGTGCTTTTGGTTGAGGTCCCGGGGGCCTCAGGCGTGTTTCGGGTGAGTTTTGAGCGAGTACGAACACCCCGGAACTTAGAAAATGGAGGGGGCAGCAGTTGTGGCGCGGACCGCGCTCTTTTTCGCGCTGGGCGCGCTGGCCTAGCGCTGACCTCGTCAAAGTGGCCGCGGCCACGGTCACTCAAGACTGCAGGTTTCTGGTCCAACTTCGGAAGATCATATCTTTTGTTCCACAAGGAATATTGAGGTGATTCAAAAATGAAAGTTGTAGTCCTTCGTGTCTAGTTTCAAGAAAGGTAACGATATAGCAATTTGGACATCTGTAGCGAAAGTTATGGCCAAAATATTAAAGCCTGTCCCTGCAGAGCAAGGCTTGCGCGGCCGCGGATGTTTCTGCGCGGACCCTGCTGATTTTGCGCGGACCGCGGTCATTTTTGTGCGGTCAGCGGTGTCGGAATCCGGGGGGTACCCTATAAATACGAGGTTTTGGATTTTATTTGATATTTTGACCTAGAGAGCTCGGATTTTGGCGATTTTTCGAAGTTTTTTCAAGAAATTAGTCGGGGTAAGTGTTCTAACTCAGATTTGGTTAGAGTACATGAATCTATCACTGAATTCATCATTTAATTTGTGATTTGAGATGGAATTTGGGAAGAAAATTGTGGAACCTTTCAAAAATGTAAAATGATGATTTGAAAGACCAAATGGTATCGGAATTGGATAATTTTGGTATGGTTAGACTCGTGAGGGTATGGGGATTCTAAAAATGTAAATTTTACCCGATTCCGAGTAGTGGGCCCGGGGCTCGGGTTTTGCTAATTTCGAGATTTTTGATATTTTTCGAATGTTTTCGCTTGGGCTATGTTCCCTTAGCATATTGTGACCTATTCGTTCTGATTTTGGATAGATTCGACGCGCGTGGAGGCCAATTTGAGAGGCAAGGGCATAGCGAGCTAGAGTTTTGACCAGTTTGAGGTGAGTAATGACTTTAAATGATGTCCTGAGGGTTTGAAACCCCGGATTTGCATAACGTAGTGCTATACTAAGTTGAGATACACTCTGTGTGACGAGCGTGAGGTTCAATGCTACGGGGATTGGGACTTGGTCCATCCCGAATGATATTTTACTACATTTTTTATTGAGAAATACTTTATTATTGTGAATTGGGCTTGTTGCCATGCTTGGGGCCTTGTGCCGACCTGTAGATACCTTAGGGGATTTTTGACTGGTTTTCCTCACTTACCTTGTTAAAGAATTTATATCCTCAGTCATGTTTCCAACTGTTTAAGAATATGAACCAGATTTTTGAAATGTTAAACATAAATAGAAAGAGATATGAGAGCTGAGATCCCGACCGTACATTATGCCCGTGAGGCTGTGATTTTAAATGACTGAGAGGGGTCGAGGACCCACTAGTGAGGATATTTTATATGATATGGATCGGGCTACACGCCACAACAGATATATATTATACATATTATGGATCGGGCTGCACGCCGCAACAATTACTTATATGGATCGGGTTGCACGCCGCAACAATTATATAGCGCTTGGGCTAAAGGAGCCCCTCCAGAGTCTGCACACCCGCAGTGAGCGCAGTCGACTATTATTATTATGGATCGGGCTGTACGCCACAACAATTATGGATCGGGTTGTACGCCACAGCGATATGCGGATCGGGCTGCACGCCGCAGCGGTATATATATATATATATTGATTCGGTTATCGTGAGAAGTATATGAATTGACAACTGAGGATAAGAACGAATAAATGATCTGAACTGCTTGAGGAGCTGATTTATACTGACTATATCTGTTTACCTGGTTTAAAGAATTTTCACATGATTTCCTTATCCACAGATGTTTAAATGATTTTACTGTTTTGATATAGAACTGCTTAGTGCCTTTACGTGATTTCATACTGTCAGCCATTATTTATTGTTATTACTTACTGAGTTGGAGTACTCACATTACCCCCTGCACCATGTGTGCAGATCCAGGTATAGCAGAGTCCGCACCTGAGTGCCGATTCCTTCCAGGCTAGGTAGTGATTTGGAGTTACGAGGTAGTTGTTTGACGTACGCAACCCCTTGTCTCTCTTATCCTCTATCATTTACGTTTTCTTCAGACTGTTGTATCAGATTCCGTACTTTGTAGACTTATAGCAGATTCTGTAGTAGCTCATGACTTGTGAAACCCCGGTTTGGGCTGTGTCGGGATAGTTCCTGCTGTTATTATCGTTAAATTCCGCAATTTACGAGCATTATTTTATATGTTACTACTGTTTATGATGGTTAACTGTTTAAAAGAGGTGTTCTGTTTTGGTCTGGCTGGCCTTGTCTTCACGAGAGGCGCCATCACGACCGGGTATGGGGATTTGGGTCGTGACAAGTTGGTATCAGAGCCTAGGTTACTTAGGTCTCACGAGTCATGAGTAGGTTTAGTAGAGTCTCGCGGATCGGTACGGAGACGTCTGTATTTATCCTCGAGAGGCTGCAGAACTTTTAGGAAAAATTTCATATTCTTGAAACTCTTGTCGTGCGAACTTGTTGGTCCGAGTACTAAACTTCTGATATTCCATTCTCTCACAGATGGTGAGGACGCGAGCTACCGGACGAGGTGGACGACCACCAGTGCCACCCACTGAGGCCACCAGAGGCCGTGGACGTGGTCGTGGATGTGGCAGAGACAGAGCAGCGAGGGCAGCACCTGTTGATGCATCGGCTGCCCCGGCTGCAGATCAGGTTCCCACTATGGATGCTCCAGCAACACCAGTTCAGGCACCAGCTATGCCTATCGTGGTTCCGGGTCTTCAGGAGGCCTTGGCACAGATCTTATCAGTTTGCACTGGCCTGGATCAGGCAGTTTCAGCCACTACAGCCGTTTGGATGGTTCCAACCGATCGGGAGAGGATCAGGAGATTTGTGGATGGCCTTAACTACCATCTCCGTATCTTGATGACTAGGGAGAGGGTATTGGGTGCTACATTCGAGGAGGTGGTTGATATCGTTCGGGAGATTGAGATGGTTCGCTGTCATGATAGAGAGGAGAGGGAGGCCAAGAGGCCTCGAGGCTCTGGCAGTTTCAGTGGTGCTCCTTCGAGGGGCTAGTTCCAGCAGGGTAGAGGTCGTTCTTTTAGGCCTGCTCAGTCGGCCCGTCCAGAGTATCGTGGGGCATCCTCAGGTCGTGGTTATCATGGGTCACCGCAAGGCCAGTCATCACTTAGCGCCCTTCCAGCTCAGAGTTCATCTCGTGCCCTATCAGTCCAGGGTTCTTCCGTGGAAGGTCCTTTTTCTGGCCATTCTGGTGCCACGGGTTCACTTCAGTCCCCATCTCCAGCACCGGGTAGTTGTTACGAGTGCGGAGAGTTTGGGCATATGAGGAGGTAGTGTCCTCGACTTCGCGATAGTCAGTATCAGCAAAAGGGTCAGCCCTCGACTTCTGCTCCAGTTACTTCACCACCCGCCCAGCCAGCTAGGGGTGGAGGTCAGGCAGCCAGGGGTCGCCCTAAAGGGGGAGGTCGATCAAGGGGCGGTCAGGCCCGTTTCTATGCACTTCTTGGCAGGCCAGATGCTATTACTTCAGATGCTGTCATTACATGTATTGTTTCAGTCTGCCACAGAGATGCCTCTGTATTATTTGATCCCAGTTCCACCTTTTCTTATGTGTCATCATACTTTGCTCGTTATTTGGGTACGCCCCGTGAGTTTCTTGCTTTACCTATTCATGTATCTACCCTAGTGGGTGATACTGTTGTTGTAAACCGTGTGTACCGGTCATGTGTGGTGACTATTGGGGGTCTGGAGACCCGAGTGTATCTATTGCTATTGAGCATGGTGGATTTTGATGTCATTCTGGGCATGGATTGGCTATCTCCGTGTCGTGCTATTCTAGACTGCCATACTAAGACAGTCACTTTGGCTATGCCGGGTGTACCGCGGATCGAGTGGCGTGGTGTGACTGATTATATCCCTAGTAGAGTGATCTCTTTCTTGAAGGCCCAACGTATGGTTGGGAAGGGTTGCCTTTCATATCTAGCATTTGTGAGGGATGTTGGAGCTGAGACTCCTAGTATTGATTCTATCCCAATTGTGAGGGATTTTCTCGATGTTTTTCCTGCAGACCTGCCGGGCATGCCACCGGACAGGGATATTGATTTTGGTATTGACCTGGTGCCGGGCACTCAGCCCATTTCTATTCCGCCATATCGTATGGAACTAGCAGAGTTGAAGGAATTGAAAGAACAGCTTTAGGAACTCCTAGATAAGGGGTTCATTCGGCCTAGTGTGTCCCCTTGGGGTGCACCGGTTTTGTTTGTGAAGAAAAAGGATGGCACAATGAGAATGTGCATTGATTATAGGCAATTGAACAAAGTAACAATCAAGAACAAGTATCATTTGCCTCGCATTGATGATTTATTTGATCAGCTTCAGGGGGAGAGGGTGTTCTCCAAGATTGATCTCCGTTCGGGCTATCACCAGGTGAAGATCAGGGATTCAGATATTCTTAAGACTGCTTTCAGGACCAGATATGGTCATTATGAGTTTCTTGTTATGTCCTTCGGGCTAACCAATGCCCCAGCAACATTCATGCATTTGATGAACAATGTATTTCAGCCTTATATGGATTCATTCATTATTGTATTCATTGATGATATTTTGGTGTACTCGCGTAGTCAGGAGGAGCACGCGGAGCATTTGAGAGTTGTGTTGCAGAGATTGAGGGAGGAGAAACTTTATGCAAAATTATCCAAGTGTGAGTTCTGGCTCAGTTCAGTGGCTTTCTTGGGGCACGTGGTGTCCAGCGAGGGTATACAGGTTGATCCGAAGAAGATAGAGGTGGTTCAGAGTTGGCCTAGACCATCCTCAGCCACAGAGATTCATAGCTTTCTTGGGTTAGCAGGCTATTATCGCCGGTTTGTTCAGGGATTTTCATCCATTGCATCGCCCTTGACCAAGTTGACTCAGAAGGGTGCTCTATTCGTATGGTCGGACGAGTGTGAGGAGAGCTTTCAAAATCTCAAGACAGCCTTGACCACAGCTCCAGTGTTGGTTTTGCCATCAGTTTCAGGTTCATATACTGTGTATTGTGATGCTTCAAGAGTTGGGATTGGTTGTGTGTTGATGCAGGAGGGTAGGGTTAATGCTTATGCTTCTCGGCATTTGAAGCCCCATGAGAAGAACTACCCCGTTCATGATTTGGAGTTGGCTGCCATAGTTCACGCATTGAATATTTGGAGGCATTACTTGTATGGAGTATCTTGTGAGGTGTTCACTGATCATCGCAGTCTTCAGCATTTGTTCAAGCAAAAGGATCTTAATTTGAGGCAGCGAAGATGGTTGGAGTTGCTTAAGGATTATGATATCACTATATTGTACCATCCGGGAAAGGCCAATGTGGTGGCCGATGCTTTGAGCCGAAAGGGGCAGTGAGTATGAGGAGTTTGGCATATATTCCAGTTGGGGAGAGACCTCTTGCAGTTGATGTTCAGGCCTTGACCAATTGGTTCGTGAGGTTGGATATTTCGGAGCCCAGTCGGGTGTTGGCTTGTGTGGTTTCTCGGTCTTCTTTATATGATCGCATCAGAGAGTGCCAGTATGATGATCCGCATTTGCTTGTCCTTAGGGACAGAGTCCAGCATGATGATGCTAGAGATGTGACCGTCGGTGATGATGGTGTGTTGAGGATGCAGGGCCGAATTTGTGTGCCCAATGCGGATGGGCTTAGAGAGCTGATTTTGGAGGAGGCCCATAGCTCGCGGTATTCCATTCATCCGGGTGCCGCAAAGATGTATCAGGATTGAGGCAACACTACTGGTGGAGAAGGATGAAGAAAGATATTGTGGGATTTGTAGCTCGGTGTCTCAACTGTCAGCAGGTGAAGTATGAGCATCAGAGACCGGGTGGCTTATTTCAGCATATGGTTATTCCCGAGTAGAAGTGGGAGAGAATCACTATGGAATTTGTGGTTGGAATTCTTCAGACTTTGAAGAAGTTCGATGCTATTTGGGTGATTGTGGATCGGCTGACCAAGTCTGCGCACTTCATTCCTGTGTGTACTACCTATTCTTTAGAGCGGTTGGCAGGGATTTATATCCGAGAGATTGTTCGGTTGCATGGCGTTCCTGTTTCCATCATCTCAGATAGAGGTACTCAGTTTACTTCGCAGTTTTGGAGAGCCGTGCAGAGAGAGTTGGGTACTCAGGTGGAGTTGAGCACAACGTTTCATCCTCAGACAGACGGGCAGTCCGAGCGTACTATTCAAATATTGGAGGATATGTTGCGTGCTTGTGTTATTGACTTTGGAGGTTCATGGGATAAGTTTCTACCACTTACAGAGTTTGCTTACAATAACAACTACCAGTCGAGTATTCAGATGGATCCATATGAGGCTTTGTACGGGAGGCGGTGTAGATCCCCGGTTGGTTGGTTTGAGCCCAGCGAGGCTAGACTATTGGGGACAGATTTAGTTCAGGATGCCTTAGAGAAGGTGAAGGTGATTCAGGAGAGGCTTCGTACAGCGCAGTCACGTCAGAAGAGTTATGCAGACCGGAAGGTTCGAGATGTGTCCTACATGGTCGGTGAGAAGGTCTTGCTGGAGGTTTCGCCCATGAAGGGTGTTATGAGATTTGGGAAGAAAGGCAAGTTGAGTCCTCGGTTCATTGGGCCTTTTGAGGTGCTTCAAAGGATTAGGGAGGTGGCTTATGAGCTTGCTTTGCCACCTAGCATGTCGAGTGTGCATCCGGTATTTCATGTTTCTATGCTCTGGAAGTATATTGGGGATCCGTCTCATGTTTTGGACTACAACACGATTCAGTTGGATGATGATCTAACCTTTGATGTGGAGCCAGTAGCTATTTTGGGTCGCCAGGTTCGGAAGTTGAGATCAAAGGATATAGCTTCAGTGAAGGTGCAGTGGAGAGGTCGGCCCGTGGAGGAGGCTACCTGGGAGACTGAGCGGGAGATACGGAGCAAATACCCTCATCTGTTTGAGGCTTCAAGTATGTCTCTTGACTCGTTTGAGGACGAACGTTTGTTTAAGTTGGGGAGGATGTGACGACCCGGCCAGTCGTCTCATGAGTTACCGCTCCGTTTTCCCCATTTTTAGCTTCCTTATCTTCATTATCCATATCTTGTGTAATCGAGTTGATTTGAAGTGGTTTTAATAAGAAATAAGACACTTAGTCTCTTTTAAGAAGGCTTAAGTTGGAAAAGTCAACCGGATGTTGACTTATGTGTTAGAGGGTTCAGATGCGAGTTCCGATGGTTCGGTTAGCTTCGGGAGGTGATTTGTGACTTAGGAGAGTGATCGGAAGTGGTTTTGGAGGTACGGTGTAGAATTAGGCTTGAATTGGCGAAAGTTACTATTTTGGCAAATTCCGGTTGATAGGTGAGATTTTGATCCGAGGGTCGGAATGGAATTCCGAGAGTTTCTGTAACTTCGTTATGTCATTTTGGACTTGTCTGCAAAATTTGAGGTCATTCGGACGTGGTTTGCTTGGGTTTTGATCAAAAATGGAATTTGGAAGTTCTTGAGATTCATAGGCTTGAATTCGATGTGATTTGATGATTTTTGGTGTTAGTCGAGGTGTTTTGATGATTGGAACGAGGTTGAGTAATGTTTAGGATGCTTTGGTGCTTTTGGTTGAGGTCCCGGGGGCCTCGGGCGTGTTTCGGGTGAGTTTTGAGCGAGTACGGACACCCCGGAACTTAGAAAATGGAGGGGGCAGCAGTTGTGGCACGGACCGCGCTCTTTTTCGCGCTGGGCGCGCTGGCCTAGCGCTGACCGCGTCAAAGTGGCCGCGGCCGCGGTCACTCAAGACTGCAGGTTGCTGGTCCAACTTCGGAAGATCATATCTTTTGTTTCACAAGGAATTTTGAGGTGATTTAAAAACGAAAGTGGTAGTCCTTCGTGTCTAGTTTCCAGAAAGGTAAAGATATTGCAATTTGAACATCTGTAGTGAACGTTATGGCCAAAATACTAAAGCCTGTCCCTGCAGAGCGAGGCCTGAGCGACCGCGGACGTTTCTGCGCGGACCCTGCTGATTTTGCGCGGATCGCGGTCATTTTTGTGCGGTCAGCGTTGTCGGAATCCGGGGGGTACCCTACAAAATACAAGGTTTTGGGTTTTATTTGATATTTGGACCTAGAGAGCTCGGATTTTGGCGATTTTTCGAAGGTTTTTCAAGAAATTGGTCGGGGTAAGTGATTCTAACTCAGATTTGGTTAGAGTACATGAATCTGTCACTGAATTCATCATTTAATTCGTGATTTGAGATGGAATTTGGGAAGAAAATTGTGGAACATTTCGAAAATGTAAAATGATGATTTGAAGGACCAAATGATATCGGAATTGGATAATTTTGGTATGGTTAGACTCGTGAGGGTATGGGGATTCTAAAAATGTAAATTTTACCCGATTCTGAGACGTGGGCCCGGGGCTGGGGTTTTGCTAATTTCGAGGTTTTTGATATTTTTTGAATGTTTTCGCTTGGGCTATGTTCCCTTAGCATATTGTGACCTATTCGTTCTGATTTTGGATAGATTTGACGGGCGTGGAGGCCAATTTGAGAGGCAAGAGCATAGCGAGCTAGAGTTTTGACCAGTTTAAGGTGAGTAATGACTTTAAATGATGTCCTGAGGGTTTGAAACCCCGGATTTGCACAACATAGTGCTATACTAAGTTGAGATACACTCTGTGTGACGAGCGTGAGGTTCAATGCTATGGGGATTGGGACTTGGTCCATCCCGAATGATATTTTACTACATTTTTGATTGAGACATACTTTATTATTGTGAATTGGGATTGTTGCCATGCTTGGAGCCTTGTGCCGACCTGTAGATACCTTATGGGATTTTTGACTGGTTTTCCTCACTTACCTTGTTAAAGAATTTATATCCACAGTCATGTTTCCAACTGCTTAAGAATGATATGAACCAGATTTTTGAAATGTTAAACATAAATAGAAAGAGATATGAGAGCTGAGATCCCGACCGTACATTATGCCCGTGAGGCTGTGATTTTAAATGACTGAGAGGGGTCGAGGACCCACTAGTGAGGATATTTTATATGATATGGATCAGGCTGCGCGCCACAACAGATATATATATTATACATATTATCGATCGGGCTGCACGCCGCAGTTATTGTCACACCTCCTTTTTGCGCGCCCGCCCCGAAGGGTAAAATGCGCGAGAGAGTTTTTCCAATTTAAGTGACAATATTTGAAATGAGATTATTTATTTAATTCAGAGTCGCCACTTGGGAAAGGTTTGATTTAATTAAGAGTCGCCACTTGGGAAAGATTATTTATTTAAAGAGTCTAACGCGTTTAATGTCTTTGGGGAAGGCAGTGAAATTCACTAAACAGTCCATCCCAAATTTTAAGTATTTTATTATGACCAGTTATTGAGGGCCCCGCAATTTGCATTGTTTTATTTGGTGAGGCGTCTCATTTTATGAAAGGATAAACCTACAATGACTACATTTTTCTATTATGTCTCTATAAAATGAAAGAGAAAAGGTCTTAATTTATTTACATGCTTGAGTTGTTATAGTTGGGTTTCGAATATGATTCATAAATTCTGAAAATGATGCAAGCAGGGCAGTCCGTTGCCAATGCGGGCCCAGGCCCAACGTGTATGACATAAAACTAGACCTGGGCCGTCTTATTCACATGTTACTACCTAGTTACATTATACTAGGCATGTTCTCAGTTTGTCAAATTAAAAAAAAACTTAGCAATCTAATTTTAATCCTAAACCATTTACATACTGAAATTAACCAATATTATTTAACTAAACAATATTCCTACAAGTTTGAAATGGCCTATTCGTTTGATTTTTAACTAGACGGAGTTGCTACACCATTCATTTATTTTTAGGCAATATATAAATAGTTCATCCGTTAAGCTATCGTCAGATGTTCCACTATATATATTAAATAGCTACATGATTCTGATTTTTGTAAGCTAAATAATTTATATATACAAATAAAATTCAGAATATAATTAAATAAATTTAGAACTTCAACTCTTCATTTTTTCGTATTCATGCTTCCTGTTTCAGTTTACAATAATCAGCGTGTCAGTTGTGTACCTGATATTGGAAGCAAAAGAAAAGGGAGATCAGCAGAAATTCAGTAGCATACAACAACAGCAACCCCAGCAACCAGTAACAACCAGAAACGAGAAACTTAGTGACAGATTTTAAAATCAAAACAAAAATCCAGACACAACAACAACAATCAACGGACAGAAGCAAAGGGAATATTATCAGATTTTGAAAGACTAGTTAGTGTTTAACCCTTAATTTCTGAATCCGTATATCAGAATATTTGAATTGTATATCAGGTGTATATTCTTCTTCTTTTGAATTTCCAGAATGTTTTTCTTTTTATTTTTCTAAAGTCTTGGTATTTTTCGGAATTTCCTCTCTCTTAAAATTTTTCTTCTGTCTTCTCCCCCAAATCTGATTCAAGTTTTTCATTTATATCCCATCCCAAACCCTTTAATCCATTAATAAAACCACACTTTCTCCTACCAAACCCATTATCTTCCCACTCATCCCCCACTACATTAAACAAATATATCAACCCCACCCCTTTATATCTTGTCCCCCATGCCTAACATAAACAAATACAATATTCCCCTCCACTACATTATGTCTTGTCCCCATTATATTAAACAATTATATCACCCACACCCCATTACATTTTGTCCCCCATGCTTAATATAAAGAATTATTAAAAATGTTCAATTACCAAACTACCCCTCCGACCTTATTGCAATTACCATTTTACCCCAGAATGTACTGCAATTTACCAAACTACCCCCATCAGCTCTAAACAATTCAATTAATCAAACTCAACCAAAATATAGCCAATAAGACCAATTTCTTAACCAAACTCAACAACAAATCATATGAACAACATGAACAACATCAAATTAATGTGAATGAATTATCCATATTGGGAACCAATCCTGGTTAACTCAGACCAAAAATGGATGAGCAAGGAAACAACAATATTAACAACACAATACATGATTCATCAATGAATCAAAAACCAAAAACATAAACTCACATTAAATCACTGAATTAAAATGAACTTCAAACCAAGATGAACATGAATTAAATCAACTTTAACAACAAAACATGACGGATTCAAATGATTAAACCAACATATTTCCCTATTACAACTAAATTTTTTTAGACAAATAACAAAACAAAACCGAAGAAGAAACAATTATGAATTTAAACTTGAATCTAACAACATTAACAATTTCTGAAAATACATAAAACACATGAAACACATTGAAGAAATAATTAATTAAACTTCAATTTGTATCTAACCAACATTAAACTAACAACTTTTTACCTAAACAATAAACAAGAACGATAAAACAAACATGAAACAAACTGAAAAATTCACAAAATAATGAACAAAACAAACATTTACCGATTTTAGATTCGAGAAATATCACAACGAAATACAGACAAAAATAAAACTCAAAAACCAACTAACCGGAAATGAAACGACGAACAATGACTGACCAACGATGAACTTAAGAAGCAACTGAAGGAATGATGAAGCAGTAGCAGCAGTGAGGCGATACCGGACGGGGCAGCATCAGCGCAGCTGAAGCAAGCTGGGAACGATTGAAGAAGATGAAGCAATGGCGACCATGGATGTCGAGCTCAAGCTTGAGCTCGACGAAGAGGACGAAGGCAGACGCGGCGGGGTCTATTTGGATGCAACAGAAGCAGCAAGAAACAGCTGGTCGTTGGTGAGGTTGAAGGCAGCCATGGACGTCAAGCTCAAGCTCGAACTTGATGCCGAACGACGAAGATGAAGCAGAAACAGTCATGAACTTCTTTGAACGTGCGGGGGCTGCTGGAGGTCGATGAACCGTTCGTCGTCGACGACTGGATATAGCAGCTGAAGATGAAGCAACAACGCAGAAACAAATGCGTGAGCAGCAGCATCAGCGGCTGGACGCGAGGAGGAGGAAGGAGGGGTCGTTCATTTTGGTGAATCCGCGGGTGTGTGTGTGTTATGTCGCCGTGGTTGTGTGTGTGTGTGTTGTCGACGTGGTTGTGTGTGTGGCGTGGGGATGAAGGGAATGAGAGAGGGGCAGCCATGGGAGGGGCTTTGAGCTCTTTTGGAGAAGAAGGAGAAGAGAGCAAAAGAGGGGGGGGGGGTCAGTTTAGGGTTTTTTAGGGTCGTTTTCTTTTTTTTTTGTTTTGTTTTGTTTTGTTTTTGAAATGCAAGATAGGGGGTGTTAGGTTATGGATTGGGTCGACCCGGTTTGAAATGGACCAGGTCATGTGGAAGGTTGGACAATTGTTTGGGCCTGGGGTTGAAATTTGAAGAAGTGGCCCAATCCGATTTTTCTTTGTATTTTTGCTCTCTTTTCTTCTTTTATTTTTCTAAAACTAAATTCTAAAACTCCTTAAATTATTATTAAGACTAAATTAAGTTATAAAAGCGCAAATTAACTCCCAATAACAATTAACGCATAATTAAGTAATAATTAAGCATAAAATTGTATATTTGGACATTAAATGCTAAAAATGCACAAGATGCCTATTTTTGTAATTTTTAATTTTTGTAAAACAAACTTAATTACTAACAATTGTAGGATTATATCCTAAATGCAAAAATGCGACATATTTTTTTGTATTTTTTATTAATTTAACAAATAAACATGCACAAACAAATACAAATAATTATCCAAAAATGTCACAGAATTCTCAAAATTGCACACCAAGAAAAAATCATTTTATTTTGAATTTTTTGGGAGTAATTCTTTCATAGGGCAAAAATCACGTGCTTACAGCTGCCCCTCTTTGCCCGAAGACACGAAGGGTTTTCGTGCAAAGATAAAGTGAGCGATTTTTGCCCATCCGAGTACTCCGTATGAAGCATTTTTTGAAAAAGATATTTGACCGAACCTTTGCTTCAGAGGTTTCCTACATATCTTGGGCTAAACAGGAATCAGGTCAATGTAGTTCGGGCAACTTTGGTAGCTGGGACTACCCTGGGATTGCGATGCTTGCTGTTACTGCTGTTGTTGTTGCCACCGTTGATTTACTGATCGCCTTATTACAACCAAAGGAAAATTGAAATTGAGCTAAATACTTATGCGTGTCAATTGCTAGTTACAAGATCCCTATCTATAATTCTTTTGCAACTTGATCTTGGGTCTTAGCTGATTCTGCTTGTAGACTTCGATCCGAATCTTGATGCTTGCAAGTTGTAGGCGCTTGTTTATTTCTGCAGTATTGAATGAAACAGGATTGGCGGAGCTCGGGAATTTGATCCAATTTTTTGAGCGACCTGCCCTTTGTTTGTTCCAAAATGTGGGAACATCTTTTTTTTCTTTTGTTCTTTTCTTCTTTTCTTTATTCTGGATTGAGACTCATCCCGTAGGTCGTCTCGATCCATGCACCTCAGGGTCAGACCTTCTGAGACAACAAAACAAACGAACGAAATTTTTCTGCCCCAGTTTCACTAGGAAAATTTCGTGAGTTAATTGCCATAATAATCTACAGCACTGATGCGGGGATTGGAAAAAAACCTAGTCTACGAAGCGCAACTTCAGGGATTGGAGCCCTAATGTCGCAAAAGGTAAAAATGCACAACTTAGGGATTGGAGCCCTAATGTCGGCTTAACAGAAAAACGCTCAGTTCAGGGATTGGAGCCCTAAGGCTGGCTGAACAGAAGAATGCTCAGTTCAGGGAGTGGAGCTCTAATGCTGGCTAAATGGAAACTTGCTCAATTTAGGGATCGGAGCCCTAAATTGGGAGGATTGCCAGGTTATGCTGGAAAGGGTCCACGGGTTATGCCGGGAAGATTCATCGGGTTATGCCGGAAAAAGTCCACGGGTCATGCCGGGAAGATTCATCGGGTTATGCCGGGGAAGTCATCGGGTTATGCCAGGAATATTCCACGGGTTATGCCGGGAAGATTCATCGGGTTATGCCGGGGAAGTCATCGGGTTATGCCGGGAAAGGGAAAGAGGTCCCTGAGTTATGCTAGGGAGGTCCACGGGTTATGCCGGGAAAGGGAAAGAGTCCTCGGGTTATGCCGGGGAAGTCGTCGGGTTATGCCGGGAAGATTCACCGAGTTATGCCGGAGAAGTCATCGGGTTATGCCGGAAAAGGGAAAGAGGTCCCTAGGTTATGCCAGGGAGGTCCACGGGTTATGCCGGGAAAGGGAAAGAGTCCTCGGGTTATGCCGGGGAAGTCATCGGGTTATGCCGGAAAAAGGGAGAGAGTCCTCGGGTTATGCCGGGGAAATCATCGGGTTATGCCGGAAAAGGGAAAGAGTCATCGGGTTTTGCCGGGGAAGTCATCGGGTTATGCCGGAAAAAGGGAGAGAGTTCTCGGGTTATGCCGGGGAAGTCATCGGGTTATGCCGGGAAGATTCACCGGGTTATGCCGGAGAAGTCATCGGGTTATGCCGGAAAAGGGAAAGAGGATGCCAGGGAGGTCCATGGGTTATGCCGGGAAAGGGAAAGAGTCCTCGGGTTATGCCGGGGAAGTCATCGGGTTATGCCGGGAATATTCACCGAGTTATGCCGGAGAAGTCATTGGGTTATGACGGAAAAGGGAAAGAGGTCCCTGGGTTATGCCAGGGAGGTCCACGGGTTATGCTGGGAAAGGGAAAGAGTCCTCGGGTTATGCCGGGGAAGTCATCGGGTTATGCCGGAAAAAGGGAGAGAGGTCCCTGGGTTATGCCAGGGAGGTCCACGGGTTATGCCGGAAAAAGGGAGAGAGGTCCCTGAGTTATGACAGGGAGGTCCACGGGTTATGCAGGGAAAGGGAAAGAGCCCTCGGGTTATGTCGGGGAAGTCATCGGGTTATGCCGGAAAAAGGGAGAGAGTTCTCGGATTATGCCGGGGAAGTCATCGGGTTATGCCGGGAAGATTCACCGGGTTATGCCGGAGAAGTCATCGGGTTATGTCGGAAAAGGGAAAGAGGTCCCTGGGTTATGCCAGAGAGGTCCACGGGTTATGCCGGGAAAGGGAAAGAGTCCTCGGGTTATGCCGGGGAAGTCATCGGGTTATGCCGGAAAAGGGAGAGAGGTCCCTGGGTTATGTCAGGGAGGTCCACGGGTTATGCCGGGAAAGGGAAAGAGTCCTCGGGTTATGCCGGGGAAGTCATCGGGTTATGCCGGAAAAAGGGAGAGAGGTCCCTGAGTTATGCCAGGGAGGTCCACGGGTTATGCCGGGAAAGGGAGAGAGTCCTCGGGTTATGCCGGGGAAATCATCGGGTTAGAAAAATGCAGGAAAGAATCGGGAGGAGACTTCCCTTTTGGGTTGATTATTGCAGCATAGCTATTTCTAACCCTTGCGCATTTCCTTTTGGCTGCACCTGCCTCTCGCAGGGTTTTACCTGCTTCCTGCTTAGTTCGTTTTGTATCGCAACTGCTTCAACTTCAAACAAAGGAAAATTGTTAGTTTGAAATTGTGGTCGGTTTTGTGGCCTTCATTGTTTTTCTTGATCCCAAGCCTCATTTCTGTTTAGAAAATTCGCCATTGATTGGCTTCCAAGGCGACCTCCTTTCAAACTGATAAGACTCAATATTTCAGGATTTCACGATGATTTGCACGTGTACGGCTCTGTCTCTTCCGTCTCACTCTGCTTGGGGATTTTGAGGTAATCAAACGTCACGATCAGTCGGGGTTGGACTGACGCATCACTGAGGCCGGGTATGTTCTCCACCTCTTGCCAGACAGAGCCCTGTGAAACCGGTCCTGCCACCTTTTCTTTCTAGCATGTTTTGGGGCTTAGGGTTAAACCGAAAAGGAATCCAAAGAAAGGTAAACAAAGAGCGAGGAAATGAATTTAAAAAGAGAAGCGTCCTTTTCGGGGAAAAGAAAGACTTATCTGAGGTGCATGCTGGCTTTAAATTGACATAACCTGTTTTTTGGACTGGATGCCCGACTCTCACGAACCTACATTTTCTCACGAACCAAATGGGTCTATGTTTCCAAACCAGGGAACCTTTCCAGAACCTTCTGTGGTGAAATCCTCTTTTCGGCCGACATCGCCCTTTGCGAGTTTTCGCTAGCCGACCTCTCTCATTTCTCTTCTTACCGTCGCCTTATAGTGCTCGTCATGAGTTTTCACTAACAAGACTCTCTCATTTTGATTTCTCTGCTCGCCATCGCCTTATGGTGCCTGTAGGTTTTCACCAATAAGACTCTCTCATTTTATTTCTCTCATCCTGACTGCGTCGGATCCGAGCAACTGCGTCTTTTGATTTTGAAGAAACTTTTGCCGATTGATCGGAAGGACTTGCAACAGGTTTGGGGTCAAAAGAACTTGGATCGAATTACAACTTTGGAACCGTCCAGGCGGGATTATCGCTGAATTATTATAACGTCTGCCCCAGTTTAACTTTTGGGGAAAACTGGATTTTTGTTTTGGTGTGACTGAACCCCATAGAGAGGCTACCTACGTATCCTTTCGGAATCAAGTCAAACGTAGTTCAGGTAGCTTTCATTTTTATGTTTTTTTTAGAACTTCCGGGTTCCAAAGAGGGTAATGAAAGAAAGGTAAACGGCTCAAAGGGTCAGCAAAGGATTTGAGTGTTTGGGTAGCGGGAATGAAAGCCTTCGTCCTCTCAATTGTGCAAAAACAATCAGAGCAAGTTCAGACATAGTATCTTTTTACTGCATCCGCATTCACGGCTGTGTCGGGATCTTTTCCTTCAATATCACCTAGATATAATGCTCCCCTGGGCAATATCTTCCAGATGATGTATGGACCTTTCCAATTAGGAGCAAATTTTCCTTTCGCTTCCTGGTGATGTGGAAGAATGCGCCTTAACACCAGTTGACCTACTTCAAAATTCCTGGGTCGCACTTTCTTGTTGTAAGCACGGGCCATTCTTTGTTGGTACAACTGCCCGTGACAGACCGCAGCCATTCGCTTTTCATCGATCAGCGTTAACTGTTCCAAACGGATTTTGACCCACTCACTGTCTTCAATTTCAGCTTCAACAATGATCCGGAGAGAAGGGATTTCTACCTCTGCCGGTATTATAGCCTCGGTCCCGTAAACCAACAAGTATGGGGTTGCCCCTACTGATGTGCGTACTGTAGTGCAATATCCCAGCAGGGCGAAAGGTAATTGCTCATGCCATTGTCTGGAACTCTAGGTTATCTTCCTCAAAATCTTCTTGATGTTTTTGTTCGCTGCTTCAACAGCGTCGTTGGCCTTGGGCCGATAAGGAGTGGAATTCCTATGCGTTATTTTGAACTGTTCGCACACATCCTCCATCAAATGACTATTCAGGTTTGCTGCATTATCTGTGATTATAGTTGTAGGAATACCGAAACGACAGATAAGATTTGAATGTATGAAATCCACCACGGCTTTCTTAGTGACTGATTTGAGAGTGACAGCCTCGACCCATTTTGTGAAGTAGTCGATAGCGACCAATATGAATCTGTGCCCATTTGAAGCTTTGGGCTCAATCGGACCAATGACATCCATACCCCAGGCAACAAATGGCCAAGGTGCAGACATGGGACGCAGTTCTGTGGGAGGTGTGTGAATTAGATCTCCATGCACCTGACACTGATGACACTTTCGAACGAAACTGAAACAGTCCTTTTCCATGGTCATCCAGTAATACCCGGCCCGTAGGATTTTCTTTGCCAAAACATACCCGTTCATATGAGGTCCACACACTCCTGCATGTACTTCATACATGATTCTGCCTGCTTCTTCGGCGTCAACACATCTTAATAAGTTGAGATCAGGGGTTCTTTTATACAATATCTCACCGCTAAAAAAGAATCCACTTGCCTGCCGCCTAATAGTTCTCTTCTGATCTCCAGTAGCATGTTCAGGGTATTCTTGTGTTTTCAAGAACCTCTTAACATCCTGGTACCATGGCTGGATACTTGGTCCTGCCTCGATGGCATTGCAGTAACCATGCCTTTACCTGATTTAGATTTCCAAGGGATCGATGTTGGCGTTGCCTGGATAAGGTAACATTAAAGCTAAAGTGGCAAGTGCATCGGCTAATTCATTGTGACATCGCTGGATATACCTGAACTCTACTGATTTGAACCGCTTGCTGAGATCCTCTACGTGCTGCCGGTAAGGAATAAGCTTGACATCTCGAGTTTCCCATTCACCCTGGGCTTGCCGGATAATCAAATCAGAATCCCCCATAATCAACAAATCCCCAACATCTTGATCGATCGCCATATTCATGCCCATGATGTAGGCTTCATATTCAGCTGTATTGTTCGTGTAAAAGAAACGAAGCCTAGCTGTAGCCGGATAATATTGACCAGCAGGTGAGATCAAGATTGCCCCTATTCCTACACCTTTGGCGTTTACGACCCCATCAAAGAACATCTTCCAAACGTGAGTGTTTTCCGAGACCACTTCTATGGTATTTATTTCTTAATCTGGAAAATAAGTACTCAATGGCTGGTATTCCTCATCAACCGGATTTTCGGCCAAATGATCTGTTAATGCCTGGGATTTCATTGCCGTGCGGGTGACATAGACTATGTCAAATTCAGTAAGCAAGATTTGCCACTTGGCCAGTCTTCCAGTAGGCATTGGTTTCTGAAATATATACTTTAAAGGATCCAGCCTGCTTATGAGGTAAGTAGTGTGAGCTTGGAGATAATGTCTCAATTTTTGAGCAACCCACGTCAAAGCACAACAAGTTCTTTCCAGCATAGTGTACTTGGCCTCGTAGCCGGTGAATTTCTTGCTCAAGTAGTAGATCGCCTGCTCCTTCTTTCCGGTTATGTCATGTTGCCCGAGGACGCAACCGAAAGAATTTTCCAGGACTGTCAGATACAAGAACAGGGGTCTCTCTGGCTCTGGCGGGACCAAAACTGGGGGATTTAAAAGATATTCTTTGATCTTGTCAAAGGCTTCTTGACACTCAGCCGTCCATTTGATCGCTGCATCCTTCCTTAATAGCTTAAATATGGGTTCACACGTGCTAGTCAGCTGGGCAATGAATCGACTGATATAGTTTAACCTGCCTAACAGACTCATCACGTCTTTCTTCGTTCTTGGGGGAGGTAGATCTCTGATAGATTTTATCTTTGTTGGATCTAACTCTATACCTTTCCTGCTTACTATGAAACCTAAAAGCTTGCCTGACGGGACTCCGAAGGCGCATTTGGCCGGGTTCAGCTTCAAGTCGTACTTTCTCAGTCTCTCGAAGAATTTCCTCAAGTCTTGGATATGATTGTCCCGAGTCCTGGACTTGACTATCACGTCGTCCACATACACCTCTATTTCTTGATGCATCATGTCATGAAAAATGGTAGTCATGGCTCTCATGTAAGTTGCCCCAGCATTCTTCAGACCGAATGGCATAACCCGGTAACAGTAAGTGCCCCATGGTATAGTGAAGGCAGTCTTCTCGGCGTCTTCTTCATCCATCAACACCTGATGATATCCAGCGTAACAATCTACGAAAGATTGGATCTCATGTTTGGCGCAATCATCAACAAGGATGTGGATGTTGGGCAATGGGAAATTGTCTTTGGGACTCGCTCTGTTCAAATCTCGATAATCCACACATACCCGAGTCTTCCCATCTTTTTTCGGCACTGGAACTACATTCGCCAACCACGTGGTGTACTGGACTACCCGAATTACTCCCGTTTTCAGCTGCTTGGTGATTTCTTCTTTAATCTTGTCACTGACATCAGTTTTGAACTTTCTTTGCTTTTGTTGAACTGGAGGATAATCAGGGTGAATTGGCAATTTATGCACCACTAGATCAACACCTAATCCTGGCATGTCATCGTATGACCAATAAAACACATCTTTAAATTCAAAAAGGAGTTGAATTATCGCATCTCGCGTTCTCTCGTCCATGTGAATGCTTATTTTGGTCTCTCGGATTTCCTCAGGAGTTCCCAAATTAACTGGTTCGGTGTCATTCAGATTCGGCTTAGGTTTGTTCTCAAAGTGTTCCAATTCTCGATTTATTTCCTTAAAAGTCTCTTCTTCATCGTATTCCATTTCTTGGTTCATTATTTCGCAGCTAGACTGCATGTTGGATTCGGGCATGAAGTCCGCAAGCATGTCATGTTATTTAAAACCGCATTTTTAGAACTGAAAGAAATAAAACAACAAAAAATAAAAAAATCAGAGAGAATAAATAAGATGAAAGATGAAATATTAATTTCATTTCATTGAATTTTGAAGATAATAGGGTTTACATCAGAATTTAAGGACATGAAACTAAAAGGAAATCATTCGAGTTACACCCCAAAATAACTCGTGATGCAGAAAAGGTGGCAAGACTGGTCTACCAGGATTCCCGCTTGATCGAAAATGGAGTAGTCTTCCAGTTTTGCAATTTGGCACCAGGCCCCATGTAAAGCACCTCAGCGGTGCTCGAGCCTTCTCCCGGCTGAACCATATGGGTTTCATACAACATTTGCCTCATAACCCCACAGATTTCTTCAATTTCCTCGGTCGTGAAGGTCTCATCCTCTCTTTCTTCAATGTACTTAGCTCTGACAAATGTTCTATAAAGATGCGGAATTGGCTGAGATAAAACCCAACCATTGCTCTTCCGTTGGTTTGCCCACATTACGTCAGCTTCTTCGGCGTAAAAACCAACACCGAAGAACTTTTTGGCGGCAGGTAAGGTGATAGGTTCGGTGATACCTTGCAATGATGCCCCGAGTCCCTTCTCCGGTTTATAACCATGCCTGATCATTTCCTTGGCAACCATAACTGACGCTTTTGAGAGAAAAGGTTGAGGGTAAGGGCTTCCTTCTTCGCATTGGTCTGCGACTACAACCTCGAAAACTTGATAGACTATGTGTTCACTACCCTCCTTAGCTTCAAGGCATGGAACCGACGGGTCTCGATAAATTGAATGCTCATCCTCTCCGTGGACTATAATTTCTTGATTTTCATATACAAATTTTACCATCTGGTGGAGAGTAGAAGGTATGGCTTCCGTCGCATGAATCCAACGCCTTCCTAGAAGGAAATTGTAAGAAGTATCCATATCTAGGACCTGAAAGGTCACCTCAAAATCCACAGGTCCAATAGTCAAAATCAAATCGATCTCGCCTAGGGTGTCCCTTTTGATGCCGTCAAAGGCACGAACACATACGCTGTTGGGCCTGATTCTCCCTGTCTCGATCTCCATTCTTTGCAGAGTCGAAAGGGGACAGATATCTACTCCGGACCCGCCATCCAGCATGACCCTCTTCACATAGTACCCTTCACATTTAACTGTTAGGTGGAGGGCCTTGTTGTGAGCGGCCCCTTCCGGGGGCAGATCATTTTTGCTGAAGGAAATCTGATTGATCATGAAGAATCTTTCTGCCATCCTCTCTAGCTGTTCCACGGTAGTTTCAATTGGGACGTAAGCTTCGTTGAGGGTCTTGATCAACACTTTCTGATGCTCAGTTGAATTCATTAATAGAGACAACAACGAGACCTGAGCGGGAGACTTTCGGAGTTGGTCAATTATTTCGTAGTCCGCAGTTTTCATTTTCCTGAAAAACTCTTCCGCTTCCTCGGCACTAACTGGTTTCTTGAGTGGGAAATGCTTCTTTGTAGAATCATTCAACTCCTCCAGGTTGAGGTATTTCTCAGTTGGGTTAGTTTCATTTACTTTTCCCAGGATTTCTTTTCCTTTGTAGGTTACTACCACCTTGTTATAATTCCACGGGATGGTAGTAGGATCTGTCATGGGCCTCTGCGGCGCGCGTCCAATAATCACGGGCTCATTCAACCTTGGTGAAATTATTGGCCCCCGTTCCGCATAGGTCCCTTTGGGCACATACATTTTAGATCCTTTGTTCAGCTCAAACCTTCTTGGAGGGCTCAATGTCACTTGTCCTTTCTTCGAACCTCGGGGGACATAAAGGACAGCATCTTTCGAGAGTACAACCTCAGTTTTGGTTTCCACTGCTTTTTCTGTGTTTTGAGGGGGGGTTTTACTCTTCTTGTCCCCCTTTTCTTGCTTTACATACATCTTGGGCTTTTTCTCAATGTCGGCGATTGCAATGATGGCTTTCAAGACAGGATCAAACTCTTTATCTTCGCAGATCATCCCAATAATCGGTCCATTGTTGTGAGCCGGTAATGGGTTGTTGGTCACATTAGGAATGTCTTCGTCCTTTAACACTATCCGCTTTTGTTATATGAGGTTTTCAACAACCCTTTTCAAAGTCCAACAGCTCTCAGTGTCATGCCCTTCCACTCCAGAATGATAGGCACATCGGGCACCAGGTTGGTAAGAGGGTGACTCTGGGTTTTGCCTATTTGGGGGTACGGGTTGTAACAAACCAATTTGGACCAATTTAGGGAAAAGGTTGGAATATGACTCGCCAATAGGTGTGAAGTCCGTTTTCCTGGGCAGCTCTCGAGTGCGGTCGTTGTAGGGGAGATTATTTTGTGGAGGTCGGGGATTATACTGAGCTTGGTGAGGAGGTTGATTTCTTGGAAATTGAGCTCACTTTTGGTGAAATTGTTGTTGTGGCCTAATATATGGTTGTGCATTCATTACTGTGTAGGGCTGAAGGTTCATAGCATAGGCCGCATCTTGATGGGGGTAGTAGTGTTGCGGGGCTCTTTCAGAGAAATGAAATCTGGACGGATGGGGTTTTCTTACACTCGAAGTTGCCATTGTTGCTTCTTCCTTCTTCTTTCGGTTTGCTCCTCCTCCAGACCCGCCTTGGATTGCTTGGGAGGTGGCCCTTATAGCAGACTAACTCAAGATTCGCTCTGTTTTTAAACCATTCTCCACCATTTCACCGATTTTGATGGCTTCAGCAAACGACTTTCCCAATGCAGACATCATGTTTTGATAATAATCAGCCTCTTGGGTTTGAAGGAAAACACTGACCATTTCTGTTTCATCCATCGGAGGTTTGACTCTGGCCGCTTGTTCGTGCCATTTGACAGCATATTCTCGGAAGCTCTCCAAAGGCTTCTTCTTTAGATTCGACAATGAATTCCTATGGGGGGCAATGTCGATGTTATATTGAAACTGCCTGACAAAATCCCGGGCCAAGTTGTCCCAAATGTGCCAACGAGATACTTCCTGATCTGTGTACCATTCAGAAGCAATGCCGATCAAAGTTTCTCCAAAGTAAGTCATAAGAAGCTCTTCTTTTCCGCCCGCTCCCCGCAACTGGTTGCAGTATCTTTTGAAGTGGGCTATGGGGTCCCCATACCCGTCATATTTCTCAAACTTTGGGGTTTTGAAACCCAAGGGCAGATGTACGTGCGGGAACATGCACAGGTCAGCGTAAGATACGCTCTTTTGCTCGCTCAAACCCTGTAAATTTTTGAGAGTTTGCTCCAAGCTTCTCATTTTTCTGGTCATTTCCTCTTGTTCAGGTGTTTTCTCAGCTTTCTCCTGCCCTGCGATAAACTCGTACCGAGACGGCTGAGGGTAAGCGCTGGTAGTGAACTGGCTAGGTTCCAATGGAAGAGGTGGTGCTTGAAATGTGAAGGATGATGAATCGAAATTAGGCCTGGGTAAAACAGGTTGTGCCATGGCTGAACAAGGTGGAGCAGTGAATATGTTTGAAGCCGCACTAGAAGCTAACATATGGGGGCGAGACTCAGAAGGTGTTCCAGTAAAGTAGGTTGAGATGGTAGGAAATCCCAGTGGGGTATTTGGATAACTTATGGGGATGTTAGAGGTCCCACTTGCCCTAGGAAAAAGCTCAGGGAATCCAGGGATCACACTTGGTGGCTCTTTTCCATTGGCCCAGGCGTCCCACATTTCTATCATGCGGAGACGTAGAATTCTATTTTCCTCGACCGTTGCTGACTCAGAAATTGGGATGGCTGAGATTGAACTTTCCTCCGAAATAAGAATCGTTGGCAGAGGAACTTCTGAAGACATTTCGACACTTCCTTTCGACCTTGTGAAGTATGTATGAACACTTCCTCTTGATTTAGCGACGGGTGGCTGAACGTTTCCTTTTGATCTCGTGAAGTACGAATGTGAGGCCAGATTACCACAAAACCAAACCACTTTTCTAGGATCCTAAACTTATCAGCAAACAAATGGTTAGTTTGAAACAATCAACAAACAGGAAATCTCACATTGGGGTGTGATACACCTATACAGTTAGGAGGGTTTCTACAATCTCACATGCGTCATTCCGGCTTCTATTTAGGATTTTCTTTTATTTATCACTATTTTTCTTTTTTCTTTTTTTTCTATTATTATTGTTTTCATTATTTGCAGTTAAAAATGTGACCGGATCCGATAAGGATTGCCTACGTATCACGATGCCGCATGAATCAGATCTTGTATAGTTCGGGATAGAGGAGTGTAAAAGAAGCACACGTTTTATTACTGAAGCAATCCATTACAACCAATATTTGAAAAAGGGAAAATAAACAAACCTTGAAAATAAGTACAGACTCAAACAGACTAATGCACCCTGATGCGAAAAGACGGACAGAAGATGCTAAGATGCAGACTCGACCTATGATTACATTAAGGTTTCGAGAATTGGCGCCCGCGGGGCATCGTTCGGCCTCGCCGTGGTCTTAGATGTGAGATCCCTTTCACCTTGTTCCAGCTCATGCATTGTCTGCTTGACATAAACCATTACTGCCGAGAGAACGGTAATGCTGGTCATGTTTTCACACCGTAGACACCTTCTGATGATGGCATGGGCAATGGTCCTAATCTTATCTCTGGTTCGCCCCTTTTCTATAAGCAAGCATTTTATCAGATCACTGCATGTTTTTAACGCCTGAGAATCCTGCATATGCTGATTCTTCAGTTGCCGCACTTCTACCTCCATTTGGGCCAACAAGTCGTAACAGTGTCCGCTTTCAATTTGGAAATCCTCGGCCTGCTTAACTGCTTTAACCTCAAGTGTAGCCATCTTTCTCTTCATGTTGGCAACAGTTTTCTCGTGGTCGCGTTTCAATTGATTCAAGTATCGACGATGCTTATCTGCTCTTGTTCCCCACTGTATTTTGAGCTCTGCCATGACGTTTTCAGACTCTTCTAAACCATCTCGCCATTCCCTGACTTCACTTCTCAGCCCTTTTATCAACTGCTCGTCTGATCGACTCCTTGGTTGTTTATCAAGAGCCATTCTCAATTTCTGGATTTGGGCCCCAAGTTCTTCATTTTCTTGGGCCAATCTATTCTTTTCGCCTCGATCTACAGCGACCTGCATACTGTTATTGAATTTCAGACTTTCAACCTGTTGTTTCAACTCACCGATCTCTGTCCAATAATCCATTGCTAACCAGTTCCATTGCTCCTGGGATGACTCAGCGAAATCTCTGAGATGAGGTCTTTTAGCTGGTCTCTCACAGGACATGTCACCCCTAAACCAGGCGTGATACCCCGGGGAGACTTCTCCTTTAGCTGTATCCAACACACAAGTGTTTGCCGTTAGATGTTGACACTCACTCCAGATCTGGCGAACTTCTTCTTCGGGGAACCGACCGTCCGGACTGATTTCAACCACTTGGGTACTCAAGTCTTCATCTTTTGGCACTACTAGATACCTCCCAAGTTGCCTCAAAACCCGATACGGTGCATAGGGTTGGATGTTTTTAAGTCCCATCAACAGAAAGTGGGGCTTGGTTGCCGGCATGTAGATGATTTCCTCAATGGGCAGCCATCCGAGCGTCCACTGAATTTGGTCGACAGTGAGAGTTCGGAAGAATGACGTCCAAGCTGTGACTCCCTCGGGCAGACTAACCCTTTCGATTCTTGTGTCTAATTCTCCAATACAAGTCTTCTCGGGCGAACCGTAACCCAAGAGCGGGGAGCGGTGGCACAAATGATCGGTCATCCACATTTGCAACAATAGGTTACATCCTTTGAAAGTCGCCCCCGGCTCGGCAAATAGTGAGATCCCGGAAGATGTCAGCCATAATCATAGGCGCCAGAGTACTCTTATCATGGGTGAGCAAGGTACTAACGACCCTAACTACTTTTAGATCGATGTTTCCATCTTTCCTTGGGAACACTATAAGGCCCAAAAAAGCTATCATAAAAGCTACCAGCCTGTGTTCATCCCACTTTTGTCGGTTACCTCTACTGCATAGTTTGAAGTCTGGCTTATTGAACCCGCCCACGTGGCCGTATCTAGCATATATGAGGCGGAGACTGCAGAAACCTTTGGCGAGATCTGGATGGTGAAATGTTCGGGGTATTTTTAGGAAATCTAGAAACTGATGTACCGTGACGGCCCTAGGAGCAATCAAGTACTTGAACCTTAACGGAGCTTCATCACTTCCGATGTATCTCGCTATTTCTTCCAATGTCGGGGTGAGCTCAAAGTCCTATAAATGAAATACATTATGTGCTGAATCCCAGCAAGTGACCAATGATCTGATAATATCACCCCGAGGCTGGATGTCTAGTAAATCCGGGAGATCTTTCAGATACTTCTTTACTTTGTCTTGCCCTTCATTGCCTAGGTCATTCCACCATAATCGCAACTCAAAAGGGATCTTGGTCATTATTGAAAAGGGTTTGTTTTGTATTGTGCTCATCCTGCACATTTATTAAGGTGATTATGCCAACGAAAAAAAACTTTTATTAGACTCAAAAAATAAAACTATCTATGTTTTTTTTTTCAAGATTTTGTTTTCGAAATGATGGACTCGGTTTTCAAATGCGGCCTTTTAGCACTTCGGGAACGAATATTTTAAGGCTGCGAGGATCAACCGGTCAAAAATCAAAAACGATGACCAAAGATGACCGTTTATGCAATGTCAGCCTTCTGCCGTCCCTTTCGGGAACATTCGGCTGTTTTTGACAAAAAAAACATCACTTGATTTTTTTTTTTTAGAATGGTGACCCGATATTGGGAACATGGCCTCGCAGATCCTCGGGGACGAGGATCCTAAGGCCATTGGGCAACTTGGTCAAATTCTTTTTAAAAAATGACCAAAAATGGCTGTTTATGCAAAGTCAGCCTTGCGGCGTTCCTTTTAGGAACATTTGGCTATTCTTAACAAAACGGCATCACCCGACTCATAAATTAAAATTCTGATATTTTGGCTATTTCTGAAAAAGGGGAGGTTGGACCCGATGAGGGTTGCCTACGTATCTCGCACCCTGTGAGAATCAAACCGGTGTAGTTCGGTCTTGATCAAACGTAGAGTAAATAAACTAAACCCCTTCTGAATACAATTTTTTTTTTTAAAAAAGGAAAAAATATTTTTTTTGAAATTTTATATTATTTTTTATATTTTTCGAAAAAGAGATAAAGACTAAGGAAAAATCATTTTAAGGAAGTATTTGGACTACTAGTCTGAATTTATAAAAGAGATACTACAAAAGAAACAACACATTTTTTGAATTTTGAATTTTCCCTTTTTTTTTACTTGTAAATATATATTTTTTGATTTTGAAAGTGATTAAAAGAATTTTTTTTTTTATATGTTTTTTTTTATAAATCAAACTAAAAGACAAACTTTGTTTTCATTTTTTTTCTTTTTTTTTTAAGAAAATTCTGGCGAGATTTTGACACTACTTGGACATTGGTTTTATTTTTACAAGAATAAGTAATTATCTCCCTACGCTGCTATTTTTTTTATATATATTTTTTTTGGAAACCGGTCAGCATGCAGAACTGAAGCAAATAAATGCGCAAAACAAACGGGATGCAGCAGGATGGTCTTTTCATTTCAGGTTGCCTGTCCTAGACGGACTCAACCCTTGTGTTGAGTCTCCTATGTCAAATGCAACATGATGCAAATAAGCGTTCCTACTAGGGATCCGGCATGAGGTTTCATTATACTAGGTTTATAACCTGGGTATATGTTCTAGACTGTATACCCGAGCGGACAACTCGAGTCGAGGAGGGGGCAACTTACCGGGAACCAAAAGGCCATCCGGCTTCGTAACTTGTCCGAGCCTCTTTTTATTTCAGGGTATTGACACTAACAGAATAGGGAGTCTCAACCAGTAAGCACATCCCCGGAGGTGAAGAGAGAAGGGTTTCGGCACAGTTTATATACAGTTCAGATAATATCAAGGCGGTAAAAGACAACATTTAGCACGTTATGCCAACATGTAATAAAGATCAGATAATAAAGCCAAATATAACAATTATTCTAAGCTCGAATTCTTGAACCCTGAACCAGTGGTTCTGGGTTCGTTCCCCAGCGGAGTCGCCAGAGCTGTCACACATCCTTTTTGCGCGCCCGCCCCGAAGGGTAAAATGCGCGAGGGAGTTTTTCCAATTTAAGTGACAATATTCGAAATAGGATTATTTATTTAATTCTGAGTCGCCACTTGGGAAAGGTTTGGCTTTTGGTGTCCCAAGTCACCGGTTTATCTTGAATCCCAAATCGAGGAAAATATTCGACTTTCCAAATGAAGTCTGCGAACCAGAAATTCTAAGTAAGGAATTCTGTTGACCCGAGGGAAGGTGTTAGGAACCCTCGAATCCCGTGGTTCTAGCACGGTCGCTTAAATTGTTATAATGGCTAGATATCTGATTTAATACATGTTATTACTTATGTGCTTTCATTAAGTTTAAACCGCTTTTATTATTTATCATTTTTATAGAATTACAACGTCGTGAAAATACGTCTCGAACCACGTCACAGTCAATGCACCCATGGTTGTTAATACATTCCGACTCCGTTGAGATTTGAATTTGGGTCACATAAATGCACACCCGAGTTTAAGAATGTAATTTAATTAAGTCGCGCCTAAAGAGTCTAACGCGTTTAATGTCTTTGGGGAAGGCAGTGAAATTCACTAAACAGTCCATCCCAAATTCTAAGTATTTTATTATGACCTGTTATTGAGGGCCCCGCAATTTGCATTGTTTTATTTGGTGAGGCGTCTCATTTTATGAAAGGATAAACCTACAATGACTACATTTTTCTATTATGTCTCTATAAAATGAAAGAGAAAAGGTCTTAATTTATTTACATGCTTGAGTTGTTATAGTTGGGTTTCGAATATGATTCATAAATTCTGAAAATGATGCAAGCAGGGCAGTCCGTTGCCAATGCGGGCCCAGGACCAACGTGTATGACATAAAACTAGACCTGGGCCGTCTTATTCACATGTTACTACCTAGTTACATTATACTAGGCATGTTCTCAGTTTGTCAAATTAAAAAAAAACTTAGCAATCTAATTTTAATCCTAAACCATTTACATGCTGAAATTAACCAATATTATTTAACTAAACAATATTCCTACAAGTTTGAAATGGCCTATTCGTTTGATTTTTAACTAGACGGAGTTGCTACACCATTCATTTATTTTTAGGCAATATATAGATAGTTCATCCGTTAAGCTATCGTCAGATGTTCCACTATATATATTAAATAGCTACATGATTCTGATTTTTGTAAGCTAAATAATTTATATATACAAATAAAATTCAGAATATAATTAAATAAATTTAGAACTTCAACTCTTCATTTTTTCGTATTCATGCTTCCTGTTTCAGTTTACAATAATCAGCGTGTCAGTTGTGTACCTGATATTGGAAGCAAAAGAAAAGGGAGATCAGCAGAAATTCAGTAGCATACAACAACAGCAACCCCAACAACCAGTAACAACCAACAACGAGAAACTTAGTGACAGATTTTAAAATCAAGACAAAAATCCAGACACAACAACAACAATCAACGGACAGAAGCAAAGGGAATCTTATCAGATTTTGAAAGACTAGTTAGTGTTTAACCCTTAATTTCTGAATCCATATATCAGAATATTTGGATTGTATATCAGGTGTATATTCTTCTTCTTTTGAATTTCCAGAATGTTTTTCTTTTTATTTTTCTAAAGTCTTGGTATTTTTCGGAATTTCCTCTCTCTTAAAATTTTTCTTCTGTCTTCTCCCCCAAATCTGATTCATGTTTTTCATTTATATCCCATCCCAAACTCTTTAATCCATTAATAAAACCACATTTTCTCCTACCAAACCTATTATCTTCCCACTTATCCCTCACTACATTAAACAAATATATCAACCCCACCCCATTACATCTCGTCCCCCATGCCTAACATAAACAAATACAATATTCCCCTCCACTACATTATGTCTTGTCCCCATTATATTAAACAATTATATCACCACACCCCATTACATTTTGTCCCCCATACTTAACATAAAGAATTATTAAAAATGTTCAATTACCAAACTACCCCTCCGACCTTATTGCAATTACCATTTTACCCCCGAATGTACTGCAATTTACCAAAATACCCCCATCAGCTCTAAACAATTCAATTAATCAAACTCAACCAAAATATAGCCAATAAGACCAATTTCTTAACCAAACTCAACAACAAATCATATGAACAACATGAACAACATCAAATTAATGTGAATGAATTATCAAAATTGGGAACCAATCCTGGTTAACTCAGACCAAAAATGGATGAGCAAGGAAACAACAATATTAACAACACAATACATGATTCATCAACGAATCAAAAACCAAAAACATAAACTCACATTAAATCACTGGATTAAAATGAACTTCAAACCAAGATGAACATGAATTAAATCAACTTTAACAACAAAACATGACGGATTCAAATGATTAAACCAACATATTTCCCTATTATAACTAAAAACTTTTAGACAAATAACAAAACAAAACCGAAGAAGAAACAATTATGAATTTAAACTTGAATCTAACAACATTAACAATTTCTGAAAAATACATAAAACACATGAAACACATTGAAGAAATAATTAATTAAACTTCAATTTATATCTAACCAACATTAAACTAACAACTTTTTACCTAAACAATAAACAAGAACGATAAAACAAACATGAAACAAACTGAAAAATTCACAAAATAATGAACAAAACAAACATTTACCGATTTTAGATTTGAGAAATATCACAACGAAATACGGACAAAAATAAAACTCAAAAACCAACTAACCGGAAATGAAACGACGAACAATGACTGACCAACGATGAACTTAAGAAGCAACTGAAGGAATGATGAAGCAGTAGCAGCAGTGAGGCGATGTCGGACGGGGCAGCATCAGCGCAGCTGAAGCAAGCTGGGAACAATTGAAGAAGATGAAGCAATGGCGACCATGGATGTCGAGCTCAAGCTTGAGCTCGACGAAGAGGACGAAGGCAGACGCGGCGGGGTCTATTTGGACGCAAAAGAAGCAGCAAGAAACAACTGGTCGTTGGTGAGGTTGAAGGCAGCCATGGACGTCGAGCTCAAGCTCGAACTTGACGCCGAACGACGAAGATGAAGCAGAAACAGTCATGAACTTCTTTGAACGTGCGGGGGCTGCTGGAGGTCGACGAACCGTTCGTCGTCGTCGACTGGATGTAGCAGCTGAAAATGAAGCAACAACGCAGAAACAAATGCATGAGCAGCAGCAGCAGCGGCTGGACGCGAGGAGGAGGAAGGAGGGGTCGTTCATTTTGGTGAAGCCGCGGGCGTGTGTGTGTTACGTCGTCGTGGTTGTGTGTGTGTGTGTGTGTGTTGTCGACGTGGTTGTGTGTGTGGCGAGGGATGAAGGGAATGAGAGAGGGGCAGCCATGGGAGGGGCTTTGAGCTCTTTTGGAGAAGAAGGAGAAGAGAGCAAAAGAGGGGGGGTGGATCCGTTTAGGGTTTTCTCTTTTTTTCTTTTTTGTTTTATTTTTGAAATGCAAGATAGGGGGTGTTGGGTTATGGATTGGGTCGACCCGGTTTGAAAAGGACCGGGTCGTGTGGAAGGTTGGACAATTGTTTGGGCCTGGGGTTGAAATTTGAAGAAGTGGCCCAATCCGATTTTTCTTTGTATTTTTGCTCTCTTTTCTTCTTTTATTTTTCTAAAACTAAATTCTAAAACTCCTTAAATTATTATTAAGACTAAATTAAGTTATAAAAGCGCAAATTAACTCCCAATAACAATTTACGCATAATTAAGTAATAATTAAGCATAAAATTGTATATTTGGACATTAAATGCTAAAAATGCACAAGATGCCTATTTTTGTAATTTTTAATTTTTTTAAAACAAACTTAATTACTAACAATTGTAGGATTAAATCCTAAATGCAAAAATGCGACATATTTTTTTGTATTTTTTATTAATTTAACAAATAAACATGCACAAACAAATACAAATAATTATCCAAAAATGTCACAGAATTCTCAAAATTGCACACCAAGAAAAAATCATTTTATTTTGAATTTTTTGGGAGTAATTCTTTCATAGGGCAAAAATCACGTGCTTACAGGTATTAGCGCTTGGGCTGAAGGATCCCCTCCGGAGTCTGCACACCCCCAGTGAGCGCAGTCGACTATTATTATTATGGATCGGGCTGTACGCCACAGCGATATGCGGATCGGGTTGCACGCCGTAGCGGTAAACACGCCGCAGCGGTATATATATATATATATTGATTCGGTTATCGTGAGAAGTATATGAATTGACAACTGAGGATAAGAACGAATAAATGAACTGAAATGCTTGAGGAGCTGATTTATACTGACTATATCTATTTACCTGGTTTAAAGAATTTTCACATGATTTCCTTATCCACAGATGTTTAAATGATTTTACTGTTTTGATATAGAACTGCTTAGTGCCTTTACGTGATTTCATACTGTCAGCCATTATTTATTGTTATTACTCACTGAGTTGGAGTACTCACATTACTCCCTGCACCATGTGTGCAGATCCAGGTATAGTAGAGTCCGCACCTGAGCGCCGATTCCTTCAAGGCTAGGCAGTTATTTGGAGTTATGAGGTAGTTGTTTGACGTCCACAACCCCTTGTCTCTCTTATCCTCTATCATTTACGTTTTCTTCAGACTGTTGTATCGGATTCCGTACTTTGTAGACTTATAGCAGATTCTGTAGTAGCTCATGACTTGTGACACCCCGGTTTGGGCTGTGTCGGGATAGTTCCTGCTGTTATTATCGTTAAATTCCGCAATTTATGAGCATTATTTTATATGTTACTACTGTTTATGATGGTTAACTGTTTAAAAGAGGTGTTCTGTTTTGGTCTGGCTGGCCTTGTCTTCACGAGAGGCGCCATCACGACTGGGTATGGGGATTTGGGTCGTGACAATTAGATAACTACACAGTACCACAAAATCAACAGAGTCACAATTTTTGTGGTACACGTCCACACGCCCGTCACCTAGCATATGCATCATTTCAACACCAACCACATAACACGTATTTTAGGGATTCATATCCTCAGCACCAAGTTTAAAAGTGTTACTTACCTCGAACAAGCCAAATCCAATACCGAGCAAGCCAAACAATACTCTAGGAATGCATCTCATGCGTACTGACCTCCAAACAACTCGAAACTAGCCGAAAGCAACTCAAGAACATCAAATAATGCCAAAAAAAAACTCAATCGATAAAAGTTGAATCTTTAATCAAAAGCCCAAAGTCAACTAAAAGTCGAACGCGGGCCTGTACCTCGGAACCCAACAAAACTCACAATATCCAATAACCCATTGAATTGCGAGTCTGACCATACTAGTTTCACTCAATCCTCAATTTCTCTTTTAAAATCATCAACCAAATGCCAAAAACAAAGATAGATTCATGAAATATAATTAAAACCGAGTAGAAATATTTACCCCAATCCATATGGTGAGAATCACCCCCAAGATCATCCAAATCCAAGATCCATAGCTCAAAATATGATAAAATGACTCAAAGTCCGAAAATAGAGTACTTTTATGTACTGCCCTGTGGCACTCTACGTTATCGTGGTAGTACCTTCGTGATCGCGATGCACAGATATACGCTACCACAATTAACTCTATGCGTTCGTGGCAAAAGCCTCACGAACGCTATACACAAAGCTGACAGAACTATGCGAATGAGGGAGTATCGCCACGAATGCAGGAGTATTATCGCGAACGCGAAGAAGAGACCATCGACTGCCCAGCTCAGCCAAAAAACTACGCAAACGCGAAGAAGACCAGTCCCCATAACCAACGCGAATGCGATCAGCTAGTTGTGAACGTGATGAAGTAAATCACCCATATCCCATAATACACAATGCGATTGCAGTATCTTTTACGCGATCGCGATGAAGAATTGAAACACCAGAAATCAGCAGAACACAGCAGTGCCAAAATGAGCCGAAACCCATCCGAAACTCACTCGAGCCCCCTCGAGACCTAGTCCAAATAAGCCAACAAGTTCCAAAAAAAAATACGGACCTACTTGAGGCCTCAAATCACACATAACAACATCGAAGCGATGAATCACACCTCAAATCAAGCTTAATGAACTTTTAAACTTTCAACTTCCAAAACTCGTGCCGAACCATGTCAAATCAATCCAAAATGACCTCAAATTTTGCAAACAAGATTCAAATGAAATAACGAAGCTATTCCAATTCTTGAAATCACAATCCGAACCCGATATCATCAAAGTCAACTCTTAGTCAAACTTATGAACATTCCAAACATTCAGATTTCCAAGATTCGCCAAATAGTGCTAAAACCTTCTAGAAATATCCAAATGTAAATCCAAGCATACGCGCAAGTCCAAAAAATTACCATCCAAATCTAACAAAATCATCAAATCTTTGATCCGGGGTCAAATACACAAAAGTCAAACTTGGTCAACTTTTCCAAGTTAAAGCTTCCTAGTTGAGAATCATTCTTTCAGATCAATCCCGAAACACCTGAAAATCAAAACCGATGATTCACGCAGATCATAATACATCATATGAATAAACGAAATACAAATTCTCAAAACGACCGGTCGGATCGTTACAGAAGAGGTGTTGTACACCAGGGGGTATCAATTGAGAAATTTGAGTCTTTATCATGCATAGATATTCTAGACTCATGCAAAAACATGCATACATATGCTATTTGGTGCACACCATCCTTATATGCGGATCCGATGCCTTAATTATGCTCTTAGTTAATTTATTTGAAAAGCATGCTTAATATCTATTTTTTGACTAGGCACCTTGCTATTTATGTCCATGATTTCTTGACTATTTCTCCATTTCTCATTTATAGTTATGAGTTGAATATGTTATGGAAGCATGTATCTTTTATCTAAACCTCGCCACTATTTTATCGGGGTTAGACTTGATATTTATTGGGTACGTATTAATTTTATACTTATACTGCACTTTTATATATTTTTATGCAGATTTGATTTTAGCGGCGTCTATGAGGGTGCATAGTAGTTTGACTTGGAGGCTTTTTGATGAGCTGTACAACTTATAGAGTCCCTTTTCCTATCCTACTACTGCTTTCTTGTTTTAGATAATATTCCTGTATTTTGAGATTTAGTTATACTCTACTTTAGTTGAGACTTAGTTATACTCTATTTTAGTTGCTCATGACTTGTACTACCAGATTCTGGGGATTCAAACTTATCTATGCTTGATTTATGTTATGATAGTTGGTTATTTATATATGTTGGCTTACCTAACGAGTTATGTCAGGTGTCATCACGATCTTGGTGGGATTTTGCGTCGTGACATTTATTATTTATGATATCGTGTTTTAACATTGAGTTGAAGACGATAAACTTAGTGGATAGTAGCTCGTTAGGTGCCAGTTTGCTCATGAATTTGGATCATGACATGCAATTAATATTTATAAACTTTATTTTTCTCATAGTCATTATTTGGCCTTTCAATTAATGTAAAGGCTTCATTATTTTTGTGTGTGGTAACTTTGAGAATGCAATAAATATTCTTTCCAAATTTTCAATTTTTTATATTTTTCATTTAAGATTTAGTTGAACTTTTGAATTAAAATATTTAATTCATCACACTAGTAAATAAAGTTTTTGACAATTAAGATCCAACGTAGTGTATTATACAACATGGCTAATATCTCATTAAGTTGAAATAACCTTACCAATATAAATAAGTATTACTAGCTAATATCTCGTTGAGTTTTTTTATTTTTTTATTTTTTTTATCCATAAAGGTAAAATGTTCAGCTTTAAGTGCATAAGTTATTCATTTCAAGAGTTGGCAAGTTTCAAAATGTTGATTACAAATATTCCTAGACTATGCATTTACAATAATTCAAAGTTCTTTTTAATTAGGTCTAGATCTTCACTGCTTTCGTCTTCCATTTCATCATCTATTCCACCATGTACTAAATCACATTTAGAATGGGAAAAAAGCTCCAGTGAATTCCTTTTTGACTTCGAGATAGTCTTGAATCCAAAATGGCGCAAATGCCCAGCAGGTAACCTCTTCAAAATATCCTTAGCTGCAGATTCTTGCACTATTAGTTGTGCCCGTTTGCGATCCAAAAGCCATAGCACAAATTTTATAGCTTCTGTTTCTAGTGCTGCTTATGAGGCTTGCCGATTCTTGCCGCTTCTTGTCCATGTTGATTGAAGATCTGGGGCCCTGTTTGAACAACGTCCGTTGCAAGAATAATTTTTCATACAGTAACGTTTTTTGACAATACACATGCACCACTTTCTTTGGCATGAAGACCTATTTTGGCATAGATGACAGGGACTCTCACTTTGATTCTCCTTCACCTTCTACGACTCACTTGTTTTTCTTATCCTTACTTCAAGTACTTTTTTCTTGGCAAGTAGCTCCTCCCCTCGTTTCTTGGCCTTATCCCCTTTTTTTCTCTCCTCTTCATCCTGTTTCTCTTCATCCCGTCCCTGTACTGAGACACGACCAGTCTGAATAGCATATAGCAATGATACAAGCTTTAGGTCCTTTCCCTTTTCCTGACAAAACTCCTTCAACGCAGTTAATGAACTCAAGTTCTTCTAAGTGGAAGGTTTGTCCGTTCTTCTTCAAGGAGGAGAGAATTAGGGGACGACTAGAGTTTACTAGCATATATTCGTTGGTAAGATAGAGGCTTTATATTTTATAAAAATACAATAGCTATAAGCAACAATTACAAAAACAAAAAGGCGTGGTTAGTAATACATATAATGCATGTACTAAGTGACTAGTTGTATTAAATAAGTCTAAGTTTAGTTATTAATAGTTGGCCCTCTATAACAACTAAAATGAATAATCTACCATATGATACTATGGTGGATTACCATATACCGGTCCACATGTTTGGACTAAGCTTATATGAAGTCATATCGATAGGATGGTACAAAAATCGTTCGGGGAAGAGGAATTGCCCTAAATATACAACAGTCGTAGAATCCCCAAATAAAAATCCTAAGCCAAAAAACATATAATCCAAATCAGCATAATCATTGATTCAATACAAAATTAACCTTTTGAAGTATGTGGTTACCTTGAGGAGAGAAAGGATGGAGTGTTAGAGGTAGGCCAAAATCCAATTTCTTATTTCAAAACTCTCTAAGTTCTAGAAAACTAACTTTGATAATTCTAATTTTTGGAAAATCAATCACCAAAAAAAAGAAAATATAGTTGACGGATTCAGCGTTGAAAGAATGAGAAGCTAAGCAATAAAAAGGGGAAAGACATGAAGATCAAACAGAGGAAAATATAGCAAAAGAACGAAATCGTAAATCTATATTGAATCTAAAGGGAAAATGGATAGAGAAAACATGAAAAATTATAGATTGTAACACAAGAATTAGGAAAAAGAAAAGAACAGATACAAACAACCACTCTGCACAACTATGCGATAGCGGTAGAACTAATAGATACATCAGTAAAAATATATGAGTGTTTACCTTGATAATACGAAAAACAATTAAATTTAATTAGTGGTTTTAAAGATATGTGATTTAGTTCAGTACCAATTAATAATTAAGAAATATGAAGTAGAAATGAAAGATAGAAGTGAATCAAACCAATGTTACTTAGTAACAGTGACCTTGAGCTTAGTGACCTTGAGGTGGCTTAGGGCAATAAGAACAATTAAGTAGGAAAAGCAAAGTAAGAAAAATAAAGCTAAAGGACAATTCTGATGAACAGTAGGCAAAAAGTAGAGAGTATATTCTTTGCTCAATGATAAGATGATGTTACAAATAATTGGGGTCCCCTTTATATAATAGGGGAATCCCTAAATAAGGTATATTTCTATTTACAGTAAGAAATATCCGTGGTACAACTGTCTAACCGCCTAGTATGGAATCGTACAATCCTATTCTGGGATTTGTGCCATGATCTTTGGACGTGGTAGGAATCTAGCTTATTCTGTAACAAATCCATAACGGTACTATTTCGGGGTCGAGCATACTTGTCCTTGGTATTCCTCGAACTCCTATCTCCGGGCATTGAACTTTGTCTTCGAGCTCGATTCTGATCCACCGGTCTCGAACTCAACCTCGCCCGGAATCGGGCCTAGGATGGAACCTCGAGCCCATAAATCAGAGGCATATGATTTTGACCGTATACAGATAGTCCCCGCGTTTCTTAGAATAAAATGATAAGAAATGATTTTAACCTTGATTTCCCCGATCCTCTTATGGTGACGTTATACCCGTGATGTAGGCGTTTGAAGCGATCAGAACTACCATGTCAGCACGCTTCCCCAAAATATCAAATGCGTGGCAGCACTAGTCGGCCACTTGCGCCGCTAAATCGTCGCCGCCTTTCTATAAATATGAGGCTACTCTTTTGAACAAAGGACTTTACTCGTTTCATCTTCATCTACTTTGATCATTTCCCTTCTTTATTTCTTTCTCTAATCTTCTGATTCCATGGTTCGGACCTGTGACCTCTTGGTCGCATGGCAGCAATTTTACCAGTTATGCCAAGGCTTCCCTTTTTAAAGCTTCGATTCGAGGAAACGAGGGAAGGGCACAGAATCCTTCCCGCATCAGAAAATATGCGAACTTTACCCTGCCGCTCATCTCTCTTAACTTCAACCTGGTACAACACTTCATTCCTTTTGCTTTCTATGGAGTACGGTGGCACTATTATTACTAACTTTTGCATCCTACACCAGTACAACGTCCTAAGAATGAATATTCTTGGATCGTTGCTCGTTTATATTGCAAACCTTTTTTGGTTTTTCTTGTGATAGAAGGTGAAGCTACATCTTCTTGTCTTCCCTTCTGGTCTTTTTCTTTTGCTGCTCTTTTTTAACGAATTGTGTCCCAAAATTTCAACAGAATGCTCAATCCCCGCTTTTGGAAACATTTATCGAGGGTTTTTTGCCCTAAATTTCTTCAAGCACACAATTCCAAAGATCAAAACGGGGTTCCTGGGAGGGAGGTTCCCGAAGATGCCGCTCTCGAGTCGTGGCCCTAAAAGTAGATTAGGCTCTTGGATTTTGTTTTTTACTTCTTTGTTCATGTGTAAGGATCCTTCGTGGATGTTGTAAATATATTTTGCAACCATCTCTTGAAAATATAAAAGGATCTCTTTGTCTCATTTTTGGCTCGTGTTGAATTTCATTCCGTCTTTATTTGCAAAAAATTTGGTTGTACAACTTTAGCGATTAGTCCGAATACTGGACTCAGAACATAATAAATCCTTAGGTTTTTAATTGATCAATATAATACCCCTTAAGGTTTTTGTTAATCCTCGAGCTAAACTTAAATTGATTTGATGCGAGCTCGGGACGTCGGGACTTCTGAGTCCGAGTTGAGTGAGAGCAAGGTTTCGAATTTGAAATAAAGTTAACCCTTAGGCTTCGTAGATAGCCCCCGAGTGAGAATTTCCTCAAAATCGGGTAGCCCTTGGGCTTAGTAGTCGAGTGAGCACTTGCTTGAACACGAAAAAAGTTAGCCCTTAGGCTTTTTTATAGTCCCCGAGTGAGAATTTTCCTCAAAATCGGGTAGCCCTTCGGCTTAGTAGTCGAGAGAGCACTTGCTTGAACTCAAAATAAAGTTAGCCCTTAGGTTTTTTTATAGTCCCCAAGTGAGAATTTTCTCAAACTCGGGTAGCCCTTGGGCTTAGTAGTCAAGTGAAAACTTTGCTAGAACTCGAAATAGATCGATAAGAAATGAATTAATCTTCAACGCCTAGATCCTAACGCCAATCTCATGACGTCAGCGGTTGAAGTGATTGAAAGGTTGCTTTTCGTACAGTTCCCAAAATCATTAATTTGAGGCGGCTGAAGGTCGGCTTTTTGGCTTCCTCATTATGCTTAAATGACCTCTATAAAAAGATAAACTTCACAATCTTGCAAACTTTATTCCCATATGTTCTCAAAGTCTCATTAGCTCTTTCAATTTCTCTGAATTCTCCCTTCTCTTCTACTAGCTCTTACTTCATTATCAACATTCTCCATTTTCTTGAATTTTTGTATTATAATGGCTAAGACCTCTAAATCGGTTCCCCATAAAGAAAAAACTTCTTCATTTTCTTGACCGACCAAGAGCAAACCGGTAGTGCCCCTCGTATTTAGGAGTGCATTCCCCCGCCATGTGAAATAATATCCGATTTCAAGATCGAGAAACATGTATCGACACTAGGCCGATGTGAGCCCACGTCTCGATATGTCTGTTTGATAACCAAGGACAAGCTCATGCAAGTAAAGGAGGACTGTAAGTGGGAGAACAAAGAAGTAGTGATCCCTTCCCCCGAGGTGGATATTACTACATATAAAGCGGAGTACTTAAGCATGTATACCTACCCATTCACACTAGGCCCTGCAATTCTAGCTCAGGGTCCCATATATCCAGTTATTCTTGACTTTTGCCAATGATACCAAGTGACATTTGGCCAGATCTACCCTTCATTCTAGAGAATCATTTATTTGATCAGGTTCTTTTCGAGTCAGGTCGAGGGGATGCCTTTCACCCTCGAACATCTGATCAGACTGTACAGTCCTCGACTTTATCGTGGCGTCTTGATAAAACTGCAACGCCAATCCTTGAAATATCTCTTCTCCAGTATTGACAAGGACAAAGATTAAGGGTGGATGATTCGGTTTGTCCTAGTCAGGACCTCCAACCTGATTCCTACTGATTGGATGTCGTTCCGTTCCCCGAGGAGTGGAACATGAAACGTAAGTACATAGTAGGTTTATACCCTACTTTCTCTTCTTTTTCTCGGCTTTATCCTTTCCCTTGTTCTAACCCCTTTCCGATGGCGAAGCTATTGCTTGGTTTCCTGGTGGGGTCCCAGACCTTGAAGACTGGGTACGAAAACTGGCCTCCGCTTCATCGTATTCGGAGCGTTGCTGGCTAAAAATCATGGTGAGTTTTATTTTTTGTTCACTTTTACTTCTTTAGTGAAATACTTACTCCTTTTTAGTGCAGGTCTCAGAGATGCCGTTACTATGCAGCCGGCTGGTGAAGAAGAGATATCAAATCCATCCAAGGAAAAGAAAAGAAAAAGGAAGTCTCCTGCAGATTCCTCGAGGTGAAAGAAAGGCAAGGCTCGAAAGCCCAAGGCCGATACCGTGGCCCTATCCCCGGAAACGGCTCAACGCCTTCGGGATAAGGAGGAAGAGGAAGAGGATGATGACTGCCAGCTGGTAGCTCGGGAAAGAGGAAGCTCTGATGCTCAGAAGGCCGCTGAACCGACGATGACGGAGGCGGTTCAATCTCGAACCGAAGAAATTTTAGAGGGGAGCTCGAGCAAAGTCCCCAAGCTATCAGGCAAAAAAGGTGCACCTTGTCCCGAGGCTCTTCAAAGACAGGGTAATAGCCCAAGTTAATCACTTGTGGTAATCAACATAGATGACTCGCCGCAGGGCCCGGTGTTTTCTAAAGGTCAATTCCAAGATGCTCGAGACATGGGGACTCCCGATGTGCAACGACTCATGAAGAGAATGATATTTTTCGGGAGTGTCTCACGGGAATCGAAGAAGGTCCCAATCCTGATGCCTCGTTTATCCTTAAGGAAGCCGAGAAGCTCCTCAAACAAGTAAGTTTTGTCTTTCATTATTTCGATTTTAATCTCCACCTTTCTGATTCTGACCTCCTTTTCTTATGAGAAGGCCGCGTCATTTCACCGACGAGCATTCGCCAAATCTCGGACTGAGCTTGCCCGATGCGAAGCCAAGCTTAAGAAAATCTCGTAAGAGAGGGACAATCTTAAAATCCTCTATGTTAAGAATGGGCCAAGTTTGTTGAAAAGGTAATATAGCCTTTGAGGGTCTATTATGTACTTGTTTGTTTTGATGACTAATACTTTTAATTTTGCAGTTTCATCAGAAGGGTGAATTGGTGATGCAGCTTCGAGAGGAGCTTAAGATGAAGGATGTCGATACCTTGGGGTCGAGGCAAGGCATGGACAATCTTGTCTTTGAGAAAGAAACTCTTTGAGAGTAGCTGGCTTCCCTCGAACACCAGTTTCAAAGTGTGAAGGAGGAGAGCCTAGCTCGAGGCCGCGAAATGGAGGAGCTTAAAGCTAAATTCGCTGCTGAACTGGCCAGGGCTAAATATGACGCTGAGGCAATTATGTCTTCGTACCGAGCCGATGCTAAAGCAGCTAATACTCGGGCAAAGGAGATTTCTTCTATGGCAGAAGTTAAGTTATCAAGTGCACTTGACCATGCTAGGAGACAGTCCCGGAGGGTAACCCTCAAGGAGGTACATGCTCGCGGCTTCGATCTCTCAGCCAATATTGAAAGGGCGAAGATTTTGGAAGAAGAGTCTACCGCTCTGATTTCTGATAAGGATGATTTGGCTAGTGGCTCCGAGAGTTGAGGAGACGAATATGAAATCCCCGAGGGTGAGGCTCTCAAAGATACGGCTCCTGAGGATGCGACTGCCAGAGATGTGACCCCGAAGTAGTTTTAGGTTTCCTTATTTTGTTTTTGCACAAGTATCCCTTGTGTAAATATCTTTTGTAATCATTTTTTGGAAATACAAGAGGAACTTTTTATCTCATCTTTGACTTGTGATGGGTTTCATATTGTCTTTATTTATGGTATATTTCGTTCGTATAACTTGAATGATTGGTTCGAGAATTGGTTTGGGCTCGGGATATAATGGACCCTTAGATATTTATCGATAGATATAATAATCCTTGAACTAAGTTTAAATTGATCCGATGTGAGCTCGAGATATCGTGACTCTTGAGTCTCAGTCGAGTGAGAACAGAGTCTCGAACTATAAGTTTTTTCGCCCTTAAGCCTTTCGAGGTTGGCCCTTGGGCTCTTATATATCGGCCCTTAGGCTCTTTAAGTTAGCCTTTAAGCTCTTTAAGTTGGCCCTTAGGCTCTTTAAATTGGGCCAATTCGGCCTCTAGAATGGCTATATAAGTTTTCCCTCATTTCGGCTAAAAGACTTAGTGAAAATTTAGTTATACCTTAGCATGTGTTTTTGTACCCGTTGGGTTTTTCGAAGGTTCGACATGTCAGGACCTTGTTTGTGTATTGATAATTGAATACCTCTTGAGGTTTTATCGAGATCTGATGTTATCGAAGCCTTTAAATTATTCGAGGGCTGAATTTATCGAAGCCCATTAAATTATTCGGGGGCTGAATTTATCGAAGCCCATTATATTTTGCTTTTGCCGAGGGTAGCCTGATTTAACCAGTTTTTACAAAGTGTTTGAAGGCCTTTGATTTATAGCAGAAGTTGGACATTTCCAAGCTACATTATTTAGGTCGTAGCCTTTTCACATGACCGTAGTCTTTAATATGGCCGTAGCCTTCGGGTATGTCACTTGGACTTGTTTCCCAATAACTTTTTGAACTTGATTGAAAATTTAGCCCCCGAGTATATTGGCCTTGGCCTTTTTTTTTTGAGGGGATGCCTCTTTGAGGTCTTATGAGTCCGAGTTTTTGGTAACTCGGATGTATTGATTGTCGATGACATTCCTTGAGTATTCGGGGGGTGCTTTTATGCTTTGGCTCTTGAGCCATTTCCCATAGGATTATAAGTATAGAGCTCGTACAATAGTAGACATTTTTGAGACGTAAAGTGTTTTTGACATAAACATTTCAAGTAATTTGATATATGCGTACATGTTTTGATGTTGGGCACGGTTCATCTGACCGTTTGGCCCATTGTTTTCCTATTGAGGCCCTCTTAGGTGTGAAGTATTTTTCTTGAAAATATAACCTCCGGGGGTGATGCCCCCTAGTATTCAAGGTTGATTGAAAAGAAGTATTGGATACTGTTGGGTTCTTCTTAGGTAGCACATAGTTGTTCCCTCATTAAAAACCTTGTTGGTAAAACCCATTTGGGACAAAATCCGATCTAAGGGAAAAATAGTGCAACACATGCTTTAAAACCTAAGGCCTTCGTGTAAAAAACAATGCCTTCAAGATCGTATGCCTTTGATAGATTCGATCGAAAATATGTAACGAGTTAGTTTTGAACTCAAATAGACAAAAGGATAAAAACATACCTTACCAGTAGTATCGTTTGAGTAGTGACATGTTCCAATTGTTTGGCAGTTGTTCACCTTTCATCGTGCTGAGTTTGTAAGATCTTTTACCAACAATCCCGAGGACTCAATACGGCCCTTCCTAGTTCGGTCCCAGTTTTCCTTCATTCGGGTCTTGAGTATTGAGGGTGACCTTTCGTAGAGCTAAGTCCCCGGCTCCGAAATGTCGGAGGTTGGTCCTTTTATTTTAGTATCTTTCGATCCTTTGCTTTTGCGCGGCCATTCGAATAAGTGTTGCATCTTGTTTTTCATCTACCTTCGAGGTATGAAGCAAAGGCGGGCTCGACAGATATCGCTTTAGTTCTTCTAAGTCTTGCTGACATTCCGGGGTCTACGCGAAGTCCTTTTTCTTTTTGAGCAAAGAGAAAAAACGGTGACTTCGATCCGACGACCTCGAAATGAATCGACCCAAGGTAGCTATTCGCCCCATTAGCCTTTTCACGGCCTCCACACAATTCATGATCATGATATCCTCGATAACCTTGATCTTATCGGGGTTAAGCTTCATATTGTATTTCCTCATGATTGCAAATGTTTCCTGCAAATGAACTAAATGGTCCTCTGCGCACAGGAACTTAATAAACATATAATCAATATTAACTTCCATTATTTTTCTTATTTGTTCTTCAAACATTTTGTTAACTAGGCGTTGGTACGTAGCTCCTGCATTTTTTAGCCGGAAGGGTATTACGTTGTAACATTAAGTTCCAAATTTAGTAATAAACGAAGTCTTTTCCTGGTCCTCCGGGTTCATCTGAATCTGATTGTACCCGGAGTAGGCATCGAGAAAAGTTAAGGTCTCATGGCCATCCATGGCATCGATCATGCGATCGATGCTTGACAAGGGGAAAGAATCCTTTGGACATGCTTTGCTCAAGTCCTTATAATCTATGCACATTCTAAGTTTATTTCCTTTTTTAGGAACTACAACTACGTTGGCTAACACTCGAGGTACTTTACCTCCTGAATAGATCCTATTTTAAGAAGTTTGGTTACCTCATCTTTTATGAAAGCATGCTTTACCTCGGACTGAGACCTCCTTTTTTGCTTTACCGGTTTGAGCCTGGGGTTGGTGCTTAGCCGATGCGCGGTGATTTCCAGTGAAATCCCTGTTATATTTCTCTCTCCGGCATAAAAATGACCTGCCCCAGCTCCTCGATAGTTGATTTGGTTGCATCGAATTCTTCGGGAATGATGAAGGCTCAAGGAGTAAGGAAATCCTTATCTTCGTCTTTGATTACTGTTGCTCCGACTCCATCAAGGCTGGAGGCGGTGATTGCTATTTGGCCGCCTATTTGCTTTTGGTGCTCGATTTCTTCGAGGCCAAAGGTTCTGGTATCGGCACCACTTCCTTGATTGCGAACATCTCCTTTGCAGGATGTTGCTCTCCGTGGACTATTTTCACTCTCTCCTCCATTGGGAATTTCATTATCTGGTGAAGAGTTGAAGGTACCACCCTTATATTGCGTATCCATGGTCTCCCGAGGAGTGCGTTATACCTTATGTCACCTTCGATGACATGGAATCTAGTGTTTTGTATGGCCCCGGCTACGTTTACTAGCAAGATAATCTCTCCCTTTATTGTTTCGCTTGCCATGTTGAAGCCATTTAGGACCCGGGACGCAGGTACAACCTAATCTTGCAGGCCGAGTTGTTCCATGACCCTCGATCTGATTATGTTTGTTGAGCTACCTGGATCCACTAAAACACGTTTAACTTGAATTTTATTTAATAGGATAGAAATTACCAGGGCGTCGTTGTGAGGCTGAGATATGCCTTCTGCTTCCTCTTCACAGAATGATAAGATGTCCTCGGGCACATAGCTCCGAGTCCGTTTTTCTCTGGTGATTGATACTTTGGTGCGCTTGAACACATGTCGTTGAGGAACATCGACTCCGCCAATGATCATGTGGATTACATGTTGTGGTTCTTCTTGTTCATTTTTCCTCGCATCTCTCTCTCTGAGGTGATTCTTAGCCCAATCATTTAGGAATTCTCGAAGATGGCCCTCATTGAACAAATGATCCACTTCTTCCCTTAGCTGTATGCAATCTTCTGTTCGATGACCATGTGTGCCATGATACTTGCACATCAAATTTGGGTTCTTTTGATAAGGATTAAGTCTGTAGTGGCTTGGGACACTTGGTGTCTTTGATTCTCCCAATAGCTGAGACAATCCCTAATACATCTATGCTGAAGTTGTACTCTGATAATCGAGGGGCCTGGGCAGGGTCGGTGTGCTTATCAAACCCGTTTTTATTCATGAGTCCCCGAGAACTTTGATCTCGATCTTTTCTTCGATCGCTCTGAGGAGTGTTGCGGCTCTGGCCACTGTTCCTTCGGTCGGCATATAGCTAATACCGTTCTTTGTTGAATCTTGATTCCCGATCTGTGTCCCTCGGGGGCTTAGCTACGAATCTGTTAGGATGAACTGAACCCGAGGGGGCTCCCAACTGGTCATCCTCGACCCTGATTTTTGATTGGTAACGATTGTGCACATCTGACTATGTCACAGTTGGATACTCGATCAAGTTCTGTTTCAATTGTTGAGACGCGAGCGAGCTCCTTTCATTCAAACCCTGCATAAAGGCTTGTACTGCCCACTCATCGGAGACTGGTGGTAATTACATTCTTTCCATCTGAAATCGGGACCCGAACTACTTTAGCATCTCGTCGTTCCTTTGCTTTATTTTGAAGACGTCCGATTTTCTCATGGACACCTTTATGGCCTCGGCGTTTGCTTTCACGAAGGCGTATGCTAGCATAGCAAATGAATCAATAGAGTTAGGAGCTAAGTTGTGATACTAAATCATGGCTCCCTTTAATAATGTTTCCCCAAATATTTTCAACAAAACTGACTCGATTTCATCGTCATTCAAGTCATTCCCTTTGATCCCGCAATCGTATGAAGTAATATGCTCGTTAGGGTCAGTTGTCCCATTATACTTGGGTATATCAGGCATGCGAAACTTTTTGGGAATGGGCAACGGGGCCGCACTTGGGGGGGAATGGTTTTTGTATGAACATTTTGGCGTCTAAACCTTTCAAAACTGGAGGTGCCCCCAGTATATTTTGGCGTCTAAACCTTTCAAAACTGGACGTGCCCCCGGTATTTGGTCAACACGGGAGTTGTAAGTTTCCATCTTCTTATCGTTGTCTTCAATTTTCTTTTCCTCGGACTCGATCCTCTTAGTAAGCTCTTCGAGCATCCTTATAATCGTGGGGTCAGTCCTCAAGCTACTTTCACCGGGCCTTTATAGTGCTGGCTCAGCACGCCGAGAATTTACTGGTTTAGTTGTATTTGGAGTTTTATTCTAACTCTGAAGCTAAGCGATGGCGATTTGCTGAGCTTGCAACATCTCGAATATCACTTGGAGGCTGACTACCCCTTCTTTCATTCCTTGTGTTCTTTAGCCACCGGACCGGGCTTCCCTGCATATATCTCCTTCGGGGTCCACGCCTAGATCTGCATTCAAAGCAATGTATGAACTAATATCAACAGGTTCCACATTTAGCACTTCCTCTGGGTTTATCGGTGGTACACCGAATTTTGCGTTGTTGTTTTCTCCAAGACCTTCGTTGTCATGAATGGGAGCGTTTTGTGAGCTAGACATGTTTCAGCCTGAGAATCAAAAAATCTTGACAAGAAAAAGTGTAAAAGCAACGTGTGTAATGAAAATCAGTAAAGAAATAATTACTATTATCTTTAGCCCCACGGTGGGCGCCAAACTGTTTATCTCAAAAATATGAGTGAAAATTAAATTTGATTAGTGGTTTTAAAGATATGTGATTTAGTTCAATACCAATTAATAATCAAAAAATATGAAGTAGAAATGAAGATAGAAGTGAATCAAACCAATGTTACTTAGCAGCAGTGACCTCGAGCTTAGTGACCTCGAGGTGGCTTAGGGCAGTAAGAACAATTAAGTAGGAAAAGCAAAGTAAGAACAATAAAAAGGACAATTCTGATGAACAGTAGGCAAAAAGTAGAGAGTATATTCTTCACTCAATGATAAGATGATGTTACAAATGATTGGGGTCCCCTTTATATAATAGGGGAATCCCTAAATAAGGTATATTTCTATTTACAGTAAGGAATATTCTTAGTACAACTGTCTAACCGCCTAGTAAGGAATCGTACAATCCTATTCCGGGATTTGCGCCATGATCTTTGGATGTGGCAGGAATCTAGCTAATTCTGTTACAAATCCATAACGGTACTATTTCGAGGTCGAGCATACTTGGCCTCGGTATTCCTCGAACTCCTATTTCCGGGCATTGCACTTTGTCTTCGAGCTCGAGTCTTATCCACCGGTCTCGAACTCGACCTCGCCCGGACTCGGACCTAGGACGGAACCTCGAGCCCATAAATCGGAGGCATATGATTTTAACTGTATACAATGAGCTAATAAATAAAATAACTAAAATGGTACATATAATAAGTTGGTTGATTTTCTCTTATTGTATGACCCAGAAAATCGAAAGCATTTTAGTCTGGACAAGCGACCACTGGATACCAATTATATCTCATTCAATCTAGCTATCTCCAGATTATTGATCCTTCAATTTGTCTTGCATCACATCATAATACCACTTATCTTTTATGGAAAATAATAAGAACCACTGGACTTATAATTGCGTAACAGACCAACTCTGAAAAATTGCTTCATGATCGGAAAAATACATAAGTTTCCGAAAGGGAAATTTTCGTTCTTATACCATATAGGAAACTATATTATCAAATATGTTCATAGTTTGCATATTACCTTTCATGTTAATAGTATTTCTATAAAATATATACAATGCATTAAATAAGGAATCATTGTAGTTGTAGGATTCCTTATTTAGGCGCGCTAAAAAAGGGGAATTAAATATTCTTCCAGATCTTTCACAACGCAAATCACGTACAATAACAATTATCGTCGGCTTCGTTACAAAATTTTTGTATTCTGTTTTTGCGATACACTCTGTTTCAACATTTTCTCTGATTTCACAAATAAAAAACGACCAAATCTTCTACAATTCTTCTGCAACAAACGCAATTATGGCGAAAATCCCAGTTATGCTACAACTGAATGGGAATTGGGATAGCTATGGGAGATTTAGAGAATTTCAGGTCGATGACATTGTAGTCGATGAGGATGCGAGTTATAGTCTATTGATTTCTACAATAGCACAGCAATTAATGATTGATACATCAGAAAAAATTATAGAAATCAAATACATTGTCAACGAGCATTGTCCTCCAATGGAAATTAGGAACGATATGGGTGTTCGTGTATACATGGAGACGAAAAAGGAAAACAAAAATTTAGGATCATATCCGCTATGTATAACTATTCGCGATTTCAATATGGAATTGAGTATCACCAATGAGAACACAGCTGCAGGTGTGTGATGTTATTTTTTCTATGAAATTCTGGTACAATGTCAATAAACTATACTTTATCTACATTTTATCTACAAATAAAATACATATATATCAGTATGGATTACAGAATATCTACAAAATTTCTACATTTATTCTACAATAAAACTACATATAATTTGAAAAATTAATATGAAATATTGAATTTCAACCTTTCTACAAATCATCTACAAAATTTCTACAAACTAGTCATGACAGTATTTATATTTATTTTCATGTAGGTTCGTCTGGAATACTAAAGTTACTTGATATGCCAACATCTCCTGTTATAAAGGAATATGAAAGTATAATAATAACAGATAGTACACCAAATTCTATTGAAGTTGGACAGGCATACCAAGACAAGGAAACAATTGCAACTGCAATGAAGCACTATTCTGTCATGCACAAGTTCCAATTCAGGGTTAAAAGATTTAGTGCTTAAAAGGTATGAACATATGAATAGTCAAAGATCATTATTTTTTCAATTTTGTAGTTTATTTGTAATTTTTTACTTCTTCAGTTTTTCCTTGTGATAATGTTTAACATAATTGTAGTTGAATTGTAGTTATGTTGTATATAGATTGTATAATGTGACCGTTTAAGCTAAAACAGTTTTTTTTCTTTTTAAATCTAAATTTTAAACCATTGTTTAAAATGTATTTATTTTGTAGCTACTGGCTGATATGTATTGGTAAAAACTGTACATGGCACTTCAAGGCAACTAGCATAAATGATTCTGCAATGTTCAAGGTCAGAAATTTCGACAGCCAGCACACATACTCTTTAATGGACAATATATTCATACAACGCAAACCTACTGCCATGGTAGTTGGTAGCATGGTTATTCCAAAATATTCTGATCCTAAGATAATTTACACACAAAAAGACATACAATTTGACATGTTGTCTGAACACGGCGTGAATCTAATCTACATGCAAGCCTGGAGAGCAAAGGAAAAGGCTTTACAGTTTTTGAGAGGTCATCCTGCTGACTCCTATAACAAATTGCCTAGTTATTTGTATATTCTAGAGAAGACTTATCCGGGGTCTGTAGTTAAATTGAAGAAGACATACGATGATTGCTTCTTCTATGTATTTGTTGCGATTTGTACGTCAATTAGTGGTTGGAAATATTGTAGGCTAGTTGTAGTAGTTGATGAAACCTTTTTAAAGTCAGCATACATGGGAATAATGCTAACAGCCAGTACAATGGATGCAGCAGGTACTGAAGTTTTATTGTAGAAATATTGTAGTTTGTATGTTTTTTGTAGTACTTGCAGATTAATTGTAGATATACTGTAGAAAAATTATAGTTTGTATATATATGTCTTCTTCTGCATTTTTCCTGCAGTCAATTAATTGCTTCTTGCCACATAATGTAGGTATCATATTACAATTGGCATATGTTGCTGTTGATTCAGAGAATGACGCATCATCGAAGTGATTTTTTGAGCAATTCAAACTCGCGTATGGTGAAAGACCAAATATGTGTGTTGTTTCGGATCAAAATGAGAGTATCTTGAAGGCAACATCTATTGTTTATCCTGGCATGCCACATTATTTTTGCATGTGGCATATTTGGACAAATATACGGGCAAAGTTCAAGAAGGGACATCTTAAGTTAAGTGAATTATACTTCGCCACGGCACTTTCATACACCATTGATGAATTTAATGAAAGGATGTCAAAGATTGAGGAGATTGACCCCCGTGTTAAAGCATATTTATACGATATTGGCTATCATAGATGGTTTCGAGTACATGCTACGGTGAACAGAACTTGGACTATGACATCAAACATTACAAAGCCCTTGAATGCTGTAACAAAATATGCAAGAGAGCTGCCGATAGTAGAACTATTAGAGTATATGAGGACCCTTCTTGAACGTTGGACGAAAGAAAAGTTATTGAAAGCAAAGGGTACATTCACATACCTTGGGTACAAATTCAACAAAGAGTTGGATGACAACAGAACATTGTCGCACAAGCTTAAAGTAAGATCTGATTATTTATTGAATCAAATTAATTTAAACATGACAATGTATATATTTTGTATATAGTTTGATTTTAACCGTATATGAATTATTTTTTTGTTTGTAATGTACTCGTAGGTGAGGGGTTCAACAGACTACATCCATACAGTAATAGATGGTGTAAGGCGCTATATTGTTTGTCTTGAAAACAAGAGATGTAGTTGTGGGCAATTCCAGCTTGATGAACTACCTTGTCCACATGCTTTGACTGCTTTAAGACACAAGGATGAGTCTTTTGAACAATGTTGTTCTCCTTATTACACAAGGGCGAACCTCTTGCGTACTTATGAAATACCAGTAAATCTCCTGCCTGATGAAAGCAAATGGAATGTGCCACAACATAAAACTGAAGAAGTAGTAAATCCACCTAAAGGAGGGAAAAGGCAGCCAGGAAGACCTCAAAAAGAAAGATACAAAACATATGATGAAATAAATTCAAAGAAGTACAAGGTTTCATGCGGCAACTGCAGAGGAGAAGGGCATAACAAAAGATCTTGCAAGAATGCACCCAAAAAGAAATAAAATTTTATGTAGTTAACAGAATATTTCATAAAATTTGTTGGTTAGTTCTGGATAACAGATTTTGATGTGTAATTGTTGGTGTTATCATAATGTAGTTAGTTAGTATTTTTCTGTATTGAGACAATACTATCATAGATTGATTTGTTTATGAATGGTTTCTATATATATAATCTAGAACTTTTTTACTATCTATGAAATCCTTTACATAGTTGTTAATGTGTTTTTGCAGTATATCTATAATAAAACTACAAAAAAAATACATTATTTGGAATTTACAGAGTATATACATTTTAAATCAGTAGAAAAGTAGTTAAAAACTTAAAATATTGTAGATGAAGTATTGTTTACATTCAAAAAATAAATATAAAAGAAACAAAACACACTTTTAAATATAATCTACAAATTATATACAAATACAACTACAAAAAATCTACAATATCTGTAGCTGACATAATAGGTAGATTAAAATTCAGGTAGAAAGAAGCTATATGGTGAAAATAATGTAGATGAGGTACTTTATACATTCAACAAATTGAATTTAAAAGAAACAAAATGTTTAGTTACTGATTTTTACACATTATCTACAAAAAACCAACAAAATAACTACATATTTTTTCGTTGACAGAATAACTGTATAAAAATTCAGTTGAAAAGGATTTATATGCTATAAATTATTGAGAGTGGTCAAATGTAACCATTCCAAACACTAGAAGAGACGAGACGAGACACAGTTGCATATGAAAAAATAGAATCTAACTGATTCACTTACGTAGCTAAATACAGATACACTAAGAAAAAACAGAATAAATTGGAGTCTGGAGAGTGGAAAATTTACTCAATCAATTAACTCTATAAAAACAGATATACGTATCTATTTTCCGTGGCAATATACATGTTCCACTATTGTAGGACGAATCGTGTACATTGACACAACTTACTGACCCTGCAAAAATGCCAAAAGCTATATCACTGTAGAGAATTATAGAAGAGAATCAACACAACAGAGATGCCAATGATGATTGGAAATGCAGAGACCAAGTATAACGCTCCATATCCCTGCATGAAATTGTCCCTCGTCAGAACCAGCTCCAAAAGAAGCGGTAATGAGAGCAACATATCTGGCAATGTTTCACAATTACAAGTGCATAATCTTATTCAATTTTACTTAATAAGCACCTGATATCACTTCATTAAGCACATTTTCCACTAAACTGATAGTCGAGAAAATCTTCAAGAAATTGCTATATGATGGAGCTACATTACAAGGCATATGAAAAGATTTGAGGGCTGAAGCCAAAAAAAATTCTCATCTACCAGCTTAACTTGAATTTAGTCTAGGTTGCACGGACTCTTCATTTGTGGTGCCGCGCGGTGCCGCACTTGTGTCGACACGACACCGACACTAGTATGGGTGTGGGAAACATACCGAATCTGGCCAATCAACATTAGGTAATTTGACTACAAACTACTAAGAAATTAGAGATAAGATTTTGCATTTTGATTTCTCAAGACAAAAGCGACCGTAGATTTCTAGATGGCTACCTACAACTTGAGAACAAAAGATTGAGTTACCGCATTCAACAACCTACATGTAAGTTTTTCACATAATGTCTCATAATTTAGGCATATTATTATAGCTCTATTTTTAGATATAGCCAAATCCCACCACTTGTATATGTATACCTAGATCCGTACCCCGAATCTTAAAATTTAGATCATGAAGGATCCGACCTCTAGATCCACACCCGTATCCAATATGCACACCCCAGTCCGAGCAACTTAGGATTAAGCCATGACTTGAAAACTCTTTAAAAGAAGTGGGGACCTATTAGTTTTGACAGTTGTTCCAACAATAACATGTCAGATTGCTCCATTTAACATATTCCACGATGTTGTAAGCTAATTACCGGAAACAGTAAGTGGGATTACACTGGGTATGTTGTCGTTGTGTTGTAAGCTAATTACCGGAAACAGTACATAGCCTGCCTTATGAACAATCATAACAAAAGGGATAACCAGAGAAAATGTCTTAAGAATTATTTCGTCTACTAACCAAAGCTGGAGGAACATCTGGCTCATCACTCTCAGCTGACTCGTCAATCTCAGCTGCTGAATCCCAGTCAATCTTGAGCCGCTTAGCAGCCTCTTTTGGATCGATACCAGTGTCCGTGGCTTTTGCATACAGGGATCTGCCAGGCTTATTTTGCTTTGTAGCTTCAACCTAAATCCAACAAGAATGAGTATAACTACTAATTGGCTAAATGATGAAATTGGTGCCACTACAAAGACATCGCATTTCCAGAGGATGTAAAATCAAGGAGTCTCGTCCGATTTCAAGAAATGAAAAAGAAATCAATATTATCTGCAAATGGAATTCTCCAGATCAAGTAAAAGCTTAATACATGAAAAAAATAGTACCGGTGTCTGAAATTTCCAAAAGAAAGAAAAGAACAAAGAAATGTATACTACTCCTATTTAGAAAAGTTGCAGCAAATGGTTTGAGAAAGATAAAACTATCCTGAAATCTAAAGTTGAGGAGAAACTATCCAACCAATAAATCATTGTTACAAAAATTCAAATGCAATAAATTTTCCTTTTTATCAGAGTATCTGACTTTGAGCATGAAAGGTTATATTCAACACCATGGACTATAGATGGCTTAGAATTTGCCTGGTAATAGGCGTATCCGAACAAAGTATCCCTAACAACACCTCCATTGCCTGTTAGGATGACTTTAATTAAGAAAAAACTTGACTCTCGGGTCAAATTTATCAAGAATTTGAGATTTCGCTCTCCAAGAAGTTGACATCCCTCTTAAAAGAAAAAAAAACATTGAACTTCTTATCAGATGTAGTGTCATTTACTTTTAGCTAACTCTAATAATAAGGAGTCTAGATATAAGAAAAGTAGTAACTTTTTGATATTCTATGAATTTAAAATGCTAAGCAAGAGTCTTGAGTTATACTATTTAACAGTATACTATTGAGTTATACTATTTTTTTTTGTCCTTCACCACTTCTTACCCCAATATTTAGTAAGTTTATCTGATTCTGTTCCTCGTGAACCAACATACTATACTAGAATGGTTTATGTCTGCATGAATGTGCTTCATGAAGCAGATATTGTGATTGTCAACCTAGTATTCAATGCAGTTGAATAAGATGAAGTTAAAATACCAGAACATTTACTGATGATTTTGAGTTATAATAAAACCTAGTCATGCATTAGTTGGTCCAATCAAGCTATGGGAGAAATCAAGTAACCTTATCAGAGCATTTATTTTCTCCTCCCCCGGCCTCCCCCCCCCCCCCCCCAAAAAAAAAATAATTTTTTTCCTGCCCCGCTATGCAGAAACGCTAGCCCTATCACAAAATGGGAGCTGGATTATGTGCATTTACCATCATGTTTAATTGTAAAATTATGCCAAGAAGAACGTTTGAAGTCACAGTAATACCTCCAAATTAGGCCATGAATTCATCTCTTCCGCCAGCATCTGAAGAGCAGCAAAATCTTTTGGTACTTTTCCTTCATTGATCTGAAACCAAAATAAAAAAAACAAATAACGAAGAATTTAGCAAGGCCTTGGGAAATATATACTTAGAACCATAGACTGCAACACTAATAAGCACTCTAAAGACAACCAAAGCCTTTATCCCTGATCAAGGAACTTTAGAAATTCAATAATACTCACTAAAAAAAGATTCTTCTTTTACATTCAAATAAAAACAATCTGATCTATAGCTATGCATATAAAACTCACTGAGAATGTATTAAGGTGGACAAAGCAAGAAAAAAAAAAGAGCTTCTAAATTTTTTGCTATTCCGCTGTCTCATTTCATGTGGCACATTTACTTTTCAAGAGGTCATGAAATCTTCGACACAGTTCTGCAAATAATATGTTTGCAACACGATTCACACATTTCAAAATTCACACTCAGATGATGATGTGAGATTTTCCATACTGAACAAACTTTATACACATTTCAGTGAGAAGTCAAGTGCTTTCTTCCATTAGTAATAAAATATTTAAGTCATATTAACTCATTCACTCTCGAGAGCTAGTCAAATTGTACCACATAAAATGGGGTGGCATGCATGGTTAATATAATAGTTATTCTTCCTTGTGAACATCGATAAATTTTCTTATAACTTATTTTTTTGACTCACTGACTATTTAGGTTCACTTATTCTCCAAACTGCTAGTTTAACTCCACTATCACATTGTTACAAAGATCCACTTGCTTACAACAAAAAGTTCCATTCAATCAGATTTTTTTTTTTTTGGGGAAAAGGTCAGGTAAAAGAGTTATTAATAAAGTACCAAGATGTTATTATGGTACAGAAATACATTGAAAAAAAGGAAAGCTTAGTATGGATCTCCATACAACTTCAGTTTAGTGCTTAAATTATAAAAGAAATTCATGGAAGTAAATTATGTAACGCAACAGTGTAAGTTGAGTTATTTGTTGTAGAGTAATACTAATACCAAAAGTAAAAAGAACGTTCTCCTATACATGGGATGTTGTAAAGTAATACCAAAAATAAAAGAATGTTCTACACTTTAAACATTATTCTGAGGGTGATCACAATCAATTCTACAGATTTTAGGACAAATTGTTTCGAGAGATATATGAACGACCAATCTTTTACTAAAGCTTAAATACAACTAGGAACAGGAAATTGTGTTATAGACATATAGCAGTTACCCTACCAAGCACATAGAGAGACATTTTCTTAAATAGGTAATATATCAGAAGAAATCCAAAGGGAGTATAGACCTATAGACCATCAAGTAGACATAATCAGAGTGCAAGATCAATAACAGATGTCGAAATATAATTTTGCCAAACAGTATAAAATGAAACCCTAAATAATTCAACACAACCCCTTGTTAACTTAAACTTTTCCCAGCAGTAATTTATTTCAATCTCGTTTCGCATCATTGTTAATGCCACATACATGTGTAGTTCACTTTATTGTCACTAGGGTTTACATATAAATCCACATACATTCTACAAGAATATTCTTCTCGTACTATGATGTAGTTGTGAATTTGATCGACTACTCCAACAATATCAGTAGAATTTTGCGGAATTAGTTGCTCTGACTACAACTTCTATGCTTCATGAAACTTTAATCTGAAGGACATTGTGGTAACTCCCAAAGATCTTGCAAAGAGTGTTAGTTTCCTTTTAACTTGGCCTGCCTAAACTTGCTCATGTTGCCGATCCCAAACTCAACTAGTGGAAAGTAGTGGTAAGTTGATACCCAGTGTAAAGCTAGTCAATTTATGATGACTCTCAAACAACATTAGGTTCGTCTGGGACCGCTATAAATAGTGAAGATTCATATAGTTGACCCCAACTAACTTGGGGTTGATGCGTTGGTTGTTGCAGTGTTAGTTTCATTCGTCTTCATCATGGTTTGGCAGATACTAAAAGTAGTATTTAGTTAAAGGGTTGGTTGCATAGTTGGTTTAAGGGATCTTATACAGAATAGAGTTAAGTTTAGAATTAACATCACAAAAGTTTATTATATTTCAAGTAATGCAGAATCTTCCCTAGCTATCTAACTTTTACCATATAGTATGACACTTCCATTTCTGATGTAGTAGCACTAATCTCAAACCACACCCCAGGGAACAAAAGTGGAAATTTTCCACTCTTTTTCCCCTTGTGACTTGAACCTCCAAAATCATGGTTAGAAGTGGAGGACCCCTTCCTCTTACTCTTGTTTCCCATATAGCATGATACTTAAAGGAGTTTGGTATGATTTTACATCTTATCTTTTCCTTTTCCTAACTATGTTCCCCCTTTGGAAGTATTCCTTTCCTTTCTGCTGTATTATTCCTCAAAAGTTACCTCTCAGAGGCTTGTGGATTTACCACATCACAAGAACTAATAACATGATCGACATGCATTCTAACAGAGATTGCTTAGATATGTTATAAGATGTTATTGAATTTGAAAGAAATATGAGAATCTAAGCCAAAACCTGAGGGGTAGAGTTACTTGATACCTTTATTGGAAAACACTTAAAGGAAATATTTCCACTTGCTCTGCAACACTTGATGAAAAGATGTTGAGATTCTTTTTGCTTACAAAACCTATTGATTATACAAGGTCCTTAATGCAGAAAGGACAGTTTCAGCAGTTCATAATGAACTGTTCTCCATATAACTTGTCTTTTGGTGGAAAACATTCTTACTCAAACTGGAAAAACACAAAAAGGGAAGTGGAAAGAAGGGGGGGAAATGCTGTTGAAGGAAGAAAAAAGATGAAGGAAAGAATGAGAAAATGAAGGGAGTAATATGAAGCAGTGACAGAAGAAGGAGAAATTGTGGTATTGCTTCTTCAGTGAGAACCTCTCATTCAGTTGAGCAATTTCTGTAATCAACGTGATTCAAATATCCACCTATTTCAGTGCACAATTGAAGCATGTAAAATAATATTTCCTAAAACAAGTGTTAACATCAGTTTTCGTTCTTTTAATATCAAGTCCTGCTTTGAAAGTGCTTCCTGAAAACTTAAAGTCTTGAAAACAAAACGAAAGAACAAACTGTATTCTTTTTCTTACCAAGCAGCTCTTAGTTGGCAAGAGAAAAACTACAAAAACATCTCTAGAACTCTTATACGTTTAATATCCTATTGCACGTATCAGAGGGTCGAAAAAATCTTCTCCATCAACTCCAATATATTACACTGTAAATCCTTCTAAAACATTATGTTGCACTTGCACTATTACCTAGCTGACTTCTATCTTGTGATCTACTTTATTAGATTCTTCCATTAAAAGGTCCGGAACTTTTTCATTTGCTTAGAACTTCCCTTTGCAACTGCATCAGATTAAACACTTCACATTCAAATGTTCTACTCGTGTTATTTATCAATTTATCAGTTATGCATCAATCGCAATCAAATGATCTATTCTTATTAGATGTCCTATATTTCTCCTTTTAAGAGATAACCATATTGTAGCAACAATATGCCGTCATAATTCCAGGTCACACTTTCAGGACCAGATCATAACTTTTTAAGCAGCAACCAGAAATATAGTTCAGGAGCAGAAATATAGTCGTGGTTCCAAAATGCCATATAATTTGGTCAGCATTAATCTGAGGTATTTGTAGAGCAGACTTACTTCTTCTAAAGCAGCAGCTAAGTCATCCCTTGTTGGAGCATTTTCATCGTCGATGCCAAGCAGCCGCCTCCTCTCAACGTCCCTGGGGTCTTCAATCATTATAGTCAATTTAACCTGTAATAAACCCAAAAGAATAGGTCAATCGAGAAACGAATTGACATTTGAATTACCCGTTGAGCTAGTTAACCAAGACAGTTTATCAATCAATTAATCACTACTCCTCAATCCCAAATTAGTTGGAGCTGACTATGGTAATCTTAAGTATCCATTCCACTCTATGGAGATCCATTTCATTTCAACACTAAATAATTTATCTTTAAGGGCAAGTTAAGATTCTTTAAAACTACAGTTCCCTAAATCTCACACTTACTCCTACGTGGACGCCTGGACCTAATGTAACTAAGCTTCAATCCAAGCTAAGACAATTGTTGTGGTACTAAAAAAAGGAGATCAACATCTTTCATATACCAATACCATTAACTAAAGAGACAATGAAATGTGCAAAAAGCATTTCAAACTTAGTACATGTGGTGAGTTTAAAAAAATAAGTGATCTTTCAAAATAAACTGAGAGCTTAAACAAGTCGAAAATTCGAAGGGCGTGTATGGAGGTCAACGAAAATGTTCACCATGAACAATATAAAATCTTTCTTTCAAGGAAAATATTTTTCATTAATGGGAAAATGACTTTCTTCACTTATGGGCTGAAGTCTCAGGCAGCGTGAGGAATGTTCCATAATATGCGCAAGCTGAGATGGAATTCCATTCTAACTGAGGGCTTGCTTCTATTAGACGTGGAGTTGGTCAAGGGACTGTTGTTGGTCAAGTAGTAGAGGGTATCGGCCATAACCCGGTTACTGGTACAAGTAACATGAAGAAATGTAGTCATTCTCCTTTTATACATAATATCCCATCCCTAACTCCGTATAACTTACTTCAATCAATACTTTGACATTATTGCTACGTTTTAAAACTCAAAAACTACTGCCCAAAACGTTATCCTCAAACCTTATCCCACATTTTGCACAAATACCATATGTCACCAACCTTTCTACCAAACCAAACATTCAAAAATGATGCAAAAAATTGTTATTTGCAACCAAAAAAAAAACATTACCATACATGCCAAATGCACCAAAACTAAAAGAAAAATTCATAAGGGGTTAAGGAAAATAAAGCCACACCTCACCGAAGAGCATATCCCGATTCCTCTTGAGAAGCTCCAAAACCTACAAAAAGATACAATTTTGAACAACCAAACCACATGTATAACAAGAGAATTGGGTAAATTAAGCAAAAAAGTTTATACTCTTTTAATTTGAGAAACGTATTCAAGGGATTGAGGATCTGGGTCATCATCATCATTATCTTCTTCTTCTTCTGTGACAGCATAAGTTGCACTGTCTTCTTCTTTATTCACAAAAAGAGGTCCCAAAGAAGTGCTTCTGCTTAACCGAAACCGATAATTTTGAACATTAAAGAAAGAAAAATGGCGTCGTTGATGAGTAAAAGGTAAGACATAAACGGAGGAGGATAAGAATGGTAGTGATGATGAAGAGGAAGAGAGCGGTGGGAGTGACAGTTGAAGCATGTTCGAGGCCATTGTAATGGCCACTGGATATTTTACTTGGGATAACAAGCATTGCTTGCTGTTAAAGAGTTTAACGGAAAGGATAATAGGACAAAAAAGAAAAATCTGTGTTGATGTAATGAAACAATAAAGAATAATATTGCAAACAATATTATTTCCCTATTGATTTAGGATGAATTATGATGGAATAGAATCACAATCTTAGCCATAAAGTAACAAATCCTAAAATTTCAGTATACATGCATAAAATTCCTTTTTTTTTGTTGATTCGTTACAAATCCTGTAAGAAAAATCCAGTGGGACAAAACCTTGTAAGGGAAAAAGAGTACAACACGTATTAACTCCCGCTAATGAGAACATCGGTTAATGTATTTGAGTCTTTGCATTCCAATCTTGTGCACCATCTTCAAAATATTGTTGGTATAGATTTAATAAACAAATCAACCATATTAACTTGAACGAATATGTTGCACCTTGAAATCATCATTCTTGATAGAGATGTATTGACTTCGTGTGATCTTGTTGCAATCATCATTTCAATATCTTCACATAAGGGTAAAGACTCTTGCTCTCGTATTATCATGCCTATAGTTATAGCAAGATATATATGTGCACAAATTGCACTTAGGGTGTAGTAATTCAGGACCAAGAAATTCTCCAAGAATTGTATATGCTATCAACATTTTAAATCGTTCATGGATTGTCATATAAGTATAGTCAAATAAGCTATATAAATAGACTTTAGATTTACATCAAGTTTTCATGTCATGCCAGACATATAAGAACATGAAAGTGACCGCACACTATTGACTTTATACTTTTGAGTGTTTGAACTACATGTCCAAAACTACATGTCTTTCATATGAAACCAATTCTATTTGAATTTTCTCTCTTCCATTTGGCCAATATTTTGTGTGGCTGTATTCTACAGAATTAAGATCCTCATCTATACTTAGCTCTATCATAGTTGTTATCGACGAACATTTTATATCAGTTTCAACCTCCTTTTTTCATAAAGACATAACATAGAGATCTCTTATTCTAATAAGAGTATTTGCAGTGAAAATATAGTTACTTTCTTTTGGTCAGCAAATGCATATGACATGCTTTGCAATATATTACATATGAATTATCTTTGAAGTTCATATTATCTTATTCGAGGATTTAGATGTACAAATAATAATTCATTCCACGTAACTTTTTCTCAACTGTTTATCCTGTATCTTCCTCATGTTAGAAAAACTAACTTGCTTCCTCAATTTTGTAAACCCACATTTGTGCGTTATGATGTTAAGTAAACTATACACCGCACATCAATAATAATAAGATGAAATTATTTAGTTCCTAACCCTGAACCACATATGAGGGGAGAATGTAATATGCTTTCGTTTATAACGTATAACAAACTGATACAGATAACTTTGTTCTCATAAGCAATAGTTATGGAGGCACTTAATAAATCATTTTGCTAAACCAGCTGTGATGTAAACCAACTTATCAAGATGAACTGTCTTGAATAGAAAATATGCTATAGAAAATATGATAATTATGCTCGAATTAAATTATTGAGCAGGTTACCTCGCAAACATCAGGTGGCAGGTTAATAATAATCACACATGTAACCATCTTATAGATGCATCTTATGTGGTATGTATGGCAGGTGAATGGGCCCATATCACCTTTGATATTTCCAGTATTCATGGGTTTCAATCCTAATATTAGTTGGTCTATTAATTAAAGAGAACAAACAACATAAAAGAATTCGTAAAGAACTTTCTAGTTCTTTAATATTTATCCATGTGAATTCTCTTTTATTTTTGTATAATAGACTTAAATTAATATGGCTAAACTAGTTATGCCAATTGGATAAATTATCACTATTGATACTTCAAGTTTACACCATGATGTGTGCAATTATCAATAATCTCCAAGTTTATTATGATATAGGTTTTTATATCAATAAACTTCTACATTATTGTTGCATACTTTTATTTGTGTAGTACAAACTAGAGAATAAAGTTGTAATGACCCGACCGGTCATTTTACTTTCTAGATCCTCATTCCCCTAATTAAGACTCCTCGTATGTGTTTTTATTATTTTATGACTTGCGGGGATGTGTCACGACCCAAATCCTAACCTGTCGTGATAGCGCCTATCGTGGTACTAGGCAAGCCGATATTTCCAAAATATTTCCAACACTTAACAGAAAATGAGTCAAAATCATTTTTAAATAACAAAAGTTTTCATAAACAAGGTCAAAATCCAAAACACAAATGCGGAAAAATTGCTCCCAAATCCTGGTGTCATTAGGCTCATGAGCATCTATACATCACCAGTCTAGAAGAGAAAGTTCTACGAGAGTCTGTATCAAAATACAAATAAAAAAAACATAAGGAAGGAGAAACAAGGACTACAAACGCCGGACATCTACCTCGTAATATCCAAAGATCGACCGTGCACGATATCAACGCGCACCGTGTCCGAAAACACCTGAATCTGCACACGAAGTGCAGGGTGTAGCGTGAGTACAACCAACTTAGTAAGTAACAATAATAAATAAGGAGTTGAAAAATAGTGACGAGCTACACAGTTGTAGTTCATTTTCAGTAGACTTAACAAGAAAGTAGACATGCTTTCAAATCCGGCAATTTAAGTCAAATCAGTTTATACATGCCAAGTTCAAGTAAAAACCGGATATGATATCTCCAAAAAGTTTCAAAATAGTGACATATAGCAGCTATGTGCAACAACAATGAAAGCAATTACAACCTCTCAAGGCAATAGTCACTCAGTCTTTCTCAATAGCTTATCACTCGGCTCTCAGCCCTCAACACTCACACTCAATAGGTACTTGCGTTCACTGGGGGTGAACAAACTCCGGAGGGGCTCCTTCAGTCCAAGCGCAATAATCCACACGGACAACTCACGTGCTGCACGGACAACTCACATGCCATAATATCATATCAGGATCCGCACGGACCACTCACGTGCTATAGTATAAATATCTGGATCCGTACGGACAACTCACGTGCTATGGTATCAATATCTCACAATGAGGCCCTCGTCCTCACTCAGTCATCAACATCTCTAGTCACGGGCCCTCAGTAATCATGGAAACCAGCCCAAAACAGAAATGATATAATGTATCAACAATGAATAATAGAGACTGAGGTAAAATGTGCATGTAAGACTACGACTGAGTACAAGTGGCAATTAGCAAGTAATTGAATAGGTATCACGGCCTCTGTGGGTCCCTACAGTACCAACACATAGCCTAAACATGATTTCTAATATGATTTACAGTCAATTTTCTATAACACATAGAGGGCATATAGCTAACAACAAGTTATTCAAATTTATAGTTTCACGGAATGGACCGAGTCACAATTCCCACGGTGCACGCCCACACACCAGTCACCTAGCATGTGCATAACCTCCAAAACAATCACAGAACCAGATTTAGAACTAATACTTACCTTAGTCCGATCCAAGACTCTACTCTAATGCGCCCTTGCCTTGCAAGTCGGCCTCCAAATGTCCTGAATCTAGCCACAAGCAGTACAATACAATCAATACGGGCTAAAGGAATCAATTCCACAAGGAAAATACGAAATTATAAGCCAAAATCCGAAATCAGCCTCACGCCGGCCCTGGGGTTCACGTCTCGAAATCCAACAAAAGTCACAAAACCTGAAAGCCCATTCACTCGCGAGTCTAGTCATACCAAATTCATCAAAATCCGACATCAATTGTCTATTCAAATCCCCAAAATCAACTCTCCAAATCCATAGCCTCAAATCCTCAAATTACACCTAAAAAACACACCAACTAGGTGAAAAATCAATGGGGAAACATAATTATTGAATAGATTTAACCACAAGTGACTTACCTAAAAAATCCCTTCGAAATCTCTTTCAAAAATCACCCAATTCCGAGTCCAAAATGTTAAAATGAACCCAAAATCGCGAACCTTAGCATTTATATGTTCTGCCCAGTTAAACCGCACCTACGGACCAAAAATCCACTACTGCGGTCCCGCTTCTACAGCGAATTCTCTGCACTTGTGAAAGTTACTTAACCCACCCCAACTCGCACTTTCGCTCCAGGTCTCGCACCTACGGAGGCTCTTCTGCGGGCCACGATCCGCTTGTGTGGAAACAACCTACACTCCTTCATTCCTCCAACTCCTCTTATGCGCCCTCTTCACCGCAGCGGGAGAATCTTCACACTTGCGATGCCCACTCCGTAGGTGCGATTACACCATCAGTGGAATTTCTTCAACAACTTATCAACTTCAAAACTTGATCCATTAATCACCCAAAATCAACCCGAGGCCCCCGGGACCTCAATCAAACATACCAACACATCTTAAAACACGATATGAACTTAGTCGAATACTCAAATCACCTCAACCAACAGCAAAAACACGAATTGCACATGGATTCAAGCCTAATGAACTTTGAAATTTCCAAATTCTACAAATGACGTCAAAACCTATCAAATCACGTTCGATTGACCTCAAATTTTGTACACAAGTCATAAATGACACTACGAACCTACTCCAACTTTCAAAATTCCAATCCAACCCCGATAGCAAAAATTCCACTCCCGGTAAAACTTCCCAAAAACTCAACTTTCGCCATTTCAAGCCTAATTCCAATATGAACCTCCAAATCACAATACAGACACGCTCCTAAGTGCAAAATCACCCAATGGGCTAACAGAATCGTCAAAATTCAAATTTGAGGTCGTTTACACTTAAGTCAATATTCAGTCAACTTTTCCAACTTAAGCTTTCAATTTTGAGACTAAGTGTCTTGATTCCCTCTGAAAGCTCTCAGAACCTGAACCAACCAACTCGGTAAGTCATATTACAGTTGTAGAGTACAAAAGGAGCAGAAAATGGGGGGAACGTGGCTATAACTCTCGAAACGACCGGTCGGGTCGTTATATCCTCCCCCTCTTAAACAAACGTTCATCCTTTAGCGGGTCTAGAAACATACCCGGAGTCACAAATAGGTGTGGATATCTGCTCCGTATCTCTCGCTTAGTCTCCCAAGTACCATCCTCCACGGACTGACCTCTCCACTGCACCTTCACTGAAGCTATGTCCTTTAACCTCAACTTTCAAACTTGCCGATCCAAAATGGCCACCGGCTCCACATCATAAGTTAAATCACCATTCAGCTGATCCGTACTGAAGTCCAAAACATGAGATGGATCGCCGACATACTTCTGGAGCATTAAAACATGAAATACTAGATGCACACTCGACAAACTAGGTGGCAAGGCAAGCTTGTAAGCCACATCCCCAAACCTCTTAAGTACCTTAAAAGGCCCAATGAACTGAGGGCGAACTTGCCCTTCTGAACCTCATAACACCCTTCATGGGTGAAACCTTCAGAAGAACCTTCTCCCTAACCATGTAAGCAATGTCACGGACCTTCCTGTCGGCATAACTCTTCTGTCTAGACTGCGCCGTGCGAAGCCGTTCCTGAATTAATTTAACCTTGTCCAAAGCATCCTAAACCAAGTCAGTACCTAATAGCCTAGCCTCGCCCAACTCAAACCAACCCACCAGAGATCTACAACGTCTCCCATACAAAGTCTCATACGGAGCCATATGAATGCTCGACTAATAGTTGTTGTTGTAAACAAACTCCACGAGCGGCAGAAATTGGTCCCATGAACCCCCGAAATCAATGACACAAGCGCGTAGCATGTCCTCTAATATCTAAATAGTGCGCTTGGACTATCCGTCTGTCTGTCTGAGGGTGAAATATTGTACTCAACTCAACTTGAGTGCCCAACTCTCGCTGCACGGCTCTCCAAAACTGCGATGTAAGATGTGTGCCTCTATCTGAAATGATGGAAATCGGCATACCATGAAGGCGAACAATTTCTCTAATGTAAATCTCAGCCAACTGATTTGTAGAATAAGTAGTACCCACTGGAATGAAGTGCGTGAATTTGGTCAACCGATCCACAATCACCCAAATAACATCGAACTTCCTCAAAGTCTGTGGGAGACTAACTACGAAATGCATGGTGATCCGATCCCACTTCCACTCTGGGATCTCTATCCTCTGAAGCAATCCACCCGGTTTTTGATGCTCAATTTTACCTACTGATAGTTAAGACATCGAGATACAAACCCAACTATATCCTTCTTTATTCTCCTCCACCAATAGTGCTACCTTAAATCTTGATACATCTTTGCGGCACCTGGATGGTTGGAATACCGCGAGCTGTTGGCCTCCTCAAGAATCAACTCCTGTAGCCCATCTACATTGCGCACATATCCGACCCTACATCCTCAACACCCCGTCATCTCCAATAGTCACATCTCTGGATCACCGTGCTGAACCTTGTCCTTGAGGACAAGCAAATGAGGATCATTACACTGGCGCTCTCTGATACGATCAAATAAGGAAGACCGAGAAGCCACACAGGCTAGAACTCGACTGGGCTCCGAAACATCTAATCTCACAAACTGGTTGGCCAAGGCCTGAACATCAACTACAAGATGTCTCTCACTAGCAGGAATGAATGCAAGGCTACCCATACTCACCGCCTTCCTACTCAAAGCATCGGCCACCACATTGGCCTTCCTCGGATGATACAGAATAGTAATATCATAGTCCTTTAGCAACTCCAACCATCTTTGCTGCCTTAAAGATCCTTCTGTTTGAACAAGTGCTGGAGGCTCTGATGATCTGTAAATACCTCACAAGACTAGAGATAGTGCCGCTGAATCTTCAATGCATGAACAATGGCAGCCAACTCCAAATCATGGACAGGGTAGTTCTTCTCATGAGGCTTCAACTGGCGCGAAGCATAAGCAGTTACTCTACCCTCATGCATCAGAACACACCCAATACCGATCTGAGAAGCATCACAATACACTATATATGAACCATAAGCTGAAGGTAGAACCATAACTGGAGTTGTGGTCAAGGTAGTCTTGAGCTTCTGAAAACTCTCCTCACACTCATCTGACCACCTGAAAAGAGCACCCTTTTGGGTCAATTTGGTCAAGGGTGATGCAATAGACGAGAAACCCTACATGAACCGACAGTAATAACCAGCCAAACCAAGAAAGCTCTGAATCTCCATAGTTGAGGACGGTCTGAGCCAACTTTGAATTGCCTATATCTTCTTCGGATCCACCTGAATACACTCACTGGACACCATATGCCCCAAGAATGCCACTGAACTGAGCCAAAACTCACACTTGGAGAACTTGGCATAAAGCTTCCTCCCTCAACCCGCTGCAACACAATCCTCAAATGCTGGGAATGCTCTTCCTTGCTATCAGAGTACACCAGGATATCATCAATGAATACAATGACAAATGAGTCAAGATAGGCTGAAATACACTATTCATCAGATGCATGAATGTTGCTGGGGCATTGGTCAGCCCAAAAGACATCACAAGGAACTCATAATGACCATAACGGTCCTAAAAGTTGTTTTTAGAATATCCGAGTTCTGAATCTTCAACTGGTGATACCCAGACCTCAAATCAATCTTGGAGAACACCCTCGCTCCCTGAAGCTGGTCATATAGATCATCAGTACGAGGCAAAGGATACTTGTTCTTGATTGTGACTTTGTTCAACTGCCTATAATCAATGCACATTCTCATAGTACCAACCTTTTTCTTCACAAACATAAAGGTGCACCCCAAGGTGACACACTAGGCCTAATAAATCCCTAATTAAGGAGTTCCTGAAACTGCTCCTTTAACTCCTTCAACTCAGCTGGTGCCATACAGTATGGAGGAATAAAAATGGGCTGAGTGCCCGACACCAAGTCAATACCAAAATCAACGTCCTTGTTGGGCGACATACCCGACAGGTCTGCAGGAAACACATCCGGGAAATCTCGCACCACCGAAACAGAATCAATAGTAGGGTTCTCTATACTAACATCCCTCACAAAGGCCAAATAAGATAGACAACCCTTCCCAACCATCCGTTGGGCCTTCAAGTCTGAAATCACTCTACTAGGAACATAGTCTAGAGAACCTCGCCACTCAATCTGTGGCAACCCCGGCATCACCAACGTCACGGTCTTAACATGATAATCCAAAACAACATGACATGGAGACAACTAGTCCATATCCAAGATCACATCAAAATCAACTATACTAAGCAACAATAGATCAACTCTAGTCTCCAATCCCCTAATAGTCACTACACACAATCGATATACACTGTCCACAATAATAGTATCGCCCACCGGCGTAGATACATGAACAGATGAAACTAGAGACTCAAGGGGCATATCCAGATAATGAGAAAAATACGATGATACTTACGAATAAGTGGAACCAGGGTCAAATAATATAGAGGCATCCCTGTGGCAAACTGAGACAATACTTGTGATCACTGCATCTGAAGCAATGGTATCTGGTGCGGAGGGAAGAGTATAAAATGAGCCTAGCCATCAACTAATTGGCCTCCCCCTCTAGGGCAACTTTTAGCTGACTGAGCCCCACCCTAAGCTGGCTGAGCGGGTAGTGTAGCTACTAGTGCTGGTGCTGGTGCCATCGATCGAGAACTTTGTTGTGGAGTCCCACTCAACAACCTAGGGCAATATCTATTGATATGACCAAGATCTTCGCACTCGAAACAACCCCTCATCTTATGGAACTGCTGCTCCTAATACCCCGATGAACTACCCAAAGAAACCTGAGTGGATGAGGCATTGTAGGAAATCTGCGTTGGTAGGTCTCTGAATAAAAACTGGCCTGAGCGAGCACTATAAGGACCGCGGCTAACAAATGCACCACGATGAGCTGGTCAATCCGTCTGAGCATGTTTGTAAGGACGACCCTTGCTGTGGTGGAACTGACCCCCAAAAGGCACACCACTAAAACCACCCAATCCACGAGACCTTCTTGGCCTCCCTCTCAACCTGCTCGTGGCTGCAGACCATCTTTCTATGTCGAGCAATGTCGACCACCTCATCAAAAGTAGCACCAAATACCCTCTCTCAAGTCATAAGTAACCGCAGCTAATATGCAATGCCATCAATGAACCTCCTGATCCTCTCCCTATCAGTGGGAACCAACCAAACTGCATGACGGGCCAACTTAGAAAACCTCATCTCGTACTGTGTCATAGACATGTCATACTAACGTAACTGCTTAAACTATCTGCGCAGCTCCTCTCTACGGGACTGTGGTATGTACTTCTCCAAGAAGAGAATAGAGAACTCCTGCCATGTAAGTGGCGCTGCACCGACCGGCCTACGCCTCTCATAAGCCTCCCACCAGCTGAAGGCAGCCCCATTGAACTAAAAAGTAGTCAACGAGACCCCACTGGTTTCCAGAATGCCTGTTGTACGGAGTGTCGCGACCCCTTTTCCCTCACGGAGTCCAGGGTTTTGACATTCGTGGGAATAACTCATTTCCTTTTGGGATTGGGTATGGAATTTGAAGAGTCGTCACCCAACGGATTTAAGGTGCGTTAGGGTACCTAAAGCAAATAACTCATAAATCGGTTTGCATTATCAGAGATTGGGTAAGGACTCGAAATAACCTTGAGGTTAAGGTGTTAGTCACACCTCGAGGTCCACAATGGTGGGTCCCGGCCAAACTCGAATTAAATAAATTAGTCTTATAAGAAAACAAAGCAATTTAAACAAATAGATATTACGTTTAAAACAAGGGGTAGAAGGGGTCCTAGGTTTTTAGCCTATAGGATCACTTCTGTGCAATACTTGGTAATCGTCCCCAAGTTGGGGTGCTACACATAGCATTAGCGCACAGGTCATCATATCCTTTACTATCCGATTACCCTCCCTTAATGGTTATATAAGCGATTCTAATTAAACGTACTCTATGTGTGCATTACCCGACCCTTATAGTCCTGGAGGTGTTTAGGACTTCTAGTTAAGGTGGATCTAGACTCTCCTATAGTGCTTAAAAGGAGAAAATCTAAGCGACAAGCAAAACAAATAGGACTGTTAGATAAAGGAATAATTAAAGGCTCACATTTACCTTCACAAATAAGCAGGCAATTGCACGTCTCAAACAACAGTATTTTAGACACTTTAAAAAAATCTTATAGCAGGATATCTAGGTGAACACAACATATGCAACAATTTTATTAAAGCGGGGCAGCAAATACCTAATCAGTTTGCCTACTGATTTTATTACTTCTTGAATCTGGACAGTTTCAAATAGCAGTAAAGTAATAGTTTTAAACCCGGAACTTAAACAACCTACAGGATTTTTCTTATAAACTAGATGTTTAAGCTGTAAATTGATTACTGATTTTTGCGGCTGGTTTTATCTTAAACCTGTAGGCATGATTTCTAAGTGCTGAAACGTGTTGCAATCCTATAAACATGAGTCTAAATGTAGAAACAGATTTTAAAACTTATAGGCATAGTATCTAAATGCAAGAACTGATTTAAACCTTATAGACATGGTATCTAAATGCAGAAACTGGTTTTAAACCTTATAGACATGGTATCTAAATGCAGAAATTGGTTTTGAACCTTATAGACATAGTTTTTAGGCGAGTAAAGCATCAATCAGTTGCCAAGCAGACATCAACAAGGAAATTCCTAGAAACATGATTGCTAATGCACACACGAATGTTTGAAGATATGATTATCGATGCAAAATTGAGCAACGACTTAGAAACATGCTTTGTAATGATGAAAATTCAGGATTCAAGGAGTTAGATGAGTCTTATAGGCATAGTTTCTAATGCACATAAGTAAACAAACATTTGCAGAAACCTATAGGAATGATTTCTACCCGTTCCCAACAATATATATAAGAATCCCTCCCATTTTTACTAATAACCCAATATCTGTTTTTACAAGGAATTATTATTACAAACCAAATATAAATGGATTACAGAATAAAACTGCTATACTATAGGGAGCCTGGATAGGCCCAAAAGTAATCCTGGAAGCCAGGCCTCTAAACTTGCCAATATTCTCATAGTATGCCCCATGGTATCCTGGTGTGTCAAAGTTCCCAAGGGCCTCAGGGACCCCGGGCAATGCTCACACTAGAAAACTTTTAAAGAAACACTTTGTGAGCAAGTTTTAGAGAGCCAACCCCAGTGTGTCAATGTTCAGAGGAGTCTCATGGATTCCTAGGCAATGCTCACACTGGAGGGGCAGGACCTTAGATGTTCTAAGAGTAGGAGTTGAAAACAGGAGATAGTTTTAAGAAAATAGTTTTGGATTGTCAGGAGGTAAGGAGCAAACAGGGTCATTCAACCCTTGGAACACAAACAAAGGTCCTAACAATCAAACAGTATGCAGAAACAGGATCACAACTATTTTAAACAAAGTTTCACGTTGCCCAGATTTGACTTAGTTTACTGGTTGTTACCAGGTGGGTATAAGGACAACTTTAAATAGAGAAATGGCATGCTGGGATCATAATACCAATCAAACAATCACACATGAAAGGCAACAGGGGTTGGGAGCATGGGAATCATTAATTAGAAGTCTGTTAGGGGTGAATACTTGGAACAGGACAAAAAGAACATGCTAGTTGAGAAATAAGTAGACACATGTCTAATAAAAGCAAACATGCTAAGAGCAGGAAGCACATAAGGCTAGTTAAAACTGAAGTAAATATGCTGAAAGCAGAAAACACATAGGTTTAGTTAAACAGAAGTAAACATGCTGATTACATGAAATATATAGGTTTAATTGAATAGAAGTAAACATGCTGAAAGCAGGAAACACATAGGTTTGATTAAACAGAAGTGGACATGCTAATCAAAGCAATAAACAGGAAGGATACAGAGTTAAACACAGAAGTAAACATGCTAATCGAAATAGAAAGGCATGGATTCAACAGAAGTAAAGCAGCAAGTAAGAGAGCACATAAGTTCGAGCTTCATAGTATAATGAACGACATTAGGAATAGGGGAATACTAGTTACAGATGGTAAACAAAAGATGAAAGATATACAGAACTCAGTGATCTAGCCTTGGTTTTCAGCCGGCTAGGCAATACAATAAACACAAGTAGCAGAGAGGTTTTGAGGGCAAAGTTTTGTGTGCGTCTATGTATTTTTTAACTATGTTCGTGTGTTGAAGAATTAGTAATGAGAGTATATATAGCACTTAGTAAGGTAAAACAAATAAAGTAAAGAGAAAATCACAGTTCGTAAAACAAGGGTAATAAAATAAAATCAATCAGCCAATTAGGGAATCAATTCCTATAGAGAAATTCGACAGAGATCCCTTCAATTGGGGAGGGTCAATTAACAAAACATAACTAGGGTTCAAATAAGGCAAGAAATCAATCTCATACCATATAGGAGTCAATCAGATCCCAAACCATACTAACAGTTTAATTAAGGCAAGTATAACTAATCAAGGTCGCAAATAAAGAAATAGGTAAAATCACAGAAAATACTGATTTTAATAGGAAACTATGATTTGAATCCCTAATAAAATCAATCAGCATATTGGGTTGACAGAAATAAACAAATAACGGGAAGAAAATTGAAGAAATTAGTGCCATAACAGAACAAACCTAGGGTTTAAAGAACATACACAAAAATTACCCAAGCGAGTAAAGAATAATCAGATCAAATACTTGAAAGAAAGAAAACCTTTTGAAGAAACTTGGGATGAAAACCCTAATTTCAAAGAAGCACTGAAATCGAAATAGTAATAACAGAAGTATAAGATTTTTGAGAAAAAAATATCAAATAGCACTTAAAACCTTCCAGATCTACAAGTATCTGGACAGACTCAAGTAGTCATAAGACTAGGATTTTCAAAAATAGCAGAGATGAAAGAAGCTCTGTCCAAAACCATAGATTCAAACAAAAAATAGGCAAGGAACAGTACTCACAAACGAGAATGGCTAAAGACAGGCCTGTGAGACATATTTTGACAAAACTCGGTTGAATCTCTTTGAGATTCTCTCATAAATCAATGAAGTCGAACAATTAGAAGATGTAAGAGGTTAGATAGGGTATCAAAACACCAAATAACCCCATATCTAGTCGGGGATGAAGGGGTTTGGGAGATTTAGGCGTGACGGTGCTAGGGTTAGGGATAGCTTCAGAGAGAATGGATAAGAATAGGGATTCAAAGGCGGCGGTCTCTAAAGAATGAGTAGGGTTTGGGGGTCATTTGGGTTAAAAAGGAAAGGGGTAATGTGGGTCGTTGATCTTAGAGATCAACGACCACGATTGGTTTCGGGTTGGGGCGGGTTGGATTTAATTGGGCTAAGGTTTGGGTTAGGTTTAAGTGGGCTGGGGTTTGAATTGGAATTGGACTTGGGGGGGGGGGGTCCGAATTTAGGCATAATTAAAGGGCTACTTGTTAAATACCCAATTTGTTAATAAAATAATTTGTAAAAAATAACTAATTAAATGATAAAAATAATTTTATGCAGGAAGGTGATTTACAACAATTATTTAACATTATAAAAATATAAAAGGTCATTTTCTGTATAGATAATACAGTTATACATATGTATGGGCTATTATTGCAAAATATGCAATTATAGTCTTAAAAATACAAATGTAATTGTAAAAAATACAATTAAAATATTTTAACACTTATATAAGCATAAATTTGAATTTAGATGATTAAATCATTGTAAAGCAACATGAGTAATAATTATTGAATATTTATATAATTAAAAATACAGAAATAAATTGATTTAAGGCCTTTAAAAATCATGAAAAAATTGTAAAAATATTTTTGCATGTTTGTAAATGCATGTATAGTATTTTGAAAGTGTGTATGCACATTTTAAATATATGAGGAAAAAATTGGGTATCAACAACAACCCCTCTTTACCTGGGAAAGATGAAAGAGTTTTCGGGTAAAGAAATGATGACCGATTTTGATCGAATGGGTGTTTTGAAAAAATGGAGGCCGAGCCCTGGTCTCTGAGTTGCCTACATATCCTTGGTTTTACAGGAATCAGGCCATGTGTAGTTCCAGACCCAACGATGAATGAGGCCGATGAAGTTATCATGGGAATGGTAGCCAGTTTCAACAGAGGTTCTTTTGTGAAGGGTGATATCGGATGGAGTTATGATTATGCGTCTGAAGTGTGATGGATGCGTCATAGGGCAGATATCTGAACGATCACAGATTGAGGGTGGGTAATTGATGGGAATCGGTTAAATGGTAGAGTATAAGTAGTATGAGCGGAAATCAGAGCGAAGGTTGCTCATGTTTGAAGAAGGGTTACTTCCTGGATTACCTAGAAAACTTAAAATACGATGCATGCAAGTATATAGGTGACTACGAGAATTTAAACGTGATGCAAATTCCCTTTGGACCATAAAAATTTGTCTTTGGACAATGCAGATGACGTCCTTAGACTATGATGTCCTGGGCCATAAATTATGAGATAGGAGATTCGCAAGCCATGAAATAATGTTCTCGGGCCATGAGAATAGTGCCTATGAACCATTACACCTTTGAATAATGATGTGCAGTATTGAGAGATCTTCAGGCCGTGACATGGTGTCTTCAGGCTATGAGGATGATGCATTTGGACTATGACACCTTTGGACAAATTGGCTATACATCAGCCCATGAAAGGCAGAGACATGATACCAAAAGTGATAGCAAGACAAAGCTTAGTCTTGTGTAGAGTTTTGGGGTAGAGCATAGCCCTGAGGAAAGAAGATACTGTAAAGTCTAGAATAGAGCAACAATTATGCGGAGGGTGACCAAGCTTAATCTCACTAGAAGGCAGTGCTTAGCCTTATGCAAATATGGAGGAAGGGCTTAGCCTCATACAAGATTGGAGACAGAGCTTAGTCTCATGCAAGGAGAAGGAAACGCTTAGCCTAATGCAAATTTGGAGGCAGGGCTTAGCCTCATGCAAGATTGAGACAGGGCTTAGTCTCATGCAAAGAGAAGGCATCGCTTAGTCTTATGCAATATGGAGGCAGGGCTTAGCTCATGCAATATTTGAGACAAGGTTTAGTCTTACACAAAGAGAAGGCAGTGCTTAGCCTTATGCAAATATGGAAGAAGGGCTTAGCCTCACGCATGATCGGAGACAGAGCTTAGTCTTATGCAATGAGAAGGCAACGCTTAGCCTTATGCAAATTTAGAGGCAGGGCTTAGCCTCATGTAAGATTGAGACATGGCTTATTCGCATGAAAAGAGAAGGCAGTGCATAGCCTTATGCAAATATGGAGGCATGGCTTAGCCATGCAAGATTTGAGACAGAGCTTAGTCTCATACAAAGAGAAGGTAGTGCTTAGCCTTATGCAGATGTGGAGGCAGGGCTTAGACTCATGCAAGATTTGAGATAGGGCTTAGTCTTATACAAAGAGAAGGCAGTGCTTATCCTTATACAGATGTGGAGACAGGGCTTCGCCTCATGCAAGATTTGAGACAGAGCTTAGTCTCATGGAAAGAGAAGGCAGTGCTTAGCCTTATGCAGATGTGGAGACAGGGCTTAGCCTCATGTAAGATTTGAGACATGGCTTAGTCTCATGCAAAGAGAAGGCAGTTCTTAGCCTTATGCAGTGAACAAGTAACAAATAAGAGTAGAATATTTCTTAGTTGGAGATATGTTTACGTTTGGTGGCTTGATTGATAGTGACTTTGATATGTGTATGTTTGCGAATACTCCTGGTATGTTCACTGTGCCTGCATCCAAATAAAAATTGTAAGTTTTGTAAGGGAAGGTTGGTTCGTGCCTTTGTCTGCTGGCTTTGCTTCGCTCCGTTCTGGAGGACATATTTGAGTTGCCCTGAGTAACACCTGACTGTCACAAAAATAGAGTTTTCGAAAATATGCACTTATCGATGAAAATAGAGTTATTTAAGAAAACATAGTGAAATATCAAGTAATTTTAGATGAACTAATGACTGTAACACATTTTAGAGACATTGCAGCATTCTTGTATTAGAATTTTGAGTGTCCTCCTCAAAATTCTGCCCTAGTTTGGTAAATGATCCTTCGGTCGTTTTGCATGCGGCGAAACTTGCTGAACCTTCTCTGGAATTTTGTAAATCCTTCTCAAAATTTTGCCCTAGTTTCTTAACCGATTTCTAACTGTCTGGCATATGATGGCACTGGTTGGACTTGCTCCGAAATTTTGAGGGTCCTTCTCAAAATTCTACCCCAGTTTCTGGTGCTGAGGGAAAATGAAGATTTTATTAAGATATGACCGAACCCACAGGGCTGCCTATGTATCCCTTCTTAAAGGGGAATCAGGTCGAGCGTAGTTCATTTACATCAGATAAAGAAATGTAAACAGTCTAAATATAGTATCTCTTGATAACGTCTGAATTGATTGGTTTCGGCAAAACTTCTCTGTCCATTTCTACAAGTATGAGTGCTCCTCCTATTAGCACCCGGTGAACCATGTAAGGACCTTGCCAGTTGGGAGAGAGTTTCCCTTTGGCTTCATCTTGATGTGGGAAGATCTTCTTCAGCACCAGTTGGCCTGGTGCGAACTGTCTCGGTTTGACCCTTTTGTTGAAAGCTCTACACATTCTGTTCTGGCAAAGTTGGCCATGACATACTATGTTCATCCTCTTTCCATCGATAAGGGCCAGTTGCTCATAGACGCTCCTTATCCATTTTGTATCGCTGAGTTCGGCTTCCTGTATGATTCTTAAAGAAGGAATCTCTACCTCAACTGGAATGATAGCTTCGGTACCATAAACCAGTAAGTAGGGAGTTGACCTAGTTGATGTGCGGACTGCAGTACCCTAATAGGGAAAATGGTAACTTCTCGTGCCATTATTTGTGGTTTTCTACCATCTTCCATAGTATCTTCTTGATGTTCTTGTTAGCAGCTTTCACTGCTCCATTCATTTGTGGCCTGTATGCTGTAGAGTTTTTGTGTTTGATTTTGAAGGTTTTACACATGGCTTTCATCAGGTCACTGTTGAGGTTGGCGGCATTATCAGTGATAATGTACTCGGGAACCCCGAATTGGCAAATTATACGATCCTTGAAAAAATCTGTGATGACTTTCTTGGTTACAGCTTTGTAGGATGCAGCCTCTACCCATTTTGTGAAGTAGTCAATGGCCATTAAAATGAACCTGTGCCTGTTTGAAGCGGTGGGCTCGATCGGACCGATGATATCCATTCCCCAGGCAGCAAAAGGCCAAGGTGCACGTGTTGCATTAAGCTCGTTTGGTGGTACCTTTATCATGTCTGCATGTACCTGACACTAGTGGCATTTCTGTACGCACCAGATGCAATCCGTTTCCATGGTCATCCAAAAGTATCCAGCTTAGAGTATTTTCTTGGCTAGGACAAAACCATTCATATGTGGTCCACAAGTTCCGGCATGTATCTCCTCGAGCAATCTGGAAGCTTCCTTTGCGTTAACACACCTTAACAACCCCAGATCAGGAGTTCTTCTATACAGGGACCCTCCGCTTTGGAAGAAGTGATTGGATAGCCTCTGTAAAGTGCATTTCCAAATATAGTTTGCTTGCTCTGGATATTCTCCTCTTGAAAAATATTCTTTGATGTCGTGGAACCAAGGTTTTCCATCCGTTTCTTCTTCAACATGAGCACAGTAAGCTGGCTAGTTATGGATTTTCACCGTGATGGGATCGATGAAATTCTTGTCTGGATGTTGTATTATTGATGATAAGGTGGCCAGTGCATCTGCGAACTCATTTTGAATTCTGGGCACATGTTTGAATTATATCTTTGTGAATCTTTTCATTAGTTCCTGCACATGATACAAGTATGGCAGTATCTTGGTGTTCTTCGTAGCCCACTCTCCTTGAACATGATGTACTAGAAGATTCGAATAACCGATTACCAGTAGCTATTGTATATTCATATCAATGGCAAGATTGAGCCCCATGATGCAAGCCTCGTATTCTGCCATGTTGTTGGTGCAAGGAAACCTAAGTTTCGCGGATACATGGTAATGTTGAACTATTTCTGATACCAGAATTGCTCCGATGCCTACTCCTTTGAAGTTTGCAGATCCATCGATGAACATTCTCCAACCGTCGTAAGCTTCAACAATGTCCTCTCCTACGAATGATACCTTTTTATTAGGAAAATACGTTTTCAAGGGTTCGTATTCTCCTCCCACAGGATTTTTAGCAAGATGGTCTGCCAATGCTTGTCCTTTGACTGCCTTCTGAGTTACATAGACGATATCAAACTCACTTAACAGTATTTGCGACTTGGCTAACTTCTCGGTTGTCATGGGCTTCTGAAAGATGTACTTTAGAGAGTCCATCCTGGATATGAGGTACGTGGTATAGGCACAGAAGTAATGCCTCAATTTCTGGGCTGTCCAGGTCAAAACACAACAAGTGCATTCCAGTAGAGAGTATCGTGCTTCATAAGGCGTGAACTTCTTACTTAAGTAGTATATGGCTTGCTCTTTTCTTCCTGTCTCATCATGTTGTCCCAAAACACATCCGAAAGCTCCATTTAATACAAATAGATAGAGTAGCAAAGGTCACTCAGGTTCTAGCGGGACTAGGACTGGTGGTGTGGACTGGTATTCCTTGATTTTGTCAAAAGCCTTCTGACAATCTTCGGTCCAACTCATTTCAGCATCTTTTCTCAACATTTTGAAGATGGATTCACATATAACTATTGACTGTGCTATGAAGCGACTGATGTAGTTGAGACGTCCTAGGAAACTCATCACGTCCTTCTTGCTCTTTGGTGGTGGTAACTCTTGAATAGCCTTAACTTTGGACGGGTCCAACTTGATTCCTCGGTGGCTGACAATGAATCCCAACAACTTTCCTGTGAGAATCCCGAATGCATATTTTGCGGGGTTTAGTTTTAGATTGTACCTCCTTAACCTGTCAAAGAACTTTCTCAAGTCTGCTATGTGATTCGCGACCCTCTTGGATTTGATGATGACGTCGTCAACATAAACCTTTATTTCTTTGTGTATCATATCATGGAAGATGTTTGTTATGGCTCACACATAAGTATCCCCAGCATTCTTTAGACCGAATGACATCATCTTGTAGCAGTATACTCCCCACGGTGTAATGAAAGCTATTTTCTCTACATCTTCTTCGTCCATCCAGATCTGGTGATAACCCGCGAAGCAGTCTACAAAGGATTGGAGTTCATGATTGGCGCAATTGTCGATTAGGATGTGTATAGTTGGCAGTGGAAAGTCGTCCTTGGGACTTGCTCTGTTTAAATGTCGATAGTCAACACACACCCTGACTTTCCCATCTTTCTTCGGAACTGGTACAATGTTGGCTAGCCAGGTTGGGTACTCAACTACCCTTGAGAACCTTAGCTTTGATTTGCTTAGTGACTTCCTCCTTGATTTTCAGGCTCATGTCTTGTTTGAAATTTCTGAGTTTCTGCTTTACTGGCGGACACATTGGATTGGTAGGCAACTTGTGAGCCACTATGGATGTGCTCAGACCGGTCATGTCATCATATGACCATGCAAAGATATCCTTATATTCCTTCAGGAAACGAATATAATTTTCCTTCTCTGACGGTGATAAGTGAATGCTTATGTGAGTTTCCTTGACGGTTTCAGCGGCTCCCAAATTTATTGCTTCGGTCTCGTCCAGGTTGGACTTAGGTTTATTCTCAAAGTTCTCAACCTCCCTGACAATTTCCTCAGGTATTTCATCCTCTTCTTCTGAGTCGCTATCCTTATATTGCGTTGTCTCATTACATGTCACAATCATTGGTTCATCAGGAAAAGTAATAATAACGCTGTAGAAAGAAAATGTGAAGGATCATAATGAATAATAAATAGCAATGCATTTATTAAATTTGAAAATACCCCAAAACAAGTACGACTCGATGAATCGAGCAATTATTTTGAAACAAAATGCGTCTTTAAAACAAAATTACTGAACACATCTGAAATGCCTAGCATGGCTATAGGAATAAATTAGGCTAAATGCCAAGCTACCCAGGGACTCGGCGGGCCCGGGATGGTGTGGCAGTCCAATTCCTGAGAACAACTCCCTTTTCTACAGTTTGAATAGTGAGCCTTCCTCCTCCTCCTCAATTATATCATTGCAATCCATATCCTTATTCTCTGGGAACAAATTCCTCAGCCCAGCTAAAGGTTCTTCCTCTGCAGTTCCTCGTATTGTATCAGCCTGGTGAAAAGTCTGACCCAGATGTGGCGTTGGTTTCTCGAGAGGGTAATAAGGACCACGCCATGGCGGCGACCAATCATTGTACTCCTGCTAGGTGTATGGGTATCCCAACCCGAAAGTTGTGCCATGACGTTTCAACTGTACCGGCTTGGTAATGCCCTGGAGTTTCTTCCCAAGCCCTTTGCCGGGTTCATACCCAGACCATGCTAGTATGCTTTCTATTTTTTTATTCCGCCATTTGTCTTTATCAACTGCATTGACATGTTCAATGTGGCGCTAAGTTTCCCCTCCTAGTCTCCTTCTATTCTCGTTAACCGGGATAGTTTGGCTGGTCTAAATGGGGTTACTTCCATCTCCATGAATGATCACCTACTGATGGTTCCATTCGAACTTCACGGCCTGGTGTAGTGTGGAATCCACAACCCCAACGAAATGTATCCAAGGTTGACCTAACAGAAGATTGTATGTAGCTGATATGTCAAGCACTTGGAATTCAACATCGAACCAAGTCGGCCCCATCCGCAGGCAAAGGTTAATCTCCCCAATCGTGGCCCTTTGAGACCTATAAAAGGCTTTCACGTTCATACTTTCTCGCCCGTATCTCGTGGAAATCTTTTCCCAATCTTTTCAGAGTAGTTAACGAACAAATGTTGAGGCTTGAACCCCTATCTAGTAAGACACTGGCAATGAATTTGTCTTCAAACTATACTGTGATATGCAGTGCCCGGTTGTGACTTAACCCTTCAGGCGGTAATTCATCCTCATGGAAGGTGATATTATGACTCTCCAACACTTTCCCTACCATATTGGCCATTTCTCCGCAAGTGATATTGTTGGGCATATAAGCTTCATTTAACACCTTCATCAAAGCATTCTTACGCGCCTATGAATTTTGCAATAGTGACAGGATGGATATCTAGGTGGGGGTCTTATTTAAATGATCGACGACGGAGTATTCCCTCGCCTGTACATTCCTCTAACGATCATCCGGTCCCATTTCAATGACATGTTGTATAGTAGCAGCCTCCTTGCTCGATCTTTCCAAATGTTCGGGTGTATAGATCCTTCTCGTTCTGGTCATTCCTTGTGCGACATTAGATTCTTCCACCTTTGCTTTTCCCTTTCGCCTAGCTTCGGAAACGTAATCCCAAGGTATGGCGGTTAAGTTGAAAGGAGGTATGGTTACTACTATCACTATGAAAGGTGTGGCCACTTCTACCTCAAATGGAATAGGTGTGGCTGCAGATGGATCTACCTCTAGCTCAAATAGAACCGATGCGGTTACCTCAACTTCGACTAACAACTGCATCTGTACCATAATAGGGGTGAGTGTGACTGCGGGTTCAAAGTCATCGCCTTCCCGAATAACCCGATTGACCCCTCAGGATCCCATTCTTCATCTGTCTCTATCATATGGACCCCATCACCCCGATGATCTAGGAGAGGATTGTTGCGGATGTTGGGCGCAGCTTCCTTTGCCTGTATGACCTGGTTATCGATCAATGTCTGGATCTTATCTTTCAATGTGCGACACTCGTCAATGGTGTGCCCCTTCATACCGGAATGATATGCACAGGTTTTGTTTGTGTTGACCCATTGAGATGAGTTCTCCATTGCCATAGTAGGAATATGGGTGACATAACTAGTGGCCTTTAATCTTTCGTACAACTGGTATTTGGGTTCAACAATAGTGGTGTATTGTTTGGGTGGTTTGCGATCAAAGTTAGGTCAGGGTTTCTGGTAATTTGGATGAGTTGGAGGTGAATGATAGTAGGCTGGCTATCCTTATACAGATGTGGAGCCAGGGCTTAGCCTCATGTAAGATATGAGACAGATCTTAGTCTCATGGAAAGAGAAGGCAGTGCTTAGCCTTATGCAGATGTGGAGGCAGTGCTTAGCCTCATGTAAGATTTGAGACATGGCTTAGTATCATTCAAAGAGAAGGCAATGCTTAGCCTTATGCAGTGAACAAGTAACAAATAAGAGTAGAATATTTCTTAGTTGGAGATATATTTGCGTTTGGTGGCTTGATTGATAGTGACTTTTGTCACACCTCCTTTTTCCGCGCCCGCGAGGGGTAAAGGAGTTTTTCCAATTAAAGGACAATCGAAACGGGATTTGTTTATTTATTTCAGAGTCGCCACTTGGGAGATTTAGGGTGTCCCAAGTCACCAATTTAATCCCGAATCGAGGAAAAGAATGACTCTGTTTAACAGTTTGCGAACCAGAAATCCGGATAAGGAATTCTGTTAACCTGGGAGAAGGTGTTAGGCATTCCCGAGTTCCGTGGTTCTAGCACGGTCGCTCAACTGTTGCATTTAGCTATTATCTGATTTTTACATGAATAACCTATGTGCTGATTCTACTTTTTATTGCTTTTACATATACATATTTATTCGAGAGAGTGAACGCCGTTTAAAGTATGTTTTCGGATTGCGCCGCATCAAATGAACCCGCAATCTTAGGCACACTCTATTCAACGTCTTAGGATTTGGATTCGGGCCGCATAAAATGTCCACCCATATTTAGGAATGTAATTTACTAAAGCCACGCCTAAAGATTCTAGCGCGTTATTATCTTTTGGGAGGGACGTGAAATTTGCTAAATGACCCTTCCCGACTTCTAAAAAAATTTCTTAAACCTTTACTGAAGGTCCTGGAATTTTTTTATTTATTATTTTTTTTTGTTTTTTTTATTTGACGAAGCTCGTCTCATTTATTTATTTATTTTTAAAAGGAAAGTAACTACATTTCTATTTTTATTTGTCTCTAAATAAAGAAAATCCTGGTTAATTACATACTAAAACCGTAACTTATTTAATTAATAGATTACAACAGATGCTAACGAAAATTATACTTGAACTTGTAAAAATGGAAAATTGTTTTGCGCCTTATTCCATAAGCTAATATTACTAAAAATGGAATTATGTATATATGAAAAAAAACGTACAAGATTGACTAACGTTACTACAATTAGCCATTTTTAACTGTGGTGAGGTTAACTAAATGATCAAAGCTATAGACTAATTCATTAACCCTAATGGATTCGCAATTTAACTATACTAAATGCTTATTGAAACTACTCTACATTAGTGTAAGTATACTTAATTATTAATACATAAAATTATCGACTACGACCTTTATTTATTTATTTATTTATTTATTTACTTTTATTATTATTATTGGAGCTATAATGTTGACACTACCCAACTACCTTACATTTACATTTTTATCAAGTCCACAATCTATCTATGTGAGATTATTTGTAATATGAATTAACGCCAATACTGATGAGAGTATAATCACTTAAGAGGACTAATGGAAATTAATTTTGACCATCTAAACGAAATACTAATCGGGTTGTGACTAAGTACTCTTATCTCGTTTATGGACTACTTGAATATATGCATGGAAACAAACAACTAACTAGAGATATGCTACTTATCATGATTTACCCCATTAATCTGGCAAAATTGAAAGGTTCATGCTATATCAGCGCATGACAATTTATACTATTCCTTCTCTTTTCAGTCCAATTATACAAAAAAAAAATTAAAATAGTTCACAAAGAAAAAAAAAACTGAATAGACCAGATTGTCTACTATCTACTTTATTGAAGCGGTTGGATTTTATTGCTGCATTTCAACTTCAAAGCTCTATCACTACAAGATTCGAATGTGTAGCTGGAATTCGAATTACAAATAGAGAAAAGAGGTCAGGAGCAACAATGTACAGCAGTAGCACAGCAACAGAATCCCACAGCAAATAACAACAACAAAAACCCAGCAATGACCAGTGTAACAATGGTCAGAACCAAACTGAAAAAAAAAACCCCGGAAAGCCTGACTGAAAATTCAGTAGCACTAAACGCAATCCACAGAAAGCAGTAACAAAGTTCTGATTTCAGTAGTAAAGAAAAGGACCTCACTTTCAATTTTTAGCTCTCAAAGACTGACTTTTAATTCTGAAAAATTAGCCTATTTCTCACTTTGAAGTTCTGAAAATTTTTCTTCTCTAAATTTTCCAATCCCCTTCTCTATATCAACTCCTCCTATTTATAGGCTAGAACTAAACATTATTTATTCAAAGTTTTTCACTTTCAGCCTGTATATTCCCTCCCATGTGCATCTATACACTTTTATCATTAATCCCATGCTTATTTTCTGATTTTCCACCCTTAAAGATACCAGACAGGGTGTGGTGTATTCTGCACTACTAATTCCTTTTTCATTCATTAATTTAATTATACACTAAATATTCAACTGGCAGACTACTAACACTAAACATTTTAAATCTTTTAACACCCAAAAATACCCCTGAAAATCCCTATTATTATTGTCTTGCCCTCACTCTTAGCAATCTGTATTTAAACCTCTCTGATTTACAACTACACCAAATCACTACACTTCTACAACCAATCCTTAAGTCAAATTCACACAAATGATTCAAGCATCAAAACAGACCAACGAAAAGATTCGGGTTGTACTCGTCCAAACAAAGCAGTCATAAACTAACTATTCGACGAAGTTGTTCAAATCGAATGTAGCTTATAACGCACACTCAAACAAATAGAAGAAAAACCTTGACCAAATAAAAGGTCTTGAAGAAGAAGGAGAACTAATGAACAAAACAAGATTACGAACAACATTTAAAACCAAAGCCATAACAGAAAATAAATAAAATGAACTAAATAATCTTGAAAGAAAAACCTAAAACTTGAACGAACCCAAGTCGAGCTCGGAGTTGAACTATTGGAGGTCGAACGGACTGTTTTGCGGACGTTGAAAAAGGACGAAGCAGCAGCTGGACGTTTTGGACTGGCGACTCAAATGTAGGGATGATGGTGGTGATCGTGAGGGGGACAGCAGCGGCAGCAGCTGGACTCGCTGCTGCCATGGTCGACGGGGCAGCAGCAGCGATAGGTCGCGAGGAGCAGCAGCGACGACAGGTCATGAGGAGCAGCGGCAACGACAGTGGTCGTGAGGAGCAGCAGCAGCAGCACTGCTCGCTGCGTGGTGGCGACGCTACGGGGAACAACAGGATGGTGTCGAGGTCGACGGGGGGCAGCGGGGTTTGGTCGAACAGCTGGAGGTAGGGTCGTTGATTATGGAGATGGCGAACGACGCAGCAGCAGTTGCTGCTGCTCGACGGGGGGGGGGGGGGGTGAGCCTTTTTTGGTTTCGTTTCTTCTTCTTCAAAATGAAGAAGAAGATGAACAGTTGCAAAACTCCTTTTCTTTTCCTTTGGTCCGTGCATGTGCATCCCTCTTTTCCTTTTTTACAAACGTGTAAGTCCAAAAGTGAGAAACTTTCACATGTAAAAAGCGTGGGAGATAAATGTCTCAAAATATGAGCCCAACGCATTGTGTTCCGTCCGTGTTCCCCACGCGTGTCCCCCATGTGTGGTGGACTCGGATTATTATGGGCTAGGTCCAAAAATTAGGCCTAAAAACGGGTAGTTTGAACCCAAATATTATTCTTTGTCCAGACCCGAGAATAGAACACGATGTTATTCAATTAATTATATGCAAGCGAAATAACTACAAAAATACGACTAAAACAAACTATTTTTTAAATAGCTGCAAAGCATAAATAAAACTATTTTTGTCATTTTCGTTTTTTATATAAAGATAAAATATAAAGTACTATTTTTTGTATTTTTCAAGATTAAAATGGCTACAAAACGTTAATAACTCTTTTTTTTGTAATTTTCGGAATTATACAACGATAAAAATATAAAGTACTATTTCTATATTTTTTAAGTTTAAAATGACTACAAAACATTAATAAAACTACATTTTTTTATAATTTTCGAAATTATATAAAGTACAAAATAAGGTACTATTTTTTTTTGTATTTTTTTCAAATTTATGGGAAATACACAAGCTAAAATTACATATATATTTTTTGTAATTTTTCTTTTGCGAAGAAATAAAGTAAAATAGTCAAAATAGCTATATTAGACTCAATTCAAATATTAACGTTCTGTAGCCCTCTTTTTTTTTTTGTTTTTTTTTTGATAAAACTAAAATTCTAAATTGAGCTACAAACTAAATTAACTCCAAAAATACTAATTAAACTCCTAACAACAATTATCATACACAATTAAACACCAATTAAAACAAAATTGCATAATTTGACATTAAATGCTAACAATGCAAGATATTCCTATTTTTTTGTGACTTTCATTTTTCCAAAACAAACTTAATTAAATACTAAACAAAAAATGTGATATTTTTTTATATTTTTATTAATTAAAACAAATAAACATGCACTCATAAAAATACAAATAATTATACAAAATACCACAAAAACAACAAAAATTGCACACAAAGGAAAATTATTTTATTTTGAATTTTTGGGAGTAATTCTTTCATAGGGCAAAAAATCTCGTGCTTACAGCTTCCCCTCTTTGCCCGAAAACACGAAGGTTTTTCGTGCAAAGATAAAGTGAGCGATTTTTGCCCATCTGAGTACTCCGCGTGAAGCATTTTTTTTAAAGGTTTGACCGAACCTTTGCTTCAGAGGTTTCCTACATATCCTGGGCTAAACAGGAATCAGGTCAATGTAGTTCGGGAAGTCTTGGTAGCTGGGACTACCGGGGAATTGTGGTTCTGCTGTTACTGCTATTGTATACTGTTACCACTGCCTTGCTGATCTCCTTATTACACCGTATCCAAAAGAAAACAAGAAAATCAGAAGCTAGGCTAGCCTATGGATCACAAGATCTTATCTATTTTCAACTTGTCTTTGCTGTCTTGCTTTCTTGTCGGCTTGTGTTTCTTTAGCCGCTTCTTTCTTCCGAAAACTTGGGGATGACACTGACCTTTTGCTTTTCTGAATCCCAGTCCTCACTATCTTGCTCGGTCCGCTGGGATATGGCTTCTGCCACTAAACTTTCAGAGGTTTCTCTTGGGATACGACTTTTCCTCATCAGATTTGTTATGTTGGGAATAATTGAGGCTCAAAGGCCGCTTCTTTTGAGATTTGTCTTATTTTCCCTTTGACTTATGCGCTTGAATTTGTGCTGGACTTCTCATTGTAACATTCTGCCTTCTTTCTGATTTCTGAATTTGGACCTATGTTGGGACCTCTTGCTGCAACCTTCTACTTCCCGGTGTTGGGGGATTTCTGTTGTAACCTTCTGCCTTTCGGAGGGGTTACTGATTTCAAGACCTGAAGTATAAGACTGAAAAGTATTCCTCTCGTTATACAGGTGGGCGCCTGAAACAAAATGTAAAGACTGAAAGGTATTCCCCTCGTTATACAGGTGGGCGCCTGATTCATGAAATGTAAAGACTGAAAAGTATTCCTCTCGTTATACAGGTGGGCACCTGAAACATGAAATGAAAAACAGAAATGTATGCCCTCATTATACTGGTGGGTGACCTAGAACATGAAATGTAAAGACAGAATTGTATACCCTCATTATACTGGTGGGCGACCTAGGACAGGAAATAAAAAAATGCATACCCTCATTATACTGGTGGGCGACCTAGGACATGAAATGTAAAGACAGAATTGTATACCCTCATTATACTGGTGGGCGACCTAGGACAGGAAATGAAAAAATGCATACCCTCATTATACTGGTGGGCGACCTAGGACATGAAATGTAAAGATAGAATTGTATACCCTCATTATACTGGCGGGCGACCTAGGATAGGAAATGAAAAATGCATACCCTCATTATACTGGTGGGCGACCTAGGACATGAAATGTAAAGACAGAATTGTATACCCTCATTATACTGGTGGGCGACCTAGGACAGGAAATGAAAAATGCATACCCTTATTATACTGGTGGGCGACCTAGGACATGAAATGTAAAGACAGAATTGTATACCCTCATTATACTGGTGGGCGACCTAGGACAGGAAATGAAAAAATGCATACCCTCATTATACTGGTGGGCGACCTAGGACATGAAATGTAAAGACATAATTGTATACCCTCATTATACTGGTGGGCGACCTAGGACAGGAAATGAAAAATGCATACCCTCATTATACTGGTGGGCGACCTAGGACATGAAATGTAAAGACAGAATTGTATACCCTCATTATACTGGTGGGCGACCTAGGACAGGAAATGAAAAATGCATACCCTCATTATACTGGTGGGCGACCTAGGACAGGAAATGAAAAATGCATACCCTCATTATACTGGTGGGCGACCTAGGACAGGAAATGAAAAATGCATACCCTCATTATACTGGTGGGCGACCTAGGACATGAAATGTAAAGACAGAATTGTATACCCTCATTATACTGGTGGGCGACCTAGGACAGGAAATGAAAAATGCATACCCTCATTATACTGGTGGGCGACCTAGGACATGAAATGTAAAGACAGAATTGTATACCCTTATTATACTGGTGGGCGACCTAGGACAGGAAATGAAAAATGCATACCCTCATTATACTGGTGGGCGACCTAGGACATGAAATGTAAAGACAGAATTGTATACCCTCATTATACTGGTGGGCGACCTAGGACAGGAAATGAAAAAATGCATACCCTCATTATACTGATGGGCGACCTAGGACATGAAATGTAAAGACATAATTGTATACCCTCATTATACTGGTGGGCGACCTAGGACAGGAAATGAAAAATGCATACCCTTATTATACTGGTGGGCGACCTAGGACATGAAAATAAAAAAAAATTCATTTGGATTTGTTTCCTCGTTCCTCCGAGAGAATTCTTTAACAACGGCAAAAAAATTCCTGCCCCGGTTTTGGTGACATTCTTTGTGGCATGTTTTCTGCTATCATCCACCTTTGTTTTCCTGTAAAAATCAAAGAAAACTTTGTTAGTTTTAACATGGTGAGTGATGATATCATTCCTGCTGGGGGATGATTTTTCTTTCCCTTTCCCTTGCTCTGTGCTCCCAAAACAGGTTGGGGATAAAGTTGCTTGCTGGGGATGATATTCCTGCTGGGGATGGTATTTCACTTATCTCTTCCCCGATTTTGTTTCAAAACATGCTGGGGGAGTTCTCTTCAACTCCAAAACTACTCCCTTAAAAGTTTATTTTCTCCCAGCACTGCAGGGCATAAAATGTTATCATCTGGGGATAACGTTATTGAGGATAAGACTGTTAGGGTTATCTTGTTGCGGATTAGTTCTCTCTCCCTCTTTCCCCCTTTCTGTTTTGTCTGACCCCCTTGGACCTTGGTCAGTGATCTATCGAAGTTCTGCCGGGGATCTTTTTGGAATTTGGTTCATAAGTCTTTAAACCTCTGATTCCCGCTTTTCTTCATGTTCCCCTTAACTTTCCAAGACAGTTTGTCATTTGGTTTTGCAACAAACTCCTTTTGTCTTATTGTCTTGACTTTGGCCTGTCCCCTTCGTATTTTGCTTTGTACCCTTTCGGCCCCTGGTAGTAAACTCTAAAAAAAATCCTTTTCGAAACAAATTTCTGGAAAAAATCTTCTTAGACAAAGAAAATGAAAAGATAGAAAAAGAGAAAAAATCTTCCTGAGCAAACGCTGGGGGAGAAGAAAAGGAAAGAACTTATCTGGACGGTATGACTGGTCTCAACGATCATGTCATGCATTACGGATTAATCAACCCAGTCTATTTGTATCAATCAATCTTCCTGATGGCCTCACTTGCTGGGGATAAATAGGTGCTCACCTCTTCGCAAATCCAAACCCTTTTTGCCAATCTATCTTGTTGCCTTATATTGCCCTTCGAGGGGTTTTCACTAATAAGACTCTCTCCTTTCCCTCAGCTCCCGTCGCCTTATGGTGCCTGTGAAGGTTTTCACCGTTAAGACTCTCTCGTTTCATTTCTCTCATCTTTCGTCGCCTTATGGTGCCTGTGAAGGTTTTCACCGATAAGACTCTCTCATTTTATTTTATTTTTCAATGGGGAATTGGAGTGTTGCCGATATGACTCTCTCTTCTGGAGATTCTTTTCGGCTATCAATTCATTTCCAGTTTATGATCCTCTTCTTGCTGGGGATCAGTGCATTATTCTCGGCTTTTATTTGCCTGACTTGCCACCTCTCGGATATTGATGGGGAGGTCTATTTTGGACAACGATGTTGGTTTCGGTGTGGGGCTAAAAGAAAGGCTATCAAAAATTTAACATAACTTTGATGGGTGAACTACTACAACTCTTGGAAATCAAATCCTTTTTGAAACTTTAAAACCTAACTTCTGCCCCAGTTTTTTTTTTTGCTTGGGGGATTTCATTTTTGTTACACTATGTTGAACTATGAACACTATGACCGAGCCGTGAGGCGCCTACGTATCCTCTTTGAGGAATCAGGTCAAACGTAGTTCCCACTGCTTTTGTTTTTCTTGTGATCTTTATCTTTCTCTTTTTTCATTTTTCTTGTAATTTCTTTTTCTTCTTCTTTTTCATATCTTTTCCATTAGTGATTCCAAAAGAGGGGTATGAAAGAATAACTTAAGGCTCAAAAGGGGGAAGCAAGGGTTAAAAGTGTTTGGATACAAGAAAGAATTGCCTCCGTCATTTCATTATCCAATAAGTACCAAATACAAACAAACGAACCAATAACTACCATAATCAAAGAAATTACGCATAATATCTTTTGACTGCATCAGAATTGATAGCCATGTCGACACATCTTCCCTCGATATCTGTTAGACACAAAGCACCGTTGGACAACACTCTGGTCACGATATAAGGCCCTTGCCAATTTGGGGCAAACTTGCCTTTTTCTTCGACCTGATGCGGGAGGATCCGTTTCAATACCTGCTGCCCTACTTCAAATTTTCTGGGGTGCACCTTCTTATTGTATGCCCTTGCCATTCTGTTCTGATACAACTGACCATGACACACTGCTGCCAATCTTTTTTCGTCTATCAAGCTCAACTGCTCCAGTCGAGCTTTGACCCATTCATCATCATCAATCTCGGCTTCAGCAACAATCCGGAGGGATAAAATTTCGACCTCCGCTGGTATTACTACCTCAGTCCCATATACCAACAAATAAGGAGTTGCACCTATTGAAGTACGAACAGTAGTGCGGTATCCCAACAATGAAAATGGTAGCTTTTCATGCCATTGTCTGGATCCTTCAACCATTTTCCTCAATATCTTCTTTATGTTTTTGTTGGCTGCCTAAACCGCTCCATTCGCCTTGGGCCGATACGGGGTGGAATTACGGTGTGTAATCTTAAACTGTTCACATACTTCTCTCATCAAGTTGCTATTAAGATTAGCACCATTGTCCGTGATTATTACTTTCGGGATTCCAAATCTACAGATGATATGAGAATGGACAAAATCCACCATTGCCTTCTTGGTTACTGACTTGAAAGTTTTGGCTTCAACCCACTTAGTGAAATAATCGATGGTTACCAGAATGAATCTGTGACCGTTCGAAGCTGCCGACTCAATAGGCCCAATGACATCCATGCCCCATGCCACAAATGGCCATGGTGCTGACATTGTGTGTAATTCCGTTGGTGGAGAATGAATCAGATCTCCGTGTATCTGACACTGATGGCATTTTTGTACGAAACTGATACAATTATGCTCCATAGTGAGCCAATAATATCCCGCTCGCAGAATCTTCTTTGCCAATATCCACTCATATGGGGCCCACAGACTCCAGCATGTACCTCTGTCATCACTATCGTGGCTTGACCCGCATCAATACATCTCAGCAATCCCAGATCTGGGGTTCTTTTGTACAACATTCCTCCACTGAGGAAAAATCCATTTGCCAGTCGTCGAATGTCTCTCTTTTGATCTCCGGTTACCTGCTCCGGATATATCCCCATCCTGAGGTATTCCTTGACATCATAAAACCATGGCTTGCCATCACTTCTTCCTCTATCATGTTGCAATAAGCATGTTGATCACGAACCTGAATATGCAACGGGTCAACATGGATCTTGTCTGGATGGTGCAACATCGATGCTAAAGTGGACAAGGCATCGACAACCTCATTGTGAACTCTCGGGATGTGTCTGAACTCCACTGATCGAAATCGCTTGCTCAGATCGTGCAAACATTGTCGATATGGTATAAGTTTTAAATCCCGTGTTTCCCATTCACCCTGGATCTGATGTACTAGGAGGTCCGAGTCTCCCAAGACCAAGACGTCCTGAACATCCATGTCTGCAGCCAATCGTAGTCCCAAAATGCATGCCTCATATTCAGCCATGTTGTTGGTACAATAGAAACGTAGCTGAGCTGTAACAGGATAGTGATGTCCTGTTTCCGTTATAAGTACTGCTCCTATTCCAACTCCTTTTGCATTTGCAGCCCCATCGAAGAAAAGCTTCCACCCTGGTTCCTCTTTCAGTTCTAACTCCTCTATATGCATCACTTCTTCATCTGGAAAATACGTCCTCAAAGGCTCGTATTCTTCATCAATAGGATTCTCAGCCAAGTGATCGGCCAATGCTTGGGATTTCATGGCCGTCCTCGTTACATAGACAATATCGAACTCTGTGAGTAATATCTGCCATTTTGCCAATCTTCCCATGGGCATAGGCTTCTGGAAAATATACTTCAAAGGATCCAGGCGTGAAATAAGGTAAGTAGTATGTGACGACAGATAATGCTTAAACTTCTGTGCAACCAAGTTAGAGCACAACATGTCTTCTCAAGTTGAGTGTACTTATTCTCATAGACTGTAAACTTCTTGCTGAGATAATAGATGGCTTGCTCTTTCCTTCCTGTGATGTCGTGTTGCCCCAACACGCAACCAAACGAATTCTCCAAGACTGTCAGATAAAGAATTAATGGCCTCCCTGGCTCAGGTGGAACCAACACAGGTGGATTGGACAGATACCCTTTAATCTGGTCGAAAGCCTCTTGACACTCCGCCGTCCAGTCTACCGCAGCGTCTTTCTTCAACAGCCAAAATATGGGTTCACAAGTCGCCGTGAGTTGAGCGATGAACCTGCTGATGTAATTTAGTCTCCCCAACAGACTCATTACCTCTGTTTTGTTCTTTGGTGGTGGTAAATCTTGGATGGATCCAATTCAATACCCCGTCGATTGACGATGAATCCTAACAGCTTTCCTGATGGAACCCCAAAGGCGCATTTGGCCGGGTTGAGCTTAATATCATACCTTTGAAGTCTTTGAAAAAATCTCCTTAGGTATGCTACATGGTCTTCCTGACGCCAAGACTTTATGATCACATCATCTACGTACACTTCAATTTCTTTGTGTATCATGTCGTGAAACACAGTAGTCATTGCTCGCATGTACGTTGCCCCAGCATTCTTCAGTCCGAACGGCATGACCCGGTAGCAGTAAGTCCCCATGGTGTTATGAAAGATGTCTTTTCCGCATCTTCTTCATCCATTAAGATCTGATGATATCCTGCATAGCAGTCCACAAAGGATCCAATCTCGCGCCCAGCGCAATTATCGATCAGGATATGGATGTTGGGCAATGGAAAATTATCCTTAGGACTTGCTTTGTTGAGATTACGGTAGTCGACGCATACCCTGATTTTCCCATCCTTCTTCGGCACTGGTACCACATTGGCCAACCACTCGGGATATCGAGTGACCCGAATGACCTTCGCCTGCAGCTGCTTAACCACATCTTCTTTGATCTTCACACTCATCTCTGTTTTAAATTTCCTTAGCTTTTGCTTGACTGGAGGGTATGCCGGTCAATGGGCAATTTGTAAACCACTAGATTGGTGCTTAATCCCGGCATGTCATCATATGACCATTCGAAAATATCTTTGAATTCCACGAGGGTTTTGATCAATTCCTCCCTGACATTTGGCTCAATGTGGATGCTGATTTTGGTTTTTCTGACATTATCTACGTCCCCTAGATTCACAGCCTCAGTGTCATTCAGATTAGGCTTGGGTTTCTCTTCAAATTGGAATAGTTCTCGGTTTATTTCTTCGAAGGTTTCATCCTCGTCATATTTAGACTCATTATCACGATCGACCTCTTGTATCATTAAGTCGGAGTCGGATTGATTTATTTGACTAGGTCGAAGATCCGCTGTGCATGCCATGTCATTAGAACCAGTAAAAAGAGAACTGTTCAGAAAGAAAAAGAACAAAACAGAAATCAAAATGAGGCAAAAGAAGAATTTTATTAAAATTTGGGATAACAGGGTTCACACTTTTACAAAAAAAATAAAAAATAAAAATGAAATTTGGATTACACCCTGGAATAATCCGAAACAAGAAAACAAAAAATCAAAGCCTACTAGCAGGACTCCCCCCGCATAGGAAGAGGAGTAACCGTCTAATTGTTGGTTTTGGCCTCAGGCCCCACAAACTGTATGTCTGCTGCGCTGGAACTCTCTCCAACTTCTACCATATTGACATCAGCGAATAGCCTCTCGAAACTCTGATTCAAGTCCCCGTCCATCCCAATCAATGGTCCGAGAATTTTTGGGACCGGTGACCCCTTGGCATTTGCTCTAACAAAAGATCTTGAGAGACGTGGCACAGGTTTGGGAAGAAACCAAACTTTCTTCTTCATTTTCCGCGCTCGCTTTACATCTACCGCAGTCGGTTTGAACCCCAACCCAAAGGTCTCCAAATTCTTGGGCAAGGAAACAGGTTGGATAATCCCCTGAAGCTCAACCCCCAGGCCTTTTCCAGGCACAAACCCATTACCCAGCATTTCCGAAACCATCATGACCGTTGCGGAAGCTACCCTAGCGTGCTGAATGATCTCACCCTCGGAAATCTTGTTTGCCGACACTGCATCGAAAATATGGTAAACCCAGGGACCTTTGTCATCATTGGTCTCTATGAAGGGCACAATGGCGCTTCCCATGGTGCACGCAGTGTCCTCGCCGTGCAGTACGATCTCTTGTCTATCCCACTCGAACTTGACTATCTGATGCAGGGTGGAAGGTACTGCTTTAGCTGCATGGATCCACGGTCGTCCTAACAGAAGGTTATAAGATACCATGGCATCTAATACCTGGAACTCCATGGTAAACTGGACTGGACCGATGGTCAATTAAAGTACAATATCCCCCACGGTGGCTGTTCCATTTCCGTCAAATCCTCGGACGCAAATGCTATTCTTGTGGATTCTTCCGTGGTCGATCTTTAACTGGTTCAGGGTGGATAATGGACAAATATTGGCACTTGAGACGTTATCCACCAATGCCCGAGTAACTACCGAATTTTCAAATTTGACAGTTAGGTAGAGAGCTTTATTGTGCTCCGTGCCCTCCACTGGCAGATCATCATCTGAGAATGTTACCCTGTTCACCTCGAAAATTTTGTTGGCAATCGTTTCCAGGTGATTTACAGAAATCTCGGTGGGCACATGAGCTTCATTCAGTATCTTCATCAGGGCCCGACGATGTTCATCTGAATGGATCAGTAATGATAATAGCGAGATCTGGGCCGGTGTTTTCTTCAACTGTTCGACCACAGAGTAATCCTGTACTTTCATCTTCTTCAAGAATTCTTCAGCTTCTTCTTCTGACACAGGTTTCTTTGTTGCAGCTGGGTTGGGTCTTCTCAACTCCACTAGAGCAAAACACCATCCTGATCGAGTTAGTCCTTGCGCCTCACAACTATCCTCCTCCACTGGTTTTCCCATGTACATCACCACTGCCTTCTCATACTTCCAAGGCACGGCCTTGCTATTAATCACGGGCAATTGGACTACCGGCTTTATGGTGACCAGTTCCCTGCATACCCCTTTCAACACAACTACGGGTGTGGGTGGTGTCCCTGATATTACCAATTTGGCTGGCTCCGGTTTCTTTGTTGCGGTGGACGGACTCTTTCCCAATATCACCACTGGCTTGACACCTTCCCCTTTCAAATGTACCCCTGGTCTTCTGTCGGTCGATTCTTCTTTCGGAGCGGCCTAGATCATCATCACTGTCTGTGAGGGCTTCCTCGGCTCTCCTCCCTCATACACCAACTCGATCATGTGAGCCTCGTGGTGTGTTGGCAATGGGTTCTGGTTGATGTTAGGTGCCTCCGGTGTCTGGACCTCGATCTTGTTGGCATCAATAAGATCTTGTATTGCATGCCTCAATCTCCAACATTTTTCGATATCATGCCCCAGCATCCCTGAGCAGTACTCACAGCTTATCGATCGGTCCAAATTTTGGGGTAAGGGATTTGGCAATCTAGGCTCAACAGGATTTAATAAACCCAACTGCCTCAATTTGTGGAACAAGGCAGTATAAGTTTCTCCCAACTCAGTAAAGGTTCTTTGCCTCTGCAGTCTTTCATTTCTGGAAGCCGAATTTCCCTTGAAACCCATCCCTGGAGGGTTCCTGTAGGCTCTTGGCGGTGGATAGGTGTTTTGTGGTGGTGGGTAGGTATTATGTGGAGGTGGGTATGTATTGTGGGGAGCTGGCGCGCGCCATTGTGGGCGAACCGGAGGTTGGGTGTATGTCTGGGCTTGATGGACGGTGAAATGTGGTTCTTGAGGTGGATAGTAGTGCTGTGGTGGGCTGTATGGGTAGTTTGGCCTGTGGGGTCTGGGTTGGTTGTAGTATGGTTTGCCGGACCTGGACCAACTGCTTGCCTCAATCGTGGCAATTTCTTCTTTCTTCCTCCTTCCCAGCGCACCTCCCGTGCCGCTCTGAATAGCCTGGGTCGTTGCCTTGAGCGCCGAGTAATTCAGGATTTTGTCAGACCTCAGACCCTCCTCTATCATGACCCCTATCTTTACTACTTCATTGAAGGATTTTCCAACCGTCGTCACCAAATGACCAAAGTAAGTTGGATCCAGTGTTTGCAAGAAGTAGTCCACCATTTCTCCCTCTCTCATGGGAGGATCAACTCTGGCTGTTTGTTCTCTCCAGCGGAAACCAAACTCACGAAAGCTTTCCCCAGGCTTCTTTCCGGTCCTCATCAATGTGAGACGGTCAGGGACTATCTCGAGATTGTATTGAAAGTGACCCGCGAAAGCCTGCGCCAGATCATCCCAAGTGTACCATCTGCCGGAGTCCTGCCTGGTATACCATTCCAGTGCCGATCCACTTAAGCTTTGACCGAAATAAGCTATCAGTAGCTCGTCTTTGCCGCCTGCCCCTCTCATCTTGCTACAAAAGCCCCACAAATGTGCCATGGGATCACCGTGCCCTTCATATAAATCAAACTTAGGCATCTTGAACCCAGCCGGGAGTTGGACGTCCGGGAAAGGGCATAGATCCTTGTAGGCCACGCTGACCTGGTTGCCCAATCCGTGCAGGTTCCTAAAGGACTGCTCCAGGCTTTTGAACTTCCTCATTACCTCATCTTGTTCTGGGAACTTAACCGGCTTTTCAATCTCTGCCGGTACCTCCAAGTGCGGATTGTAGGTATAGGGTTCTGGTGCATGGAATGTGGGCTTAGAGGGATAGTATTGCGTATCGTGAGCCTGAAACAACGGCTCGCTGGTTGATCTTTGCAGGGTGGCTGATGTGGGTCCCATAAAAGTGGGAACATTTGGTGTTGGGAGAGGTTGATGGGGTGGTGGAGCTTGGGAATCATGGGGGCTTCTCTCCTGAAGATAACGGTGATTCGGGAGGCTTGTTGAAGGGCCAGAGTGAGGGTATTCCGACATATGCCCCAGTGGTTCAGGGCTCTTTTGTGCTTTGGCCAGAGCTAACTGCATTGCATTCATCTCTAGTCCCATCCTTTCTATTTTCTCCATCGCTTCTTTTAACAACTGGCTCAACGACCTTTCTTCCCCGATACTATTTTTTGAAGTAGTCATGCTCGTTGTCACCGGTCCTTTGGATCTGGTTTGGTAAGGGTGTGTTGCCAGAATGCTTTAACAACTAACTGTCTGATATTTATGGAAAACAACAAACTTGTTAGCGTTTAGAGTTTAACAGATTTGATGATAGAATATTGGGGATGCAATGCTCCTAGACAGTTAACCATTTCTAACATGCTTTGCTTCAAACACATGCGTCATCCCGGCTCGCTTATTTGCCCCTTTAAAGTACTTTGGGAACCCCTGTATTTTATTTTTATATTTTCTTCTTCTTTTTTTTTCTTTTCTTTTTTTCTTTTTTTTAATGGTGGTCGAATCCTATGCGGATTGCCTACGTATCACGTCCCTGCGTGAATCAGACCGGGCGTAGTTCTGGCGTCCGTAAAATAAATACCCAATTTTCTATTACCCAAATATGTTATTACAAACTGTGATTTGAAAGAAAACAAACGAAATACATACTCTAACTTAAAAATGTTTGAAGAACATAGGGGTAAACAACAGACTCTGAAAAACAAACAAGTGCAAACTTGAACTAGGGACACATTAAAGATTTCAACTTAGGTACTCGCGAGGCATCATTCGGCCTTTTCGCGGGTTTTGGTGTAAGACCCCTCCGCAAGCTCTTCAACTCATTCATGATCCGGTGGACGTAGCCCATGATGGAGGCAAGAAGGGTATCACGAGGTATTTGCTCACATGTTAGGCATCTCATGTAGATGTAGTGCCCAATATCATCAATCCTTCCCCGGATGTTATCCCTTTCCCTGAACAGTTGTTCTATTTGCCGGTTCTTTAGCCCCAGCATTTGAGCATTGTCAGCGAGTCGATCCTGAAACCTCTCCATTCGTTTTTCCATTATGGCCATCAAATCATAACAGCGCCTTCTGTCTGCCCGGGCATCTCGGGCTTGTTTAAAGACCTGCTCCTAAAGAGTGGAGTTTGTCTCTCTTAATAGTCCCATGCTTATTTCAGAATTCCCTATGACTTGTTGTAGATGCTTCTTCCGTGCCATTGTCCCTTTTTCCCATCTGACCCGCATTCTTGATATGCAAGCCTCGGATCTCTCCAAGTCCTCTCGGCTTTTGCCGACTTGATTTCTCAGCTCTGTTAACAACCTTTCATCGGAGCGACGTTTCTGTCAGTCGTTGTTACTCTTACTGACTTGGCGAATTCGGGCTCTTAGTGCCTGGTTTTCTTTGGTTAATTTATTCTTTTCACCCTGTTCCGAGGCGACTTGCACGCGGTTCTCAAATATAAGCCTTTCAACTTGTTGCTTCAGCTTCCCGATTTCAACCCGGTAACCTTCTTCTCTTACCAACCAACCCCACTGCTCTTGCGAATCATCCGTAAATTGTTGTACATGAGCTTTTTTAGCAGGTCTCGGATGAATCTGGAGCCTTTTACCGAACCAAGCATTGTATTTTGGGTCTACATCACCCTTAGCCAATTCTCGAACCATAGTCTTGGGCTCCAGGAATCTACATTCGTGCCACGACTTTCTAATTTTTTCTTCGAGAAATACGACTCCTAGGCTTAATTCAATGGCGTGCTTGCTTAGATCTTCATCAGTGGGAATTACCTGAAATCTTCCTAGATGGCGCAATATCCGATGAGGAGCATATGGTTGGATACTACGCACTCCTATCAAAAGAATGTGACATTCCTCGGCCGACATGTATATCACCTCAGTATCAGGCGACCACCCAAATGCCCATTCAATTTAGTCGGCCGTCATTGAACTTAATCGTGCAAGCCATGCTTCGACACCTTCGGGGAATACAACGCCTATCATCTGTTTCTCACAACCACTGATACAGTTTTTTCGGTCAACCCGTGATTCATGTATCCTGCTCGGTGACAGAGGTGCTCTTGCATCCACAACTGGAGTAACAAATTGCATCCCTGGAAGAAATTGCCTCCCTCTCGGCATATAGTCAAGGCTCGGTAGATTTCGGACAAAACCAAAGGGACCACAGTACTATTAATTTTTTTGATTGCAACATCAGCCATCCCTACAAGGCCTATCTCTATTTTCTTATCTTTGCGAGGACACACCATGATTCCCAAGAAGGCTGTTATGAATGCCAAAGTACGTCTTGCCTCCCACTTGTTTCTGTCCCCACCATGAGTTAGTCCGAGGTTCGGTTCTTCGAAACCCTGAGGAGTACCATATCGCTGATATAAGAATTGAAGAGCACAATAACCTTTCGACAAATCGTCATCTTGCACCTTCCGACTAATGTGTAGCAAATTCAAAAACCCATGTGGAGACACTGGTCTAGGAGAAAGCAAATATTGCCCTCTCAATTTTCCATCCAAACCTGCATAACCCGCAATCTCCTCTAATGTAGGTGTAAGCTCAAAGTCTGCAAAGCGGAATACATTACGGGTTGGATCCCAGAATGGTATTAAAGCTTCAATGACGTCCGTCCTTGGCTTGATATCTAACAGACTGACGAGGCCTCCCAAAATTCTTTCCACTATTTTCTTACTATCATTTCCCAAATCATTCCACCACATGTGGAGCTGCAGAGGGACCTTGCTAAAGACTGAGAACGGTTCGATTTGATTTGTGCTCATCCTGCACATTTATTAAGGTGATTAAGAAAAAAAAAAACTTTTATTAGACTCAAAAATAAAACTATTTATATGTTGTTTTGTGTGTTTTCAAATTGGAAAAAATAAAAAACTTGATTTTCAAATGCGGCCTTTCAGCACTTCGGAAGCGAAGATTTTTAAGGCTGTGTGGGTCAACTGGACCAAATCTTAAAAAGAATGACCCAAGAGGTGGCTGTTTATGCAAAGTCAGCCTTCCGGCGTCCTTTTCGGGAACATTCGGCTATGTTTTGACAAAACAGCGTCATCCGACTTCTTTATGACAGAATTAAAATTTTGACATATTTTTTTTTTGTTTATTTGTTTATGGCTATTTTAGCAAAAGGTGGGGTTGGACCCGATGAGGGTTGCCTACGTATCTCACATCCGGTGAGAATCAAACTCGCGTAGTTCGGGCGAATTAACCGCACTATTTTAAAATAGGACTCTTTTTCATTTTCATTTTTGACATTTCATAAACAAAAATATAAAAAAAATATTACTTTTAAAACAAAACCCTTTTTTTTTTCAACAGACAACCTATTTTCCAAAAAAAAATCTTCTTTTTTTTTAACAAACAATATAACAGCCTATTTTTCGAACCAAAAAAGAAACAACCCTTTTTCTTTTTTTTTTTCTTTGCTCTTTTTTTTTTAGTAAAACAAACAAAAAAAAAACTTTATTTTCCGGAGTTCCGACAGTACTTGGGCATTGTTTTTTTCAAAATCATTAGTTAACTCTCCAACTGCTATTTTTCTCTTTTTCTTAATTTTCTAACATTCCCGAAATTCAAAAAAACCGGTCAACATCCAGGCCAGAGCAAACAAATGCACAGAAAACAATTAGGATGCATCGGGATGGTCTTTCCATTTCAGGTTGCTAGCCCTAGACGGACCCAACCCCTGTGTTGAGTCCCCTAAGTCAAAATGCACATGAAGCAAACAAGCGTTCCTACTAGGGATCTGGCATGAGGCTGAGTTATTCTAGGTTCAAAACCTGGGTGTTTGTTCTAGACCTGGCTTACCCGAGCGGACAACTCGAGCCGAGGAGGAGGCGGCAGTCCGGGAATACAGAAGCTTCACCGGCTTTGCGACTTATCCAAACCTCGTTCTAAATTGGGACTTGACACTAGACAGAAAAGAAGTCGTACACCGTACACCCTTCTTCACAATTCAGAAGACTCAGAGAGGAGATGAGTTCCGGCACAGTTTATATACAGTTCACAAAATATCAAAGCAGGAACAGCAGTTAGTTAGCACAATATGCACATATCATGTAACAAAATTTGATAAAGCTGAATACAATAATTATTCCAAGCTCGAATTCTTGAACCCTGAACCAGAGATTCTGGGTTCGATCCCCAGCAGAGTCGCCAGAGCTGTCACACCTCATTTTTTCTGCCCCCGCGAGGGGTGAAGGAGTTTTTCCAATTAAAGGACAATCGAAACGGGATTTGTTTATTTATTTCAGAGTCGCCACTTGGGAGATTTAGGGTGTCCCAAGTCACCAATTTAATCCTGAATCGAGGAAAAGAATGACTCTGTTTAACAGTCTGCGAACCAGAAATCCGGATAAGGAATTCTGTTAACCTGGGAGAAGGTGTTAGGCATTCCCGAGTTCCATGGTTCTAGCACGGTCGCTCAACTGTTGCATTTAGCTATTATCTAATTTTTACATGAATAACCTATGTGCTGATTCTACTTTTTTTTATTGCTTTTATATATACATATTTATTCGAGAGAGTGAACGCCGTTTAAAGTATGTTTTCGGATTGCGCCACATCAAATGAACCTGCAATCTTAGGCACACTCTATTCAACGTCTTAGGATTTGGATTCGGGCCGCATAAAATGCCCACCCATATTTAAGAATGTAATTTACTAAAGCCGCGCCTAAAGATTCTAGCGCGTTATTATCTTTTGGGAGGGACGTGAAATTTGCTAAATTGCCCTTCCCGACTTCTAAAAAAATTTCTTAAACCTTTACTGAAGGTCCTGCAATATTTTTATTTATTAATTTTTTGTTTTTTTGTTTTTTTTATTTGATGAAGCTCGTCTCATTTATTTATTTATTTTTAAAAGGAAAGTAACTACATTTCTATTTTTATTTGTCTCTAAATAAAGAAAATCCTGGTTAATTACATACTAAAACCGTAACTTATTTAATTAATAGATTACAACAGATGCTAACGAAAATTATACTTGAACTTGTAAAAATGGAAAATTGTTTTGCGCCTTATTCCATAAGCTAATATTACTAAAAATGGAATTATGTATATATGAAAAAAAACGTACAAGATTGACTAACGTTACTACAATTAGCCATTTTTAACTGTGGTGAGGTTAACTAAATGATCAAAGCTATAGACTAATTCATTAACCCTAATGGATTCGCAATTTAACTATACTAAATGCTTATTGAAACTACTCTACATTAGTGTAAGTATACTTAATTATTAATACATAAAATTATCGACTACGACCTTTATTTATTTATTTATTTATTTACTTTTATTATTATTATTGGAGCTATAATGTTGACACTACCCAACCACCTTACATTTACATTTTTATCAAGTCCACAATCTATCTATGTGAGATTATCTGTAATATGAATTAATGCCAATACTGATGAGAGTATAATCACTTAAGAGGACTAATGGAAATTAGTTTTGACCATCTAAACGAAATACTAATCGGGTTGTGACTAAGTACTCTTATCTCGTTTATGGACTACTTGAATATATGCATGGAAACAAACAACTAACTAGAGATATGCTACTTATCATGATTTACTCCATTAATCTGGCAAAATTGAAAGGTTCATGCTATATCAGCGCATGACAATTTATACTATTCCTTCTCTTTTCAGTCCAATTATACAAAAAAAAAATTAAAATAGTTCACAAAGAAAAAAAAAACTGAATAGACCAGATTGTCTACTATCTACTTTATTGAAGCGGTTGGATTTTATTGCTGCATTTCAACTTCAAAGCTCTATCACTACAAGATTCGAATGTGTACCTGGAATTCGAATTACAAATAGAGAAAGGAGGTCAGGAGAAACAATGTACAGCAGTAGCACAGCAACAGAATCCCACAGCAAATAACAGCAACAAAAACCCAGCAATAACCAGTGTAACAATGGTCAGAACCAAACTAAAAAAAAAACCCCGGAAAGCCTGACTGAAAATTCAGTAACACTAAACGCAATCCACAGAATGCAGTAACAAAGTTCTGATTTCAGTAGTAAAGAAAAGGACCTCACTTCCAATTTTTAGCTCTCAAAGACTGACTTTTAATTCTGAAAAATTAGCCTATTTCTCACTTTGAAGTTCTGAAAATTTTTCTTCTCTAAATTTTCCAATCCCCTTCTCTATATCAACTCCTCCTATTTATAGGCTAGAACTAAACATTATTTATTCAAAGTTTTTCACTTTCAGCCTGTATATTCCCTCCCATGTGCATCTATACACTTTTATCATTAATCCCATGCTTATTTTCTGATTTTCCACCCTTAAAAATACCAGATAGGGTGTATTCTGCACTACTAATTCCCTTTTCATTCATTAATTTAATTATACACTAAATATTCAACTGGCAGACTACTAACACTAAACATTTTAAATCTTTTAACACCCAAAAATACCCCTGAAAATCCCTATTATTATTGTCTTGCCCTCACTCTTAGCAATCTGTATTTAAACCTCTCTGATTTACAACTACACCAAATCACTACACATCTACAACCAATCCTTAAGTCAAATTCACACAAATGATTCAAGCATCAAAACAGACCGACGAAAAGATTCGGGTTGTACTCGTCCAAACAAAGCAGTCATAAACTAACTATTCGACGAAGTTGTTCAAATCGAATGTAGCTTATAATGCACACTCAAACAAATAGAAGAAAAACCTTGACCAAATAAAAGGTCTTGAAGAAGAAGGAGAACTAATGAACAAAACAAGATTACGAACAACATTTAAAACCAAAGCCATAACAGAAAATAAATAAAATGAACTAAATAATCTTGAAAGAAAAACCTAAAACTTGAACGAACCCAAGTCGATCTCGGAGTTGAACTATTGAAGGTCGAACGAACTGTTTTGTGGACGTTGAAAAAGGACGAAGCAGCAGCTGGACGTTTTGGACTGGCGACGCAAATGGAGGGACGAGGGTGGTGATCGTGAGGGGGACAGCAGCGGCAGCAGCTGGACTCGCTGCTGCCATGGTCGACGGGGCAGCAGCAACGACAGGTCGCGAGGAGCAGCAGCGACGACAGGTCATGAGGAGCAGCGGCAACGGGAGTGGTCGTGAGGAGCAGCAGCAGCAGCACTGCTCGCTGTATGGTGGCGACGCGATGGGGAACAACAGGGTGGTGTCGAGGTCGACGGGGGACAGCGGGGTTTGGTCGAACAGCTGGAGGTAGGGTCGTTGATTATGGAGATGGCGAACGACGCAGCAGCAGTTGCTGCTGCTCGACGGGGGAGGGGGGGTGAGCCTTTTTTGGTTTCGTTTCTTCTTCTTCAAAATGAAGAAGAAGATGAACAGTTGCAAAACTCCTTTTCTTTTCCTTTGGTCCGTGCATGTGCATCCCTCTTTTCCTTTTTTACAAACGTGTAAGTCCAAAAGTGAGAGACTTTCACGTGTAAAAAGCGTGGGAGACAAATGTCTCAAAATATGAGCCCAACGCATTGTGTTCCATCCGTGTCCCCCACGCGTGTCCCCCATGTGTGGTGGGCTCGGATTATTACGGGCTAGGTCCGAAAATTAGGCCTAAAAACGGGTAGTTTGAACCCAAATATTATTCTTTGTCCAGACCCGAGAATAGAACACGATGTTATTCAATTAATCCTATGCAAGCGAAATAACTACAAAAATACGACTAAAACAAACTATTTTTTAAATAGCTACAAAGCATAAATAAAACTATTTTTGTCATTTTCGTTTTTTATATAAAGATAAAATATAAAGTACTATTTTTTGTATTTTTCAAGATTAAAATGGCTACAAAACGTTAATAACTCTTCTTTTTTTTTTGTAATTTTCTGAATTATACAACGATAAAAATATAAAGTACTATTTCTATATTTTTTAAGTTTAAAATGACTACAAAACATTAATAAACTACATTTTTTTTATAATTTTCGAAATTATATAAAGTACAAAATAAGGTACTATTTTTTTTTGTATTTTTTTCAAATTTATGGGAAATACACAAGCTAAAATTACATATATATTTTTTGTAATTTTTCTTTTGCGAAGAAATAAAGTAAAATAGTCAAAATAGCTATATTAGACTCAATTCAAATATTAACGTTCTGTAGCCCTCTTTTTTTTTTTGTTAAAACTAAAATTCTAAATTGAGATACAAACTAAATTAACTCCAAAAATACTAATTAAACTCCTAACAACAATTATCATACACAATTAAACACCAATTAAAACAAAATTGCATAATTTGACATTAAATGCTAACAATGCAAGATATTCCTATTTTTTTGTGACTTTCATTTTTGCAAAACAAACTTAATTAAATACTAAACAAAAAATGTGATATTTTTTTTATATTTTTATTAATTAAAACAAATAAACATGCACTCATAAAAATACAAATAATTGTACAAAATACCACAAAAACAACAAAAATTGCACACAAAGGAAAATTGTTTTATTTTGAATTTTTGGGAGTAATTCTTTCATAGGGTAAAAAATCACGTGCTTACAACTTTGATATGTGTATGTTTGCGAATACTCCTGGTATGTTTACAGTGCCTGCATCCAAATAAAAATTGTAAGTTTTGTAAGGGAAGGTTGGTTCGTGCCTTTGTCTGCTGGATTTGCTTCGCTCCGTTCTAGAGGACCTATTTGAGTTGCCTTGGATAACACCTGACTGTCACGGAAATAGAGTTTTCGAAAATATGCACTTATTGATGAAAATAGAGTTATTTAAGAAAACATAGTGAAATATCAAGTAATTTTAGATGAACTAATGACTGTAACACATTTTAGAGACATTGCAGCATTCTTGTATTAGAATTTTAAGGGTCCTCCTCAAAATTCTGCCCTAGTTTGGTAAATGATCCTTCGGTCGTTTTGCATGCGATGAAACTTGCTGAACCTTCTCTGGAATTTTGAGAATCCTTCTCAAAATTTTGCCCTAGTTTCTTAACCGATTTCTAACTATCTGGCATATGATGGCGCTGGTTGGACTTGCTCCGAAATTTTGAGGGTCCTTCTCAAAATTCTACCCCAGTTTCTGGTGCTGAGGGAAAATGAAGATTTTATTAAGATATGACCGAACCCACAGGGCTGCCTATGTATCCCTTCTTAAACGGGAATCAGGTCGAGCGTAGTTCATTTACATCAGATAAAGAAATGTAAACAGTCTAAATATAGTATCTCTTGATAACGTCTGAATTGATTGGTTTCGGCCAAACTTCTCCGTCCATTTCTACAAGTATGAGTGCTCCTCCTATTAGCACCCGGTGAACCATGTAAGAACCGTGCCAGTTGGGAGAGAGTTTTCCTTTGGCTTCATCTTGATGTGGGAAGATCTTCTTCAGCACCAGTTGGCCTGGTGTGAACTGTCTCGGTTTGACCCTTTTGTTGAAAGTTCTAGATATTCTGTTCTGGCAAAGTTGGCCATGACATACTATGTTTATCCTCTTTCCATCGATAAGGGCCAGTTGCTCATAGACGCTCCTTATCCATTTTGTATCGCTGAGTTCGGCTTCCTGTATGATTTTTAAAGAAGGAATCTCTACCTCAACTGGAATGATAGCTTCGGTACCATAAACCAGTAAGTAGGGAGTTGACCTAGTTGATGTGCGGATTGTAGTACTCCAATAGGGCAAATGGTAACTTCTCGTGCCATTGTTTGTGGTTTTCTACCATCTTCCATAGTATCTTCTTGATGTTCTTGTTAGCAGCTTTCACTGCTCCATTCATTTGAGGCCTGTATGTTGTAGAGTTTTTGTGCTTGATTTTGAAGGTTTTACACATGGCTTTCATCAGGTCACTATTGAGGTTGGCGGCATTATCAGTGATAATGTACTCTGGAACCCCGAATCGGCAAATTATACGATCCTTGAAAAAATCAGCGATGACTTTCTTGGTTACAGCTTTGTAGGATGCAACCTCTACCCATTTTGTGAAGTAGTCAATGGCCATTAAAATGAACCTGTGCCTGTTTGAAGCGGTGGACTCGATCGGACCGATGATATCCATTCCCCAGGCAGCAAAAAGCCAAGGTGCACTTGTTGCATTAAGCTCGTTTGGTGGTACCTTTATCATGTTTGCATGTACCTGACACTAGTGGCATTTCTGTATGCACCAGATGCAATCCATTTCCATGGTCATCCAAAAGTATCCAGCTTAGAGTATTTTCTTGGCTAGGACAAAACCATTCATATGTGGTCCACAAGTTTTGGCATGTATCTCCTCGAGCAATCTGGAAGCTTCCTTTGCGTTAACACACCTTAACAACCCCAGATCAGGAGTTCTTCTATACAGGGACCCTCCGCTTTGGAAGAAGTGATTGGATAGCCTTTGTAGAGTGCATTTGTGAATATAGTTTGCTTGCTCTGGATATTCTCCTCTTGACAAATATTCTTTGATGTCGTGGAACCAAGGTTTTCCATCCGTTTCTTCTTCAACATGAGCACAGTAAGCTGGCTAGTTATGGATTTTCACCGTGATGTGATCGATGAAATTCTTGTCTGGATGTTGTATTATTGATGATAAGGTGGCCAGTGCATTTGCGAACTCATTTTGAAAGGGCACATGTTTGAATTATATCTTTGTGAATCTCTTCATTAGTTCCTGCACATGATACAAGTATGGCAGTATCTTGGTGTTCTTCGTAGCCCACTCTCCTTGAACATGATGTACTAGAAGATCCGAATGACCGATTACCAGTAGCTCTTGTATATTCATATCGATGGCAAGATTGAGCCCCATGATGCAAGCCTCGTATTCTGCCATGTTGTTGGTGCAAGGAAACCTAAGTTTCGCGGATACATGGTAATGTTGAACTATTTCTGATACCAAAATTGCTCCGATGCCTACTCCTTTGAAGTTTGCAGATCCATCGATGAACATTCTCCAACCGTCGTAAGCTTCAACAATGTCCTCTCCTACGAATGATACTTTTTCATTAGGAAAATACGTTTTCAAGGGTTCGTATTCTCCTCCCACAGGATTTTTAGCAAGATGGTCTGCCAATGCTTGTCCTTTGACCGCCTTCTGAGTTACATAGACGATATCAAACTCACTTAACAGTATCTACCACTTGGCTAACTTCCCGGTTGTCATGGGCTTCTGAAAGATGTACTTTAGAGGGTCCATCCTGGATATGAGGTACGTGGTATAGGCACAGAAGTAATGCCTCAATTTCTGGGTTGTCCAGGTCAAAACACAACAAGTGCATTCCAGTAGAGAGTATCGTGCTTCATAAGGCGTGAACTTCTTACTTAAGTAGTATATGGCTTGCTCTTTTCTTCCTGTCTCATCATGTTGTCCCAAAACACATCCGAAAGCTCCATTTAATACAGATAGATAGAGTAGCAAAGGTCACCCAGGTTCTAGCGGGACTAGGACTGGTGGTGTGGACTGGTATTCCTTGATTTTGTAAAAAGCCTTCTGACAATACTCATTTCAGCATCTTTCCTCAACATTTTGAAGATGGATTCACATATAACTATTGACTGTGCTATGAAGCGACTGATGTAGTTGAGACGTCCTAGGAAACTCATCACGTCCTTCTTGCTCTTTGGTGGTGGTAACTCTTGAATAGCCTTAACTTTGGACGGGTCCAACTCGATTCCTCGGTGGCTGACAATGAATCCCAACAACTTTCCCGTGAGAACCCCGAATGCATATTTTGCAGGGTTTAGTTTTAGATTGTACCTCCTTAACTTGTCAAAGAACTTTCTCAAGTCTGCTATGTGATTCGCGACCCTCTTGGATTTGATGATGACGTCGTCAATATACACCTCTATTTCCTTGTGTATCATATCATGGAAGATGTTTGTCATGGATCTCACATAAGTAGCCCTAGCATTCATTAGACCGAATGACATCATCTTGTAGTAGTATACTCCCCACGGTGTAATGAAAGCTATTTTCTCTACATCTTCTTTGTCCATCCAGATCTGGTGATAACTCGCGAAGCAGTCTACAAAGGATTGGAGTTCATAATTGGCGCAATTGTCGATTAGGATGTGTATAGTTGGCAGTGGAAAGTCGTCCTTGGGACTTGCTCTGTTTAAATCTTGATAGTCAACACACACCCTAACTTTCCCATCTTTCTTCGGAACTGGTACAATGTTGGCTAGCCAGATTGGGTACTCAACTACCCTTGAGAACCTTATCTTTGATTTGCTTAGTGACTTCCTCCTTGATTTTCAGGCTCATGTCTGGTTTGAAATTTCTGAGTTTCTGCTTTACTGGCGGACACATTGGATTGGTAGGCAACTTGTGAGCCACTATAGATGTGCTTAGACCGGTCATGTCATCATATGACCATGCAAAGATATCCTCATATTCCTTCAGGAAATGAATATACTTTTCCTTCTCTGATGGTGATAAGTGAATGCTTATGCGAGTTTCCTTGACGGTTTCAACGTCTCCCAATTTATTGCTTCAGTCTCGTCCAGGTTGGACTTAGGTTTATTCTCAAAGTTCTCAACCTCCCTGACAATTTCCTCGGGTATTTCATCCTCTTCTTCTGAGTCGCTATCCTTATGTTGCGTTGTCTCATTACATGTCACAGTCATTGGTTCATCAGGAAAAGTAATAATAACGTTGTAGAAAGAAAATGTGAAGGATCATAATGAATAATAAATAGCAATGCATTGACTAAATTTGAAAATACCCCAAAACAAGTACGACTCGATGAATCGAGCAATTATTTTGAAACAAAATGCGTCTTTAAAACAAAATTACTGAAAACATCTGAAATGCCTAGCATGGTTATAGGAATAAATGAGGCTAAATTCCAAGCTACCCAGGGACTCGGCGGGCCTGGGATGGTGTGGCAGTCCAATTCCTGAGAACAACTCCCTTTTCTACAGTTTGAATAGCGAGCCTTCCTCCTCCTCCTCCTCCTCAATTATCACATTGCAATCCATGTCCTTATTCTCTAGGAACAAATTCCTCAGCCCAGCTAAAGGTTCTTCCTCTGCGGCTCCTCATAATGTATCAGCCTGGTGAAAAGTCTGACCCAGATATGGTGTTGGTTTCTCGAGAGGGTAATAAGGACCACGCTATGGCGGTGACCAATCATTGTACTCCTGCCAGGTGTATGGTTATCCCAACCCGAAAGTTGTGCCATGACGTTTCAACTGTACCGGCTTGATAATGCCCTGGAGTTTCTTCCCAAGCCCTTTGCCGGTTTCATACCCAGACCATGCTAGTATGCTTTCTATTTTTTTATTCCGCCATTTGTCTTTCTCAACTGCATTTACATGTTCAATATGGCGATAAGTTTCCCCTTCTAGTCTCCTTCTATTCTCGATAACCGGGATAGTTTAGCTAGTCTAAATGGGTTTACTTCCATCTCCATGAATGATCACCTACTGATGGTTCTATTCGAACTTCACGACCTGGTGTAGTGTGGAAGCCACAACCCCAGTGACATGTATCCAAGGTTGACCCAACAGAAGATTGTATGTAGCTGATATGTCAAGCACTTGGAATTCAACATCGAACCAAGTCGGCCCCATCTGCAGGCAAAGGTTAATCTCCCCAATCGTGGCCTTTTGAGACCTATAAAAGGTTTTCACGTTCATACTTCCCGCCCGTATCTCGTGAAAATCTTTTCCCAATCTTTTCAGAGTAGTTAACGAACAAATGTTGAGGCTTGAACCCCCATCTAGTAAGACACTGGCAATGAATTTGTCTTCGAACTGTACCGTGATATGCAGTGCCCGGTTGTGACTTAACCCTTCAGGCGGTAATTCATCCTCATGGAAGGTGATCTTATGACTCTCCAACACTTGCCCTACTATATTGGCCATTTCTCCGCAAGTGATATTGTTGGGCATATAAGCTTCATTTAACACCTTCATCAAAGCATTCTTATGCGCTTATGAATTTTGCAATAGTGACAGGATGGATATCTGGGCGGGGGTCTTATTTAAATGATCGACGACAGAGTATTCCCTCGCCTGTACATCCCTCCAATGATCATCCGGTCCCATTTCAATGACATGTTGTTTAGTAGCAGCCTCCTTGCTCGATCTTCCCAAATGTTCGGGTGTATAGATCTTTCCCGTTCTGGTCATTCCTTGTGCGGCATCAGATTCTTCCACCTTTGCTTTTCCCTTTCGCCTAGCTTCAGCAACGTAATCCCAAGGTATGGCGGTTAAGTTGAAAGGAGGTATGGTTACTGCTATCACTATGAAAGGTGTGGCCACTTCTACCTCAAATGGAATAGGTGTGGCTGCAGGTGGATCAACCTCTAGCTCAAATAGAACCGATGCGGTTACCTCAACTTCGACTGACAGTTGTATCTGTATCATAATAGGGGTGAGTGTGACTGCGGGTTCAAAGTCATCACCTTCCCGAGTAAGCCCGATTAACCCCTCAGGATCCCATTCTTCATCTGTCTCTATCACATGGACCCCATCACCCCGATGATCTAGGAGAGGATTGTTGCGGATGTTGGGCACAACTTCCTTTGCCTGTATGACCTTGTTATCGATCAATGTCTGGATCTTATCTTTCAATGTGCGACACTCGTCAATGGTGTGCCCCTTCATACCGGAATGATATGCACAGGTTTTGTTTGTGTTGACCCATTGAGATGAGTTCTCCATTGCCATAGCAGGAATAGGGGTGACATAACCAGTGGCCTTTAATCTTTCGTACAACTGGTCGATGGGTTCAGCAATAGTGGTATATTGTCTGGGTGGTTTGCGATCAAAGTTAGGTCGGGGTTTCTGGTAATTTGGATGAGTTAGAGGTGAATGATAGTAGGCTAGCTAGGTGTTATAAGTGTGATAGATGGTGGCGGGTTGAGAATATCTAGGAGATGAGGTTTGGTATGTGGGTGGAGGTGTTTGGTATGTGAGCGGAGATTTTGGGCCTTAGGCCACCATTACTACCCCCACTTCTTTCTTATTTGATATGCCACCTGATTGTAATGCTTTGTTTGTGGCCTGCAGTGCCTCGAAATTTGTCACCATCCCGCTTTTGATACGCTCTTCAATCCTTTATCCGAGTTTGATGATATTAGAGAACTTGTGATTCTCAATGACCATTAGCCTTTCATAATACTGTGGGTCCTGTGCCCTAATAAAGAACTTGTTCATTTGTTCTTCTTCTAGTGCTAGTTTGACCTTGGCTGCTTCCGACCTCCACCAAGTAGCATACTCACGGAAATTCTCGGTTGGCTTCTTCTTTAGGTTCTGGATATAGAAGACATCTGGTGCATTCTCCGTATTGAACCTAAACTGGTCCATAAATTCTGATTCCATGCTCACCCAATTGGCCCACTTCTTAAGGTTCTGGCTTATGTACCAAGACAGAGCATCTCCGATAAGACTTCTCATGAAGAGCTTCATTCAGATCCTTTCATCTTTTCTGACCCCCATGAGCTTGTCACAGTAAGTTCTCAGATAAACCTTGGGATCACACGTTCTGTCAAACATTTCGAACTTGGGATGTTTGTAACCCTCCGGTAGTTCCACGTCTGGTTGTATGCACAGATCCTCATAACTCAGACCTTCTATCCCTTTACCTCCTTCAACACCCTGAACTCGACTTGTCAATTTCTTGAGTTCCTCGGCTATGTTCTTGATGAGCAGGTCTTTCTCAGCGGATTCTGGTGTATAGGAGATTGGTTGAGTAGAGTGAGGTACAGTTTCCATGTATATGGGGTTGTTTTGGTGAGTGCCAGGGATTTGGGTATAGTGGTGGTCGTTGATTGAGTTTTGAGGTTCGGGAATAGGTTGTGGTGTGTTTTGAGGAGTATGATAAGTAGTGGTTTGTGGGTACTGGGTTGGTTGATAATAGTGTTGTAGAGGAGTTGGTATCGGTAAAGGATTGGGGTTTTGAGGTGGAGCTGCATATTGATAGGATGCGGGAGGATTTTGTGGACGTTGATTTGGCGTATTTTGAGGAGGTGCTGGTTTTTGAGCATTTTGTTGGTGAACGTCTGGGACGTTCAGAGTGAGGGACAGGTTTGCTAAGTTGCGGACCTGCTCAAGTTCTCCTTGTAACTCCAGTATCTTTTGTTCCAATCGCAAAACCAAGTCATTTTGTGCCAGAGTACTCCGACCGTCTGAAGTTTCTGCATTCTCAGTATTTTCTTTTTGAATACCACTCAGGTCATCCATCTTAGCTTTTCCTCTTCTTTTCGTATTACTTGGAGGAGGAGGTGGTGGAGGTGGAGGGCCTCTAGATCTGGTGTGATATGCTGATAATGCCAGTATGTGCGAACCAACCCTAGGGGATGGGAATAATAATAAAAAATAAAGAAAAACAAAAGGAAACGAGTTAGTAAGGATTCTGAAAATTTTGTAGTATTTAAACACATATTGCGGGAATGTAAATTCACATCCTAATTTAGGAGCCTCGTTGTGCCCGAGGTAGGCCTAGTGATAAATAGATTTGGAGAAATTCAGTGCCATTAATTGCCTCATTTTATTAATATAAAGATAGACGGTCCGAAACGACACTAAATAAGATAAGTCACTAATGGCACTTGGCCTTATTATATTTGAAAAGCAAGTAAACCTAATCTACTTGGTCCCAGAAGGACCTTCTTCAGGTTGGATGCTCTTGTCGATCAGATCCCCCAGTTTCCACAGGTTTAGTAGTATGAATGCCCTTGCCAAATGTGCTCTCTCACTTCCTTCAGCGTTCTGGCAATCAGTGACTCTCTTCCTTATTTTCCCTTCCAATTCCATCAGACTGTACTCCAGATATTCCAACCTTCTGCTGGATTTAACAACCCTCTCTTTCCACTCATTGATCATTTCCATATCGGCCTTATGTTGCTCCATATGCTCCGCTTCAGACTCGAGAACTCTTTTGCGTAGTTTGTTGTACTTCACCTATGATTGGCAACTTCGTCTATGACCTTATTTCCTGGACCAACCCTTGGCTCGAATAATCCCCTTATGTTATCATCCAACCATGAAGGGTAAAAGTACACGTGACCGGCGTGATACCGATCCGGCTCGATGGTATCCTTTTCAACGATAATCTTCAAGTGCCACATGTGTTGTGCTTCATTTTTGTATGGAATGGAATCACCTTGAAAATCAGCTATGAAGTGACTCATTTTAGCAACTCGCGGTATGACCTGCTTCCTGCATGCCTGTCTCATAACCCTGACGGGAGCATAAGGTTATATGCCCCTTAACCCGATTAATACCAAATGGGGAACATCCCTGGATTTGATGATGAACTCATTGGTTGGGAACTACTCGAACATCCATTGAACTTGATCCTTGGTCAGATTGCTGAAGAACTGTGCCCATTCTACAGCATTTCCCGGTTGAGCAAGCTTGTCTGGGATATAGGTCATCATCTTAGGATGGTGGAAAGCTATGTGATCATTCCATGGCCTTCGCAAAAACTCTTGGCGGTATTGACCTCTTTGGAGATGTTCTAACAACCAAACCTGCAAAAGCAAATTGCAACCCTCGAAGTATCTGTACCCCTTCTGACAGTGCTCCATGGCTTGGTACATATCTGCAATGATCATGGGGACAATGGTATATGTCTTCCCCTCGACCCGTTCATCAAAGTTTTGGCCACCATGGCCAGCCTGGTGTGGATTCCGTCTCCTTGGTTCGAGAACACTAACATACCCAAGAAACACACGATGAACACAAAGACCCTGCGGTGAATCCAACCCAAGGAGGTGATGGAGAATTCATCATCGAAAATATGGTAAGACCTGCTATGACCGTATCGTTCGTAGAGGAAGTCGAAAGGTATGTAGGAGTTTTTCAGGCACTCCAAATCATCATTCTTCTTTAACCCCATCATCTTAAGAAATCCCGTAGTGGTACGATTTCCAGGTACCAATAAACCAGGGCTATCCCAAGGCAGCCCAACAAATCTCCCTATTTCTTCCAAGAGAGGGGTCATTTTTATGTTTCCAAAGCGGAACACGACCCTTTCTTTATCCCAGAACATTGTAGCAGCTTCAATTAACATTTTTTTCGGTTGGAGGTCCAACAAAGAAGGCAAATTTCCTAAGACCCTTTTCACATGATTTTGGTCACTTGATGGAAGATCCTTCCACCAATCCCGCAATAGTGATGGCATGTTACTGACCATGCCAAACCTAGGGATTTCGTGCCTCATTTTTTGTAAAACAAAATATGGTTAGGCCTTTTCCCCCTCCGGGTTCATCTATTTATACAACAATGATTAGCATATTGGCACTTAATTCTCCAAAATTAATGCACACAATTGTGGTTGTGTCCGTTGGAATTATGAAAAACCCGATGGACTTTTGGATGAGGCTTGTCTTAAAGGGTTATTTATGTGGACAACATATTAACCCAGCTAGGTTTGACCATGATACATGTACAATTAATCAGAGTAAGGTTTCTATAGAGGTCTAGACTGGTACCCTCAAGCGGACAACTTGATGGGGAAAGGCATGAAACCGTTGATTGCACCGCTGATCGACTAGTTTTACTGCAAATACACCTTTTTGAATTTAAAAGGTGATATATAGGAAGAGCGCAAACACTCATCAAGCATTTCTATAGGATTGATTACGCACGAGTGGAATATAATGTTAAGCATGAATTATGCAACAATAAATAACATGTTGTCACGTATTTGCATGTTAAAAATGATAAATGCAGTATTTAAATAATTGAAAGACAGTTAAGAAAGAAAACAAGGAGACAAGTCAGTTTCAGGAAATATAGGAAATCATGAATGCTTGAGAAATAGGCAATTAAATCCAACTAAGGGGGAAGGGGAAAAGGTGCACATGTATTAATAGAATAAAGCATGCTTAAGACTAATTCACAAAAACAAGTTTGTTATGGTAAGCGCCTAAAATATCCCCAGCAGAGTCGCCATGCTGTCACGCCCCCTTTTCCCTCGCGGAGTCCGAGGTTTCGATATTCTTGGGAACAACTCATTTCCTTTTGGGAATTGGGTATGGAATTTGAAGAGTCGTTACCTAACGGATTTAAGGTGCATTAGGGCACCTAAAGCAAATAACTCATAAATCGGTTTGCATTACCAGAGATTGGGTAAGGGATCGAAATAACCTTGAGGGAAGGTGTTAGACATCCCTCGAGGTCCACAATGGTGGGTCCCGACCAAACTTGAATTAAATGAATTAGTCTTATAGGCAAACAAAGCAATTTAAACAAATAGATATTAAGTTTAAAACAAGGTGTAGAAGGGGGTCCGAGGTTTTTTAGCCTATAGGATCACTTTTGTAAAATACTTGGTAATCGTCCCCTAGTTGGGGTGCTACATATAGCATTAGCGCATATGTCATCATATCCTTTACTACCCGATTACCTTCCCTTAATGGTTATATAAGCAATTCTAATTAAACGTACTCTATGCGTGCATTACCCGGCCCTTACTTATGGTCCTGGAGGTGTTTAGGACTTCTAGTTAAGGTGGATCTAGACTCTCCTATAGTGCTTAAAAGGAGAAAATCTAAGTGACAAGCAAAACAAATAGGACTGTCAGATAAAAGAACAATTAAAGGATCACATTTACCTCCACAAATAAGCAGGCAATTGCACGTCTCAGACAATAGTATTTTAGACACTTTTAAAAAGTCTTATAGCAAGATATCTAGGTGAGCACAACATATGCAGCAGTTTTATTAAAGCGGGGCAACAAATACCTAATCTGGGCAGTTTCAAACAGCAGGAAAGTAAAAGTTTTAAACCCGGAACTCAAACAACCTACAAGATTTTTCTTTTAAACCAGGTGTTTAAGTTGTAAATTGATTTACTGATTTTTGCGGCTGGTTTTATCTTAAACCTGTAGGCATGATTTCTAAGTACTGGAACAGGTTGAAATCCTATAGACATGAGTTCTAAGTGCATAAACTAATTTTAAAACCTTATAGGCATGGTATCTAAATGCAGGAACTGATTTAAAACCTTATAGACATGGTATCTAAATGCAGGAACAGATTTTAACACTTATTTGCATAAATGATTAAGTGTCAAGACTCTTATAGACATGGTTTCTAGGCGAGTAAAGCATCAATCAGTTGCCAAACCGACATCAACAAGGAAATTCCTAGAAACATAATTGCTAATGCACACACGAAGGTTTGAAGATATGACTATCAATGCAAAATTGAGAAACAACTTAGAAGTAGGCCTTCTAATAATGAAAATTCAGGATTCAAGGAGTTAGATGAGTCCTACAGGCATGGTTTCTAATGTACATAAGCAAACAAACATTTGCAGTAACCTATAGGCATGATTTCTACCCATTCCCGACATATATATAAGAATCCCTCCCATTTTTACTATTAACCCCAATGTGGCTCATTAGGCTGGCAACAATGGCTCTTATGCCTTGGGTCGAAGCGACATTTTGTGTGTATGGCCCTGGGTCTCATTAGGTTGGCGACAATGGCTCTTATGCCTTGGGTCGAAATGACTTTTTGTGTGTGTGTGTGGCCCTGAGGCTCTTTAGGCTGGCGACAATGACTCTTACGCGCTTTTGCCCTTAGGCATATTTGGTTAACTATTTTGAGTCCAGTCTCCGAATCAAGTTACGACTCAAGCTCATTTTGACCCTCAAGTTTGTAGATTTGTGTGAGCTGGCGATAATGGCTCTTGCGCTTTTTGTTGATGTGACCTTTTTATGTGTGTGTGGCCCTGAGGCTCTTTAGGCTGGCGGCAATGGCTCTTACGTGCTTTTGCCTTTAGGCAAATTTGGTTAACTATTATGAGTCAAATCTCCGAATCGGGTTACGACTCGAGCTCATTTTTACCCTCAAGTTTGTAGATTTGTGTGAGTTGGCGATAATGGCTCTTACGCTTTTGGTTGATGTGACCTTTTTATGTGTGTGTGGCCTTGAGGCTCTTTAGGCTGGCGACAATGGCTCTTACGCGCTTTTGACTTTAGGCATATTTGGTTAACTATTATGAGTCCAATCTCCGAATCGGGTTACGACTCGAGCTCATTTTGACCCTCAAGTTTTTAGATTTGTGTGAGCTGGCGATAATGGCTCTTACGCTTTTGGTCGATGCGAACTTTTTATGTATGTGTGGCCCTGAGACTCTTTAGGCTGGCAGCAATGGCTCTCATGCACCTTTGACCTTAGGCATATTTGGTTAACTATTTTGAGTCCAATCTCCGAATTGAGTTACGACTCGAGCTCATTTTGACCCTCAAGTTTTCAAATTTGTGTGAGCTGGAGATAATGGCTCTTACGCTTTTGGTCGATGCAGCCTTTTTATGTGTGTATGGCCTAGGGGATCATTAGGCGGGCGACAATGGCTCTTACGCGCTTGGTCGATGCGACCTTTTATGTAGGCTTTATTTTCCTCTCATTAAGGACTTTTGAAGTAATTTTTGCCTGACTCGTCATTAGTTCAGGAAGAACCTCGATTTCGAGTAACTTGCGTCGATGTTATAGCACCTCGGGAGGTTTGGCTCGGAGGCTGAGTAGCTCGAAGCCTGTGATTTGGAGCCGACATGGTCGAAGCTCTTTTGCCTATACCGAGGGTAGCCTGTTTAATCGGTTCTTTCTGAAGTAGATTCAGAGTAATTGAAGGACTGTGTGGGCTGGCGACAATTGCTCTTATGCCTTGTAGCGACAGTCGGGCATCCCCGAGTCGCATTAGTTTGGCTGGTACAACCGTGTGACCGGAGTCACTTGTGTTCGGCCGGAGCAGTTGAGTCCCGAATGAGGTAGTTTCAGTATCTATATTGAGGTTATGCCTTGGGTCTTACAAGTTCGATATATAGCTGAAACTTTGGGATCGGGTCTATGCCTTTAATGAGGTCTTACAAGTTTTACATGCCGTTGAGGTCTTACAGTTTTTACATGCTGTTGAGGTCTTACAGTTTTTACATGCCGTTGAGGTCTTACATGTTTTACATGCCATTGAGGTCTTACAGTTTTTACATGCCGTTGAGGTCTCACAGATATAGTTACCGCCTTATGTAGATCTTACAAGACCGAGTCTGCCCGCTTGGGGTCTTATGGCCTCGGGTTTTGACAAGTCGATGGAGGTGGAGCTTGACGGCAGTCCCGGAATCGTCGATGGCTTCTTGACTCGGGAGCCATTATTTGCTTTATATTGCCTCATCAAGGGTTTACGATTTTGGAGGCCTTGACCCTGAGGTCGCACGTTTTTTGAGATTTCGGCATTAGTCTTCGGGTGTTCGTGGGACCTTCGATTAAGGGCTTACGAGTTTGTAGTTTTGACTTGGGGATCATTCAGGTGTCGAATTGTTGATGCCAGTCTCCGAGTGTTCGGGACATTTTTGACAGAGGAGTCCTCTTTGCCGAAACGTCGAGTTTCTTTTGAGGCGTGAAATTCTTTGATGAAAAGTGTTCTTTGATTACTTGGTACAAGTACACATATTTTTGCCGTTAAAAGCCTAGCTGCCATATATGGGCATGATTCCTTCGATTGTTTGGCCCGGTACATTACTTTCCATATCTGGGTCCCATTTGGGGTGCCTTGGCTTTCCCGAGTAGATGACCTTTTGGGAGGGGGGAGGGGAGGGGGGAGGGGGAGGGGGAGGGGGGAATGCCCCCGGTGTTCGAGGTTGATTGTGATAGAAGCCTCGAATAATTGTTTAGTCTCCCTTAGGTAGCATGCAGTGTTGCCTCGTTAAAAATCTTGCCGGTAAAACCCTTCTTGGGACAAAATCCGGCCGAAGGAAAAAAGTGCAACAGGTGTTCGAGGGTGTTCTTGGAATTTTCCATCGGATGCCCTAGCAATAATATTGTTTTAGCATTGATATGTTCCAGTTGCTTGGAAGTTGTTCGCTCTCCATGGTGCCGAGCTTGTAAGACCTTTTGCTGACTACTTCGAGGACGCAGTACGGTCCTTCCCAAATTTGGCCCAGCTTTCCTTCATTAGGGTTTCGGGTGTTAAGGGTGACTTTCCTTAGAACCAAGTCCCCAACTCCAAAATATCGGAGGTTTGTTCTCTTGTTATAATATCTTTCGATCTTTTACTTTTGGGCATCCATTCGGACGAGCGAGGCTTCCCGCCTTTCATCCAGTAATTCGAGAGTCGTTGCCATGGCCTCGTTGTTCGAGCTCTCTGTGGCGTGTTGGAATCTGGCACTTGGCTCCCCGACCTATACCGGTTTCAAAGCCTCGACACCGTATACTAGAGAGAAAGGTGTTTCCCCTGTGCTCAATTTTGAAGTTGTTCAGTATGCACACAATACCTCTAGCAATATTTCTCTCCATTTTCCCTTGGCGCTTTCCAGTTTCTTTTTTAAGTTTTGGATGATGGTTTTGTTTGTGGACTCGGACTGGCCTTTCGTAGACGAGTGGTAGGGTGTCGATAGGATTCTCTTGATTTTGTGATCCTTAAGGAATTATGTTACCTTGCTCGCGATTAATTGCTTCCCGTTATCACATGTTATCTTGGAAGGAATCCCGAATCGGCACATGATGTGGTCCCAGATAAAGTTGATGACTTCTTTTTCTCTTATCTTTTCGAAGGCCTGCGATTCCACCCATTTGGAGAAATAGTCAATCATAAATAAAATAAATCTAGCCTTACCTGGTGCCATTGGCAGGGGTCCGACGATGTCCATTCCCCACTTCATGAACGGCCATGGCGATAAGACCGAGTGCAGCTGTTCACCGGGTTGGTGAATCATCGGGGCAAATCTCTAGCATTTGTCGCACTTCGAACGAATTCTTTGGTGTCCTTTTCCATGCTGTCCCAATAGTAGCTTGCTCTAATTACCTTTCGGACTAAGGCACCGGCACCAGAATGATTTCCATAGATGCCCTCGTGAATTTCTCGGAGTACATAATCTATATCCCCTGGACCCAGACATACCGCTAGGGGGCCATCAAAAGTTCTTCTATACAAAGTCTTGTTTTCATCGAGAGAGAATCGGGTTGCTTTGGTTCGCAGGGCCCTCAATTCCTTTGGATCCTCGGGCAATTTTCCTTCTTTCAAATAATCAATAATTTATTTCTCCAGTCCCATGTTAGACTAGTGGAATTAATCTCCGCATGACCTCCCTCGATCTCTGATTTAGATAGTCGGACGACTGCCCCGGGGAGTAGGTGATCTTCTTCAACAGATGATCCCAGGTTTGCGAGGGCATTGGCCTCACTATTCTGCTCTCGAGGTACATGGACCAAAGTCCATTCTTTGAGCAACGTAATGCGACTTGGAGTTTGTCCAAATATCTCTGCATCCTGTCCTCTCGGACCTCGTAGCTCATATTTACTTGGCTCACTACTAGGAGTGAATCACATTTTGCTTCGACGGTATCGGCCCCCAAGCCTTTGGCCAGTCCTAAACCTGCAATCATAGCCTTGTACTCGGCCTCATTGTTAGTCAATTTTGCAGTTTTTATGGATTGTCTGATTACGCCGCTTGTAGGTGGCTTCACGACTATACCTAGTCCGAAACCCCTCACATTTGTGGCGCTATCAGTGAATAAGGTCCATACCCCAGAAGACATGCCTGATTTCAGTAAAAGTTCCTTTTCTACCTCGGGCACGAAGGAGGGCGAGAAATCGGCCACGAAGTCTGCCAAAATCTGGGACTTGATGGCTGTTCGAGGTTGATACTCGATATCATACCCCCCAAGTTTGATGGCCCATTTGGCCAATCGACCCGATAATTCGATTTTGTGCAATATGCTCCGGAGGGGGTATGTCATTAGAACACAAATATAATGGCATTGAAAATAGGGTTTCAATTTTTGCGATGCACTTATTAATGCAAAAGCCAATTTTTTGAGGTGTGAATACCTAGTTTCAGCATCTCCTAGGGTCCGGCTTACATAATAAACAGGGAATTGCATACCTTGCTCTTCTAGAACTAGCACGCCACTTACCGTTATCTCGGATACGACCAGGTATAGATATAGTGTTTCATACGCCTTTGGCGTGTAGAGCAGAGATGGGCTAGTCAGATGTCGCTTTAGCTCCTTTAAGGCGCGTTGGCACTTTGGAGTCCATTCGAAGTTGTTCTTTCTTTTGAGTAAGGAGAAGAAATGATGGCTCATGTCGGATGACCTGGATATGAATCTTCCCAGAGCCGCTATACGACCTGTTAGCCTTTGCACAACCTTTACATTGTTTACCACCGTGATTTCTTCAATGGCCTTGATTTTATCGGGGTTAATATAGATACCCCTGTTTGATACCATGAAGCCTAAGAATTTGCCCGAACCTACTCTGAAGGCACATTTCTCAGGGTTGAGCTTCATGTTGTAACTTCTGAGGATGTCGAATGTTTTCTGCAAATGAGTTAAATGGTCCTCTGCACGCAGGGACTTAACTAGCATGTCATCAATATAAACTTCCATGGATTTGCCTATTTGACTCTCAAACATTTTATTAACTAGACGCTGGTATGTAACCCTGCATTTTTCAGTCCGTAAGGCATTATATTGTAACAGTAGGTACCATACTTTATGATGAACGAGGTCTTCTCCCTATCTTCGGGGTTCATTTGAATTTGATTGTACCCCGATTAGGCATCGAGAAAGGTGAGGGTCTCGTGGTCGGCAGTAGCACCTATCAGACAATCGATGTTAGGCAATGGGAAAGAATCCTTAGGACATGCCTTATTTAAGTCTTTATAGTCTATGCACATTCTTAACTTATTTCCCTTTTTGGGTACCACTACTACGTTGGCCAGCCACTCGGGCTACTTTACTTCCCTAATGGACGTATGGAGTTCCGTTACCTCATCCTTGATGAATGCATGTTTTATCTTGGACTGGGGCCTTCTTTTTTGCTTCACTAGTTTAAACCTGGGGTCGACACTCAGACGGTAGGAGGTTATTCCCGCCGGATACCTGTCATGTCTAAGTGGGACCATGCGAAACAGTCGATATTATCGATAAGAAATTGAATAAAGTTTTTCCTGAGTTCGGGGGTTAATCCCATTCCCAGATATACCTTATAATTGGGGAGGTGTTCGATCAAAACAACTTGCTCCAGATCTTCGATCATCGATTTCGTTGCATCCGACTCTTCAGGGGAAACAAAAGTTCGAGGAGTGAGGAAATCTTCTTCGTCATCCTTGGGGGTCTGTATGTTCCCATACATGTCTGAGGTCGGGAGTACGGGGGTCGACTTCTCCTGGTAAACCGCGAACATTTCTTTTGTTGCATGCTGTTCTCCGTATATGGTCATTATGCCATCCTTTGTCGGAAATTTAATCATCTGGTGCAGGGTTGAGGGTACTGCCCTCATGCTGTGTATCCACGGCCTGCCAAGAAATGCATTATACCTTATGTCTCCATTGATGACTTGAAACTTTGTGTTTTGAACCGTGCCGAATGTGTCGACTGGGAGGGAGATTTCTCCTTTTGTTACTTCGTCGGTCATGTTGAAGCCGTGGAGGACCCGGGAGGAAGGTATGATCTGGTTGAGTAACCCAAGCTGTTCCACTACCCCTAACCTGATCACGTTGATCGAGCCGCCTAGATCCAGGAGCACACATTTAACTCGGACATTGTTTAAAAGAAATGAGATTACCAGCGCATCGTTGTGTGGTTCTGTCAAGGTCTCGAGATCTTCTTCACTGAACGCGAGGGTGTCTTCAGCCATGCGGTCTCAGATTGGCCTTTTTATTGTGGAGGATATTTTTGTCTGCTTGATCATGGGCCCTTGGGAAATGTCGATCCCTCCAATAATCATATGAACGACGTGCTAAGGAATCTCTTTTTGTGCCCAGGCTGGAACAACCACAACACTTTCTCCCCGGTCTTCCAGGTAGTTGTTTTCATCTCTATCTGATGAGTTAGGCATTTCAACCTGAAATTTGAAGATCTTGGATAAGAACAAGCGTGAAAGATAACTTGCGTTGTGTGACGAAACCAACAAGAAAATAATCACTATTATTTTTAGCCCCACAGTGGGCGCCAAACTGTTTACCGTAAAAATGGTAATAACAATTAAATTTATTGATGAGACTCTAAAAATGTGTGATCTATTGTTATGCTAGTTTGTTAAGCAGTTGATGCTACGTATATGAGATTTAGAGACGAAATAAAGTTAAGGAGAGAGCTATAATCAAACCGTTAGACCAATAATCGGGGCCTCGAGCTCATCAATTCTGGGCCTGGAGGTCGATCCCGGAGCTCGATTACGAGATATCGAAGACGGTTGCTATGTGACTAACAGTTATTAAATAATCAACGAAGGCTCTTTATGGCCAATGATAAGCAAGAGATGATGAACCAATATGAAGATAATAAATAAAAGCAATAATATCAATAGAGTGTATGGGAGAGCAAAAAGAATGTTCTTCTATATTTCTTATGGAGTAGCTGGAGCAACAGAGTTTACAAAAATGGTAGGAATGCCCTTTATATAGGAGGGTCACCGTAACATAGTACAAAATACATTAACTACTCGGATACGGGGATAGGACGGCTAGATATGATATCCTGACGCCCTATATTGGGTTTAGAATAGCCTGCTAGGCTCTGTCAGTCTTAGCCAAGCGCCTTGGGAACTTCCCTTTTCTCTAATATAGCCACTGATCTGCACTGCCCCGAGATTGGGCCCTGACAACCCTTGACAGTGAGCCTCGACCTCGGTCTCGAACCTCGAGAAGCACGTTCGCGGGGCACCGTAATGACGGGGAAATTGGACCCCCCTCGATTTTACCATACACAAGGAAATAGGTAAAACCACAGAAAACACTGATTTTAATAGGAAAATATGATTCAAATCCCTAATAAAATCAATCAGTATATTGGGTTGTAGAAATAAACAAATAACGGGAAGAAAATTGAAGAAATCAGTGCCATAACAGAACAAGACCTAGGGTTTAAAGAACATACACAAAAATTACCCAAGCGAGTAAAGAATAATCAGATTAAACACTTGAAAGAAAGAAAACCTTTTGAAGAAACTTGGATGAAAACCCTAATTTCAGAGAAGCACTGAAATTGGAATAGTAATAACAAAAGTATAAGATTTTTGAAAAAAATAATATCAAATAACACTTAAAACATTCCAAATCTACAAGGATCTGGACAGACCCAAGTAGTTATAAGACTAGAGTTTTCGAAAATAGCATAGATGAAAGAAGCTCGGTCCAAAACCATAAATTCAAACCAAAAATAGGCAAGGAACAATACTCACAAACGAGAATGGCCAAAGACAGGCCTATGAGACAGATTTCGACAAAACTCGGTTGAATCTGTTTGAGATTCTCTCATAAATCAGTGAAGTCGAACAATCAGAAGATGTAACAGGTTAGATAGGGTAGCAAAACACTAAATAACCCCATATGTAGTCGGGGATCGAATGGGTTTGGGAGATTTAGGAGTGACAACGCTAGGGTTAGGGATAGCTTCAGAGAAAACGGAGAAGAAGAGGGATTCAAGGGTGGTGGTCTCTGAAGAATGAGTAGGGTTTGGGGGTCATTGGGGTTAAAAAAGGAAAGGGGTAATGTGGGCCGTTGATCTTAGAGATCAACGACCACGATTGGTTCTGGGTTGGGGCAGGTTGGATTTAATTGGGCTAAGGTTTGGGTTAGGTTTAAGTGGGATGGGGTTTGAATTGGAATTGGACTTGGGGTGGGGGGTTCCGAATTTAGGCATAATTAAAGGGCTACTTGTTAAATACCCAACTTGTTAATAAAACAATTTGCAAAAATAGCTAATTAAATGATAAAAATGATTTTTATGCACGAAGGTGATTTAAAATAATTACTTAATATTATAAAAATATAAAAGATCATTTTCTATATAGATAATGTAGTTATACAGGGCTATTATTGCAAAATATGTAGTTATAGTCTTAAAATTGCAAATATAATTGTAAAAAATGCAATTAAATTATTTGAACACTTATATGAGAATAAATGATGAATTTAGATGATTAAATCATTGTAAAGAAATATGAGGGATAAATTTTGAATATTTATATAATTAAAAATGCAGAAATAAATTGATTTAAGGCTTTTAAAAATTATGGAAAAATTGTAAAAACACTTGTGCATGTTTGTAAATGCGTGTATAGTATTTTGAAAGTGTGTATGTATATTTTAAATATATGAGGGAAAAATTGGGTATCAACACGAAGAATCTTCTAATACTTGTCCAAGAAATCCTAGGAATCCTCTGATTTTGTACCACTGAAAGATGGAGGCTGGAGTCTCCCAAACCTCTCCAACCTTTGCTGGTCATCATCAGACATAACAGGAACCACATGGGCCTGAGCAACTGCAATTGGCTGGGCTGGTAGTGCCCCCGGTGTCTGAAGTCCCTGCATTACCTGATCTGGTGTGTGGGCGGCGGGAGTCTGAGTACCTCCCCCAGCCTGAGAAGTGGCTGCTGCAGCCGGAACTGCGACCGCCTGAGCAAGACTGGTGCACATGGTTAGAATCTGAGCTAAGGCCTCCTGACAACTTGGAATCACGATGGGCACAACTGGTGCCTGAGCTGGCCCCACTGGCTCAACTGTATGTGGGACCTGCTCCTAAGTTGGAGCGACTGGCGGGTCTGCGGTGTACGAGCTGCGCCTCTGCCCCTACCACAACCTCTACCGCAACCTCGGCCTATCGCAACCCTAACTGGTGGTATTATGTCCATCCATTTTTCCTAGTACTATATGTTCTCAACATCAGTGAGAGAATAGAATAACAGAAGTTTAGTTAACAGAATCAACAGATTCGCACGACAAGAATTCAAGAATGTGAAGTTTCCTAAGGGTTCGACAGCCTCTTGAAGATAAGTACAGGCATCTTCGTACCGATCCGCAAGAGTCTACTAAACTTGCTCATGACCCGTGAGACCTACGTAACCTAGGCTTTGATACCAACTTTTCATGACCCAAATCCTAACTTGTCGTGATGGCGCCTATCGTGGTACTAGGCAGCCTCTCAGGAACCAAGTGTTTAGATTTCAACCTGAACTCTTCCAAATCATGAACTAACCATCCCCGTAAGTCATAAATCAGTAAAAGCATGTACGAGAAGTCTTATATAGGGGAACATGGTCCTAGAGAGCAAAACGATCGTTCGGGTTGTTACATGCTCGGCGTTCGCAGTCCTTGTTCCTCCTCCCTTATCTTTTCTTTATTTGTATTTTAACCTAGACTTTCATAGGCATTTTTTTGTGACTGGTGATGTATAGATGCTCATGAGCTCAGTGACACCCCAATTTGGGAGTTGTTTTTCCGCATTTGTGTTTTGGGTTTTTACCTCGTTTATGAAAATTTTGTCATCTAAAAATTGCTATTATTCATCTTCTGTTAAATTTTGGAAATGTCGGCGTGCCTACTACTGTGATAGGTGCCAACACGACAGGTTAGGATTTGGGTTGTGAGAAGTTGTTATCAGTGCCTAGGTTACATAAATCTCATGAGTCATGAGCAGGTTTAGTAGAGTCTTGCGGATCGGTACAGAAACGTATATACTTATCTTCGAGAGGCTGCCAAACCCTTAGGAAAATATCACATTCTTGAATTCATGTCGTATGAATCTGTTGATTCTGGTAACTAAACTTTTGTATTCTATTCTCTTACAGATGATGAGTACACATACTACCGGACAGGATGGACAACCACCAGTACCACCAACTACGGTCGCGGTAGGGGCAGAGGTGCAGCTTGTACAGCAGCTAGGGCAGCACCTGCAGATCCACCAGTTGCCCCAGTTCAGGAGCATGTTCCAGTTATGGAGGAGCTAGTGGGGCTAGCTTAGGCACCAGTTGTGCCCATTGTGACTCTAGGCCTTCAGGAGGCTTTAGCTCAAATTCTGACCTTGTGCACCAGTCTTGCTCAAGAGGTCTCTGTTCTGGCCACAACAACCACTTCTCAGGTTGGGGGAGGTACTCAGACTCCCGCCGCCCGCACACTAGAGCAGGAGATGCATGGACTTCAGATATTAGGGGAACTACCGGCCTAACTGGTTGCAACTACTCAGGCCCGTGTGGTCCTTGTTATGGCTGATGATGAGTAGAGAATATTGGAGAGGTTTGGGAGGCTCCAGCCTCCATCTTTCAGTGGGGTAGAGTCAGAGGATGCCTAGGGTTTCTTGGATTAGTGTCAGAGGATTCTTCATACAACAAGTATTCTGGAGACTAGTGGGGTCTCATTCACTACTTTTTAGTTTTCTAGGGATGCCTTCAGATGGTGGGAGGCTTATTAGAGGCGCGGACCAGGTCAGTGCAACGCCACTTACATAGCAAAAGTTCTATGTTCTCTTCTTGGAGAAGTTCGTGCCTCAGTCCCGTAGAAAGGAGCTGTGTAGATAGTTTGAGCATCTTCGTCAGGATGGTATGTCTGTGACACAGTACAAGATGAGATTTTCTGAGTTGGCTCGTCACGCAGTTTGGTTGGTTCCCACTGCTAGGGAGAGGATCAAGAGGTTCATTGACGGCCTCACATATCAGTTGCGATTGCTTATGACTAGAGAGATGGTATATGGTGCTACTTTCGATGATGTTGTTAACATTGCTCGGTAGATAGAGTTGGTCCGCAACCACGAGCAGAGTGAGAGGGAGGCTAAGAGTCCTTGTGTATCGGGAGGTTTTAGCGGTGTCCTTTTTGGGAGACAGTTCTACCACGGCAGGGGTTATCCTTTTAGGCTTGTTCAAACGACTCACCTAGTTCACCATGGTGCGTCATCTGGCCAGGGTTCTTATAGTTCTCATCAGGGCCAGTCATCTCTCAGTGCCCTTCCAGCTCAGAGTTCATTCCGTGCTCTATCGGTTGGGTTTATCTATGCCATGTCCTTCTACCAGTTATCCAGTGCTCAGGGCTCCCTTCAGTCCCCATCACTAACACTAGGAAGTTGTTTTAAATGCAGGGAGTTTGGGCATGCGTGGAGGTAATATCCTCGTTGTCAGGGAGGTCCAGTGCAACAGAGGATTCAGGCTGCAACTTCTGCACTAGTTGCTACACCACTCGCCCAGCTAGTTAGGGTTAGGGCTCAGTTAGCTAGAGGTAGCCCTAGAGGGAGAGGCCGATCAGGTGGTGACCAGGCCCGATTCTATGCTCTTTCTGCCAGACCAGATACCATTACTTCAGATGCAGTGATCACAGGTATTGTCTCAGTTTGCCATAGGGATGCCTTTGTATTATTTGACCCTAGTTCCACTTATTAGTATGTATCATTCTATTTTGCTCATTATCTGGATATGCCCCGTGAGTCTCTAGTTTCATTTGTTTATGTATCTATGCTGGTGGGTGATACTATTGTTGTGGACCGTGTATATCGGTCGTGTGTAGTGACTATTGGGGGATTGGAGACTAGAGTTGATCTCTTGTTGCTTAGTATGGTTGATTTCAATATGATCTTGGGTATAGACTGGTTGTCTCCATTTCATGTTGTTCTGGATTTTTACGCTAAGACCGTGTCATTGGCGATGCCAGGATTGCCACAGATTAAGTGGCGAGATTCTCTAGACTATGTTCCTAGTAGAGTGATTTCACTCTTGAAGGCCGAGCGGATGGTTGGGAATGGTTGTCTATCTTATTTGGCATTTGTGAGGGATGTTAGTACTGAGACCCCTACTATTGATTCTATTCCAGTGGTGCGAGATTTCCCGTATGTGTTTCCTGCAGACCTGCCGAGCATGCCGCCCGACAGGGACATTGACTTTGGTATTGACTTAGTGCTGGACACTCATACCATTTCTATTCCTTCGTACCGTATCGCACCAACTGAGTTGAAAGAGCATCTTCAAGAACTCCTTGATAAGGGGTTTATTAGGCCTAGTGTGCCACTTTAGGGTGCACTAGTTCTGTTTGTAAAGAAGAAAGATGGTACTATAAGAATGTGCATTTATTATAGGCAGTTGAACAAAGTCACAATCAAGAACAAGTATCCTTTGTCGCGTATTGATGATCTATTTGACCAGCTTCAGTGAGAGATAGTGTTCTCCAAGATTGAATTGAGGTCAGGGTATCAACAATTGAAGATTCAGGATTTGGATATTCTTAAGATAGCTTTCAGGACCTGTTATGGTCATTATGAGTTCCTTGTTAGGTTTTTTTGGCTGACCAATACCCTAGCAGCGTTCATGTATCTAATGAATAGTGTATTTCAGCCTTATCTCGACTCTTTTGTCATTGTATTCATTGATGATATCCTGGTGTACTCTTGTAGCCAGGAGGAGCAAGCCCAATATTTGAGGATTGTGTTGCAGCGGTTGAGGGATGAGAAGCTTTATGCTGAGTTCACCAAGTGTGAGTTTTGGCTCATTTTAGTGGCATTCTTGGGGCACGTTATGTCTAGTGATGGTATTCAGGTGGATCCGAAGAATATAGATGCGGTTCAGAGTTGGCCCAAACTGTCCTCAGCTACAGAGACTCGGAGTTTTCTAGGGTTGAGAGATTATTATTGTCGCTTCATGCAGGGTTTCTCGTCTATTGTATCACCCTGGACCAAATTGACACAAAGACTGCCTTGACAACAACTCCAGTTCTAGTTCTACCAAAAACTTCTGGTTCTTACACGGTGTATTGTAATACTTCTCGGATCAGTATTGGGGGTGTTTTGATGTAGGAGGGTAGAATGATTGCTTATACTTCGCGCCAGTTGAAACCCCATGAGAAGAATTACCCTATTCATGATTAGGAGTTGGCTGCCATTGTTCATGAGTTGAAGATTTGGAGACACTATCTATATGGTGTGTCTTGTGAGGTATTTATAGATCATCGGAGCCTCCAAGACTTGTTTAAACAGAAGGATCTAAATTTGAGGCAGCAGAGATGGTTGGAGCTGCTAAAAGACTATGATATCACCATTCTGTATCACCCGGGGAAGGCCAATGTGGTGCTCGATGCCTTAAGTAGGAAGGCGGTGAGTATGAGTAGCCTTGCATTCATTCATATTGGTAAGAGACCCCTTGCAGTTGATGTTCAGGCCTTGACCAACTAGTTCGTGAGATTAGATGTATCAGAGCCCAATCTGGTTCTAGCTTGTGTGGTTTCTCGGTGTTCCTTATTTGATCGCATTAGAGAGCGCCAATAGGATGATCCTTATTTGCTTGTCCTCAAGGACAAGGTTCAGCATGGTGACGCTAGAGATGTGACTATTGGTGATGATGGGGTATTGAGGATGCAGGGTCGGATTTATGTACCCAATGTTGATGGGCTTTGGGAGTTGATTCTGGAGGAGGCCCATAGCTCGCGGTATTCCATTCATCCGGGTGCCACGAAGATGTTTCATGATTTGAGGAACACTATCGGTGGAGGAGAATGAAGAAGGATATAGTGGGATTTGTAGCTCGGTGTCTTAACTGTCAGCAGCTAATGTATGAGCATCAAAGACCGGGTGGATTACTTCAAAGGATAGAGATTCTAGAGTAGAAGTGGGAGCGGATCACCATGGATTTCGTACTTGGGCTCTTACGGACTTCGAGGAAGTTCGATGCTATTTGGGTGATTGTGGATCGGCTGACCAAGTTCGCACACTTCATTCTAGTTGGTACTACTTATACTTCAGATCAGTTGGCTGAGATTTACATCTGAGAGATTGTGTGCCTTCACGGTGTGCCACTTTCTATCATTTTAGATAGAGGCACGTAGTATACATTGCAGTTTTGGAGAGTCGTGCAGCGAGAGTTAGGCACCTAGGTTGAGATGAGTACAACATTTCACCCTCAGACTGTTACAAACCATATCCACACACATTAGTTCATGCCATATATTAGTTAACATAAATTCAAGAAGGAATTACCTTTGAGATGATAAGAAGTTAATCCTATTGGTCTTAAGTGATACAAGGGTGATTAACAAATATTAGAAGTTAAACGAATCAAGGATGTTGTAACTCGTATTTTCAGGTAAACCTAGAGGTTCTTAATACACTCAAGGTCATGTATTAAAGTATTTGAATCAAATAATATCCGTATCATAAGTCTTGAAGTCAAACGAGTTATGAAACAAAAGTCGACAAACGTTGTCGCAACTTAGGTTCATAATTTTACTTAAACATTAGGTTAAATGTTTCTAAGCTTTTCTCCTAATTTACAAGGAATTACAGGGTGATCTACCCACAAAATTAATGATTTACGAGTCTAGTTTCCAGCGCATTAAACCATTTGTCAATACAATCTCGGAGTATAGAGATGTTCATATTTTCGCAAGCCTGCGCAGATTGGTTGATGACAAGTAGGTGCATCACCTACTTGCCAAAATGATAGGACAAAATTAAAAGGCCTAAGTCGGCCAAGAGAGGACTTTTAAGGGGTTATGAACTCAGTTATTTCATCCATATTTTAGACCCTCAAAACCAAAGTTAACCCCTGCAACTCCTCCCCAAAAATCCCACACAAACCCTAATCGATTTTCCCTCTCTTTCAAGTTCTATTTGAAGGTAAAACCTAGAGTTTGAAGAACCAAGGGAAGGGCTGAGTTATCCAACAAGTAAGGTAAGTTACTGCCATCTTTCATACATTTTTCTCTGCTGTGAATTCATGGTAATTCATTCTATACATGTAAGAACTCACGGGACGGTGATCGGAAGCCGTGAGTTCGAGTTATTCACTTGTAGCGGACTGTTTTGTGGACTGTTTTGTGTTGCTATTGGGCTGCGTGTTTTACTACTATTTTGTGGAGTTTTTTATGTGGAAGGGTGTGGAGGAACACCATATATATGTAGGGTTGTGGGCTGATAGTGATTCGTAACATTTCTGGGTCGTTTGACACGACTACAGTGGTCGTCGTATGTATGATGTAATTAGGTTGTGCGTGGACTATTTTGGGAAGCTCAATATGTTTATTATTGATGTTGTTTGGGTTGTTTGGTGATTGTTTGGAATGGTGTGAAGTCATATATATAGGGGAGGTGCTGTCCGTTTCAACGTAAAATAGGTTGTGGTCGATACATAATAGTTATGACGCTTAAATGATAACGATAGTATCATTTCTCTTATTGTAGACTAAGGAGTTGTGACAAAGGCATAACTTGTGATTGGGGCAGTATATACAAGGTATGTGAGGCTATCCCTTTTCTTCTTTTGCACGACTCCGATTGTACATAATGTAATGAACGAGCTTCCAAAGATACTCTACTTTTAGAAGCTAGCAGTACTTACATTGCTTTCCCTCTTATGGAATGATTGATGTTAATGTTGCTTCTCTTATTATTATGTTATCAATGTTGTTGGTACTTCCTGATTCTTATAAGGTTCGTAATGAAGAGTTGGTCCTAATAACGTGTACAGAGGATACCGACCTTACGTCACTCCGAAAGGTTTAGAATGTGATTCCATGAGTCGAGCATGCATTATGTATATGTATCTATTTTACTCTACCGAGCCGCGCTATAGTCGGCCGGGTATGGCACATATTGTGCAACCACTGATCAGTTGGGTTTTACCGAGCTCCACGTGGCCGAGTACGATTCTACCGAGCCTTATGACGGCCGGGTACATTTTTACCAAGCCTATTATGGCTGGGTACGATATGATGATGATGATTCTCATAGAGGAGTATGTTTTAAAAGTTTATGTATACATACATATGTATCATGCATTTCATGTCAGTAGCCCTCAGAGGTACTCAGATGTTCCAGGTTGTATACTCTCTATCCCTGCTTACATACTGTTCATACTTATGGTTCCCTGCCTTACATACTCAGTACTTTATTCGTACTGACGTCTTTTTATTTGTGGACGTTGCATGTCGTGCTGCAGGCCCTAATAGACAGGCAGGTGCAGCTCCCCCACCACAGTAGGTTGTCCAATTCAGCAGTGATTGGCGAGATCCCTTCTCCGGACTTGCCGTGGTCTTGGTATGCATTTTTGTTATAGACATTATGGGTATGTCGGGGCCCTGTTTCGGCTATGTTGCAGTACTTATGTTCATTTAGAGGCTCATAGACAAGTGTCGACTCATGTATAGTTTGGTATGCCTTGTCGGCTGGTTTTTGTTGTATAGTCTTTCATGGTAGCATGGTAGCTCGTACCTTATATGTAGTTTCTTGATTGTCTGGTCATCCCCTGCTATGTATGTTCACGCCATCATATTTTATTGCTAGTTTTCCATGATCCAGGTCTACCATTTATATTGATCTCATCAACCCTAAAAATAATAAAAAAAAGGTTAGATAAAATGTACGTTGGTGCTCAGCAAGTATGGTCGGGTGCTAGTCATGGCCCTCCAGTTTGGGTCTTGACAAACTTGGTATCAGAGCAAGTCTGTCCTAGGGATTGTCTATGAGACGTGTCTAGTAGAATCTTGATTATGGATGTGTAGCGCGCCACATTTATAATCAGGAGGCTACATGACATCTAGGGTTGTTACCTTCTTCCTGAATCTAGATCGCGCGTAGAGTTGAGTCGTAAGTGTTTGTCTCTAATATTCACCTTGTTTTCTTTCAGCGATGCCTTTGACTAGGAAGCAAACAATTAGTAGACGACTTGATATATCTGCGGGAGAGGTTACCAGTCAGGTTCCCCAAGCCAGAGCAGTCCAAAGTGAGGCTCAGAGTGAGATGCAGTCTCATACCTCAGCTACCCGGTCTCCTCCAGAGGATATTAGGAGGCACCCAGCAACTCCAGTTCCTCCGTCTGGCACAACAGACCAGGATATGCAGAGTGCTTTGCAGTTATTGACTAGCTTGGTAGCTGCTCAGGCTCAGAGGCAGAATACAGGTGCTGCTGAGAAACCAGTTAGCACGAGAGTTCGTGATTTTATTAATTTAGACCCTCCAGTGTTTACCGGATCAGACCCCAAGGAAGACCCGCAGACTTTTATTGACCAGGTTCATCGTACCCTTCGGGTTATGCATGTTAGTGATACAAAGGTAGTAGAGTTGGCTTCTTATCGGCTACGAGATTTAGCGGTTCTCTGGTATGATAGTTGAGAGAGATCCAGGGGTTCGAACGCTCCTCCAGCTGTGTGGAAGGAATTTTCTGAGGCCTTTCTTCGTCACTACTTGCCAGTTGAGATACGACGAGCTAGAGCTAATAAGTTCTTGAACCTTAGACAAGGTAATATGAGTGTGCGAGAGTATAGTATGCAGTTCGATTCTTTAGCAAGGTATGCTCCCCATATGGTGGCCGAGATGAGTGATAGGGTGCATTTGTTCATGAACGGATTGGGACCACATCTGATAAATGAGTGCACGACAGCCTCCTTGGTGGAGGGCTTGGATATTTCCTGTATTCAGGCTTATGCCCAGACCCTAGAGGATCGTAAGCGCCAGCAGAGGGCAGATAGGGAGCAGGATAGGGGCCAGCATAAGAGGGCGAGATTTGCAAGGTATTCTAATGACTTCAGAGGCAGCGTCAGGCCCCAGTCTTTGAGGAGTTCGGCGCCACCTGTAGCTAGTGCTCCCCCACAGTTTTAGAGGCCTCAATATGATCGATTTACCCATTCTGGTCGAGGTCAGAGTTCGCAGGCATCAGGCTCGCAACATCACAGGGATACTAGTCAGACGAGACCCACAACACCACGTTGTGATCAGTGCATCAAGGACCACTTTGGACTGTGCCATCGAGGTTCCGATGCATGTTATTCTTGTGGACAGCCTGACCATATGATGCGGGATTGTCCTAATAAGGTAGGTGATGGTATAGCTCAGCCGACTGGATCTGTGTCTGCTTCTTCCTCATTAGTTCGACCTCTAGCACGGGGTTTTCAGCAGTTGACAGGTCGTGGTAGAGGTAGAGGTGCAGTGCCGAGTTTAAGGGGTGGTCAAAATCGAACCTATGCTCTAGTAGGTCCGCAGGATCTCGAATCGTCTCCAGATATTGTTACAGGTATATTATCTGTGTTTTCATTTGATGTATATGCGCTGATTGATCCGAGATCTACATTATCATATGTTACACCCTTTGTGGCTAATAAGTTTGGCATTAAACCTGAATTGATAAGTAAACCCCTTGCGGTATCTACTCCGATAGGAGATTCTACGATTACTAGAAGGGTATATAGAGGTTGCACTGTGATGATTTGTAGTCGTCAAACCTCGGCAAATTTATTTGAGTTAGAAATGGTTGATTTTGATGTGATAATGGGAATGGACTGGTTGGCCTCATGCTATGCAAATGTTGACTGCCGTACGAAGATGGTTAGGTTTCAATTTCCTGGTGAACCCATCATTGAATGGAAAGGGAATATTGCTACACCAAAAGGTAGGTTTATTTCCTATCTTAAGGCAAGGAAAATGATCTCAAAATGTTACATTTATCATTTCGTTCGCGTTAGGGATGTGCAGGCGAAACCACCTACTTTACAATCAATCCCCGTGGTCAACGAATTCCCAGATGAACTCCCAGGCCTTCCTCCTGAAAGGGAGATTGAGTTTAGCATCGATGTGTTGCCTGATACTCAACCGATCTCTATCCCTCCATATAGAATGGCCCCGGCAGAGTCGCGAGAGTTGAAGGTGCAGTTGAAGGACTTGCTGGATAAGGGCTTCATTAGACCTAGCACTTCACCTTGGGGTGCACCAGTCCTATTCGTGCGAAAGAAAAACGAATCGTTATGTGTATCGACTATCGACAGTTGAATAAGTCTACTATAAAGAACAAGTATCCACTTCCAAGAATTGATGACCTATTTGACCAACTCCAGGGTGCCAAGTATTTCTCCAAGATTGATTTACATTCAGGGTATCATCAAGTGAGGGTTAAGGAGAAGGATATTCCAAAGACGGCCTTCCGGACAAGATACGAGCACTTTGAGTTCTTGGTGATGTCGTTCGGGCTAACAAATGCCCCAGCAGCTTTTATGGATATCATGAATACTATACTTAGGCCCTATATTGATGTGTTCGTGATTGTATTCATTGATGACATTCTAGTATATTCTCGTTCGGAGGCGGAACATACGGGCCACTTGTGGATAGTATTACAGATGCTTCAGGATCGTAAGTTATATGCTAAGCTCTCCAAATGTGAATTTTCACTGAACTCAGTAGCATTCCTTGGCCATGTGATATCTGACGAGGGTATTAGTATCGACACTCAGAAGATCGATGCAGTAAAGAATTGGCCGAGACCTACAACACCATCAGAAGTCCGCAGCTTCCTAGGGCTAGCAGGATATTATAGGCGGTTTGTGGAAGGGTTTTCCTCTATATCATCACCATTGACTAAGTTAACATAGAAAGCTACCAAGTTCCAGTGGTCTAACACTTGTGAACGTAGTTTTCAGGAGCTAAAGAATCGATTGACATCCGCACCAGTGCTCACTCTTCCTGAAGGAACAGAAGGTTATGTGGTATATTGTAATGCCTCAGGTATAGGTTTGGGGTGCGTATTGATGCAGCGTGGGAAGGTGATTGCTTATGCATCAAGACAATTGAAGAAGCATGAAAAGAATTATCCAACCCATGATTTGGAATTGGCTGCAGTAATATATGCTTTGAAGATATGGTGGCACTACTTATACGGCGTCCATGTTGACATCTACACAGATCACAAGAGTTTACAATACATCTTCAAGCAGAAAGAGTTGAATTTGAGGCAGCGTAGGTGGCTTGAATTATTGAAAGACTACGACGTCGAGATATTGTATCATCCCGGTAAAGCCAATGTTGTGGCAGACGCTCTCAGCCGTAAATCAATGGGAAGCTTAGTACATATTGAGGCGGGTAGATGGGGGTTGACTAAAGAGCTTCATCAGCTAGCCAATATGAGAATCAGATTGTTAGACTCTGATGACGGAGGTGTTACTGTACAGAATACATCAGAATCATCTTTGGTAGCCGAGGTAAAAGCACGACAATATGAAGATCCTATCTTAGTACGATTAATAGAGAGCATTCAGCAGTGTAAAAGTATGGCTTTTGAGATCGGAAGAGATGGGGCACTGAGATACCAGAGTCGATTATGTGTGCCTAATATGGCAGGGTTGCGAGAGAAGATTATGAATGAGATTCACCAATCCCGATATTCCATCCATCCTGGCTCGACAAAGATGTATCATGATGTCAAGGAGCAGTATTGGTGGGATAACATGAAGAAGTCTATTGCAGAATTTGCAGCCTAGTGTCCCAATTGTCAACAAGTAAAGATAGAACATCAGAAACCCGGTGGATTGCTTCAGAATATCGAGATTCCGACCTAGAAATGGGAGGTGATTAATATGGACTTCGTTATTGGATTACCTCGCTCTTATCATAAGTTTGACTCCATCTGGGTGATAATTGATCGACTTACAAAATGTGCCCATTTTCTGCCAGTTAAGACAACTTACACGGCTGAAGATTATGCAAAGTTGTATATCAAGGAGATTGTTAGGCTTCATGGTGTGCCAGTATCTATTATATAAGACCGAGGAGCTCAATTTACAGCTAACTTTTGGAGGTCTTTTCAGAAGGGTTTAGGCACACAAGTGAATCTCAGCACTGCATTTCATCTGCAGACTGACGGACAGGCTTAACGTACCATTCAGATACTGGAAGATATGCTACGAGCATATGTTCTAGATTTTAAGGGAAATTGGGATGACCATCTTCCACTCATAGAATTCGCCTACAATAATAGCTACCATTCCAGTATTAAAATGGCCCCATACGAGGCACTATACGGGAGAAGATGTTGATCATCAGTTGGATGGTTCGAAGTCGGTGAAACAGAATTATATGGGCCAGATTTGATTCACCAAGCTATTGAGAAGGTGAAAGTGATACAGGAGCGATTGAGGACGGCACAAAGCAGGCAAAAATCTTATTCCGATGTCCGACGTCATGATCTGGAGTTTGAGGTTGGTGATTGGGTTTTCCTGAGGATCTCACCAATGAAGGGTATTATGCGTTTTGGGAAGAAAGGTAAGCTGAGTTCAAGGTATATCGGGCCGTATAAAATTCTTCGACGGATTGGACATGTTGCTTATGAGTTAGAATTGCCATCCGATTGGAATTTGTACACCCGATATTCCATGTATCTATGTTGAGGAAATGTATTGGAGACCCTTCTCGAGTCGTCCCTATCAAATATGTACAGGTTACAGAGGACCTATCATATGAAGAAGTGTCAGTGGCTATATTAGATCGACAATTTTGCAAGCTGAGAACAAAAGATGTAGCTTCCATCAAAGTATTATGGAGGAACAAGAATATGGAAGAAATAACATGGGAAGTAGAAGAGGAGATGAAGTCTAAATACCCGTACCTATTCCAGAATGAAGATAACAAGGATGCTGGTGGAACACATGATACATTGGAAGGTGAAATGGCTCTATGAGGTAAGCAATAACTTTAGAATACTCTTCCTTAATACAAAATGGCGATATTCAGATAATGTACATGTCCATAATGCTTTGCATACTCTTGTAAGGCCATACGTTAAGTTAACCGCTTGCAAGTTTGTCCTTTATTTATGGGAGAAACTTGACCGGAATCCACGATGAATTAAACTCCCCATGAACCCTTACATTCGAGGACGAATGTTCCTAAGGGGGGAAGGGTGTTACAACCCATATCCACACGCGTTAGTTCATGCCATATATTAGTTAACATAAATTCAAGAAGGAATTACCTTTGAGATGATAAGAAGTTAATCCTATTGGTCTTAAGTGATACAAGGGTGTATAAGGGTGATTAACAAGTATTAGAAGTTAAACGAATCAAGGATGTTGTAACTCGTATTTTCAGGTAAACCTAGAGGTACTTAATACACTCAAGGTCATGTATTAAAGTGTTTGAATCATATAATATCCGTATCATAAGTCTTGAAGTCAAACGAGTTATGAAACAAAAGTCGACAAACGTTGTCGCAATTTAGGTTCATAATTTTACTTAAACATTAGGTTAAATGTTTCTAAGCTTTTCTCCTAATTTACAAGGAATTACGGGGTGATCTACCCACCAAATTAATGATCTACAAGTCTAGTTTTCAACTCATTAAACCATTTGTCAATACGATCTCGGAGTATAGAGATATTCATATTTTCGCAAGCCTGCGCAGATTGGTAGATGACAAGTAGGCGCATCACCTACTTTCCAAAATGATAGGACAAAATTAAAAGACCTAAGTCGTCCAAGAGAGGACTTTTAAGGGGTTATGAACTTAGTTATTTCATCCATATTTCAGACCCTCAAAACCAAAGTTAACCCCTACAACTCCTCCCCAAAAATCCCACACAAACCCTAATCGATTTTCCCTCTCTTTCAAGTTCTATTTGAAGGTAAAACCTAGAGTTTGAAGAACCAAGGGAAGGACTGAGTTATCCAACAAGTAAGGTAATTTACTGCCATCTTTCATACATTTTTCTCTGCTGTGAATTCATGGTAATTCGTTCTATACATGTAAGAACTCACGGGACGGTGATCGGAAGCCGTGAGTTCTAGTTATTCACTTGTAGCGGACTGTTTTGTGTTTTTATTGGGCTTCGTGTTTTACTACTATTTTGTGGAGTTTTGGATGTGGAAATGTGTGGAGTAACACCATATATATGTAGGGTTGTGGGCTGATAGTGATTCGTAACATTTCCGGGTCATTTGACACGACTACGGTGGTCGTCGTATGTATGATGTAATTAGGTTGTGCGTGGACTGTTTTGGGAGGCTCAATATGTTTATTATTGATGTTGTTTGGGCTGTTTGGTGATTGTTTGGAATGGTGTGAAGTCATATATATAGGGGAGGTGCTGTCCGTTTCAACGTAAAATAGGTTGTGGTCGATACATAATAGTTATGACGCTTAAATGATAACGATAGTATCATTTCTCTTATTGTAGACTAAGGAGTTGTGACAAATGCATAGCTTGTGATTGGGGCAGTATATACAAGGTATGTGAGGCTATCCCTTTTCTTCTTTTGCACGACTCCGATTGTACATAATGTAATGAACGAGCTTCCAAAGATACTCTACTCTTAGAAGCTAGCAGTACTTACATTGTTTTCCCTCTTATGGAATGATTGATGTTAATGTTGCTTCTCTTATTCTTATGTTATCAATGTTGTTGGTACTTCCTGACTCTTATAACGTTCGTAATGAAGAGTTGGTCCTAATAACGTGTACAGAGGATACCGACCTTACGCCACTCCGAAAGGTTTAGAATGTGATTCCATGAGTCGAGCATGCATTATGTATATGTATCTATTTTACTCTACCGAGCCGCGCTATAGTAGGCTGGGTACGGAACATATTGTGCAACCACTAATCAGTTGGGTTTTACCGAGCTCCACGTGGCCGGGTATGATTCTACCGAGCCTTATGACGGTCGGGTACGTTTTTACCAAGCCTATTATGGCTGGGTACGATATGATGATGATTATGCCCACAAAGGCATATGTTTTAAATGTTTATGTATACATACATATGTATCATGCATTTCATGTCAGTAGCCCTTAGAGGTACTCAGATGTTCTAGGTTGTATATTCTTTATCCCTGCTTACATTACTGTTCTTATTTATGGTTCCCTGCCTTACATACTCAGTACTTTATTCGTACTGATGTCCTTTTGTTTGTGGACGCTGCATGTCATGCTGCATGCCCTAATAGACAAGTAGGTGCACCTCCCCCACCACAGTAAGTTGTCCAATTCAACAGTGATTGGCGAGATCCCTTCTTCGGACTTGCCGTGGTCTTGGTATGCATTTTTGTTATAGACATTATGGGTATGTAGGGGCCCTGTTCCGGGTATGTTGTAGCACTTATGTTCATTTAGAGGCTCATAGACAAGTGTCGACTCATGTATAGTTGGTATGCCTTGTCAGCTGGTTTTTATTGTATAGTCTTTCATGGTAGCGTGGTAGCTCGTACCTTATATGTAGTTTCTTGATTGTCTGGTCATCCCCTGCTATGTATGTTCATGCCATCATATTTTATTGCTGGTTGTCCATGATCCATGTCTACCATTTATATTGATCTCGTCAACCCTAAGAATAATAATAAAAAAAGGTTAGATAAAATGTACGTTGGTGCTCGGCAAGTATGGTCGGGTGCTAGTCATAGCCCTCCAATTTGGGTTGTGACACAGATGAACGGACAGTCCGATCACACTATTCAAATATTGTATGACATGCTACGCGTCTGTGCCATTGATTTTGGGGGTTTACGGGACTAGTTTCTACCGCTTGTGGAGTTTTCTCACAACAACAACTATTAGTCGAGCATTCATATGGCTCCGTATGAGGCATTATATGGGAGACGGTGTAGATCTCCGGTGGGTTGGTTTGAGCCCGGTGAGGCTAGGCTATTAGGTATTGACTTAGTTTAGGATGTATTGGACATGGTTAAACTGATTCAGGAGCTACTTCGCATGGCGCTGTCTAGAGAGAAGAGTTATACCGACAGGAAGGTCCATGATGTGTGTTACATTGTGGGGGAGAAGGTTCTGCTGAAGGTTTTACCCATGAAGGGTGTTATGAGGTTCGGGAAGAAGGACAAGTTGAGCCCTCGGTTTATTGGTTTTTGATGTGTCTTACATGGTTGGGAAGAAGGTTCTGTTGAAGGTTTCACCCATGAAAGGTGTTATGAGGTTTAGGAAGAAGAGCAAGTTGAGCTGTCGGTTTATTAGTCCGTTTGAGGTACTTCTGAGGATTGGAGAGGTGGCTTACAAGCTTTCCTTCCCACCTAGTTTGTCGAGTGTGAATCCAATATTTCATGTTTATATGCTCCGAAAGTATGTCAGTGATTCATCTCATGTCTTGGATTTCAGCACAATTCACTTGGATGGTGATTTGACTTATGATATGGAGCCGGTGGCCATTTTGGATTCGCAGGTTTGAAAGTTGAGGTCAAAGGACATAGCTTCAGTGAAGGTGCAGTGGAGAGGATGCCCATTGAGGAGTCTACTTAGGATACCGAGCAGGAGATGCGGAGCAGATATCCACGCCTATTTGAGACTCCAGGTATGTTTCTAGACCCGTTCGAGGACGAACGTTTGTTTAAGAGGTGGATGATGTAATGATCGGCCGGTCGTTTCAAGAGTTGTAGCTCTGTTCTCTTATTTTCTGCTCCTTATGTGCTTTTTAGTTGTTATATGACTTACCGGGTTAGTTGGTTCGGGTCAGGAAGGATTTCGGAATGTATTGAGACACTTAGTCTCATAATTGAAAGCTTAAGTTGGAAAAATTGACATGATGTTGACTTATGTGTAAACGATCCTGGAATTTATTTTTGATGGTTTTGTTAACTTCGTCTGGTGATTTTGGACTTAGGAGCATGTCCGAATTGTGATTTGGAGGTCCTTAGTAGAATTAGACTTGAAATGGCGAAAGTTGAAATTTTGAGAAATTTGACCGAGAGTGGACCTTTTGATATTGAGGTCGGATTGGATTTTCGAAAGTTGAAGTAGATTTGTGGTGTCATTTGTGACTTGTGTGCAAATTTTGAGGTCAATCGGATATGATTTGAGGTTTCGACGTTGTTTGTAGAATTTGGAAATTTCAATTTCTTTAGGCTTGAATCGGTATGCGGTTCGTGTTTTTGATGTTGTTTGAGGTGATTTAAAGGCTCGACTAAGTTCGTATCATGTTTTAAGACTTTTTAGTATGTTTGTTTGAGGTCATGGGGGCCTCGGGTTAATTTCAGGTGGTTAACGGATCAAGTTTTGAAGTTGAAGAGTTGTTGAAGAATTTCCACTGCTGGTGTAATCGCATATGCGGAGTGGGCACCGCAGGTGCGAGCCCGCAGAAGTGAGAAAGAAGCCACAGAAGCGGGCAAGAAAGAGATGAACTGGGTGATTTAAAGGCTCGACTAAGTTCGTATCATGTTTTAAGACTTTTTAGTATGTTTGTTTGAGGTCATGGGGGCCTCGGGTTAATTTCAGGTGGTTAACGGATCAAGTTTTGAAGTTGAAGAGTTGTTGAAGAATTTCCACTGCTGGTGCAATCGCACCTGCGGAGTGGGCACCACAGGTGCGAGCCCGCAGAAGTGAGAAATAAGTCGCAGAAGCGGGCAAGGAAGAGATGAACTTGGGATGCATGTGCGAATATTCTTCCGCACCTGTGAGGCCTTAGATGCGGGTTAGGTGTTGCAGAAGCGGAGGCAGCTTGGTTAAGTGACTTCCTCAGAAGCGGAGTTTTCACTGCATAAGCGGATTTTGGGACTACGGGTGCAGTTTAACTAGGCAAAACATATAAATGCTAGGGTTCGCGATTTTGGCTTCATTTTAACATTTTGGACTCGGAATTGGACGATTTTTGAGAGAGATTTCGAAGGGATTCTTGAGGTAAGTCACTCGTGGTTAAATTTCTTCAATAATTATATTTCCCCGTTGATTTTACCACCTAGTTGGTGTGTTTTTGAGGTGAAATTTGGGGATTTGAGGCTAGGGATTTGGAGAGTTGATTTTAGGGATTTGAGTGTCGATTTGATATCGCATTTTGATAAATTTAGTATGACTAGACTCGTGATTGAATGAGCTTTTGGGTTTTGTGACTTTTTTGGATTTCGAGACGTGGGCCCGGGGCCGGCTTGAAGCCGATTTTTTTATTTTAATTCATAATTTCGTATTTTTCTTCTGGAATTGATTTTTTTAACCCGTATTGATTGTATTGTACTGCTTGTGGCTAGATTCAGGACATTTGGAGGCTGATTTGCGAAGCAAAGGTGAATTGGAGTGGAGTTTTTCTCAGATTGAGGCAAGTAACAGTTCTAAATCTGGTACTGAGGTATGAAACCCTGAATTATATGTTATATGATTGGTTTGGAGGTGATGCACATGCTAGGTGACGGGCATATAGGTGTGCACCGTAGGAATTGTGACTTGGTCCATTCCGTGGAACTATAAAGTTGAATAAATTGTTGTTAGCTATATGCTCTCCATGTGTTATTGAAATGTTATTGTAAATCATATTAGAAATCATGTTTAGGCTATATGTTGGTACTGTTGGGACCCACAGAGGCCGCATCAGATGTTGAATTACCTGCTAAATGCTATTTGTACTCAGTCTCAGTTTTTTCTCGCATATCATATCTCAGTCTCTATTATTTCTTTGTTGATACATCATATAATTTCTGTTTGGGCTGACTTTCATGAATTCTGAGAGCCCGAAAGACTGGAGAGATTGATGACCGAGTGAGGCCGAGGACCTGATTGTAAGGATATTTATGGGATTGGGATGCACGTCGTAGCATATTTTATTGATTTATGCCATGATTGGCTTGAGATAGCGCTTGGGCTGAAGGAGCCCCTCCGGAGTTTGTACACACCCCCAGTGAGCGCAGGTACCTATTGAGTGAGACTGCCGAGTGACTGTGAGGAATGAGTGACTGTGAGAAATGAGTGATTGTGAGGTTGGAGTGACTATGAGGACTGAGTAATTGTTTTCCTGAGAGGCATTATATGATTTCATTGTTGTTGCACATAATTGCCATATATCACTGTTTTGAAAACTTCTGAGAGATATTTTATCCGGTTTTACTTGAACTTGGTATGTATAAATTGATTTGACTTAAATTACCGGATTTGAAAGCATGTCTACTTTCTTTGTTGAGACTACTAAAATTGAACTATAACTGTGTAGCTCGTCACTATCTTTCAGTTCTTTATTTAGTATTGTTACTTAATGAGTTGGTTATACTCACGCTATACCCTGCACTTCGTGTGCAGATCGAGGTGTTTCTAGATACGGTGGGTGTTGATATTTTGCATGACTGATCTTTGGATACTACGAGGTAGCTGCCTAGCGTTCGCATTCCTTATTCATCCTCCCTTATCTTTTCTTTATTTGTATTTTGACCCAAACTCTCACAGATATTTTTTTCTAAATTGATGATGCATAGATGCTCATGAGCTCAGTGACACCCCAATTTGGGAGTTGTTTTTCTGCATTTGTGTTTTGGGTTTTTACCCCGTTTATGAAAATTTTGTCACCTAAAACTGTTATTATTCATCTTCTGTTAAATTTTGAAAATGTCGGCTTGCCTAGTACCACGATAGATGCCATCACGACAGGTTAGGATTTGGGCGTGACATATAATCAATGATAACTAATATGAAATTGAGATGTTATTAATTCATTGATTAAGATTACCGAGAAGTAAGAGAAACCTGTTAGACTAGCAGAATTTAAAATCCATGAACGACCTTCTGACTATCTTAACTGATTCAAAAGAATTTCCTTTATTTGTTTATTTGCTTAATTGAATTACAAATATGCCTTATATTGCTGGGTCATTATCCAACTCTGGCTAAAGTTCACTTGGCTTAAGATAGGCTGGGTCAAGATAAACTAAACAATAGGTTGTAATCCAACAACCCCAAATTGATCCAAATCTTTGCAATATTCTCAATTTTTAAAGTAGCATATATAAAATTTATCTTATGTTTTGGAATAAATGTCAACTCATAACAAATGATTTTTTTTCTCAATTTGAATTTAGAATTTTGTTTGATAGTTCTTCATCTTATAATACCAACAAAGATCGGAATAATAAACAAGTAGTAAAATTAGAACTTTCACCCATCCCAACCTATCTCCCACCACTCCAACCCCACCCCTAAATATAAATATTATTTAGAATACTTTCTTTTAATAATGTAGATATAGTATTTTCTTTTTCATTTCAACAAAATGAATATTTTCTTTTTTATGATGTAGAAAAGGTATTTTCTTTCATTTTAATAAAATAAGTACTTTCTTTTCATGATATAGAAAAATATTTTCTTTTTCATAAAATGGTTATTTTCTTTTCATGTGGTAGAAAAAGTGTAAAGACCCGACCGGTCATTTTGAGCTCTAGCATGCCGTTCGGCGGTTTGAGGCCCTGAGTAGCTCCACTTAATGTATTAGGACTTGTATGTGTTACATCCCATGTTTTCGTACGTGAGAATACGTCATAAGCCAATTAATGTAAGCTCGAAAATGAGATCGGTTTTAAAAATACATAACGTAAGTTCATCATTTTATCTTGGAGGTTACAAATCTTTAAGATTATGAACAGCGAGTACCAAGAAGGTTGGAAAACTTAGAAGCTAAACCAATTGAAGAAAATAAGTTTCGTCGAAAGTCGACAAGTTTGGAATGTTATAACATGTACCTTAGGGTGATAATGTGGTTCTTAACATGATAAGGAGGAGTTATTTTAGTTGTATGATAGTTGTGTGCTACATTTTGAAGTCAAAAAAGTTGTGGAACAAAAGTTGGCAAAGGTCATCACAAGTTACATTCATAATGTTCTGAAAATTAGGTCAAATGTGACCGAGATTTTCTACCAATATACTTGGAATTAATGGGTGATATACCTACCAAATTGAAGATCTACGAGTCTAGTCTCTAACTATAACGACCCGGTCAGTTGTCTCATGAGTTACCGCTCTATTTCCCCCATTTCTGTTTCTTATTGCTTTGTCTATCGGTTCTATATTTGATCGGGTTGGTTGCTCGGGTTCGAAAAGGATTTGGTAAGGTTTGAGACACTTAGTCTCTTTTGAGGAAGCTGAAGTTGGGAAAAAGTCAACCGGATGATGAATTATGTGTTACAGGGCTCGGACGTGAGTTCCGATGATTCGGATAGCTTCAGGAGGTGATTTCGGACATAGAAGCCTGATCGGAATGTGTTTTGGTGGTCCGGAGTAGATTTAGGCTTGAATTGGCGAAATTGGATTTTTGGCGTTTTCCAGTTGACAGGTGACATTTTGATATAGGGGTCAAAATGGAATTTCAAGAGTTGCAGTAGTTCCGTTGTGTCATGTGGGATGTGTGTAAAAAATTTCAGGTCATTCGGACGTGGTTTGGTTTGATTTTTGACCAAAAGCGGAATTCGGAAGATTTTTGGAAACTTAGGCTTGAATCCGATGTGTTTTGGTTGATTCGATGTTGTTTGAGGTGTTTTGAAGGTTGGTATAATTTTGAATAAGGTTATGGGGTATGTTTGTGTTTTTGGTTGAGGTCCCGGGGGCCTCGGGGTGATTTCGGATAGTTGACAGAGAAGTTTGGAATTTTGGTGAAGCTGCAGATTTGCTGCTTCTGTTGTTTCCTCACCTGCGGATTGGGAACTGCAGGTGCGATGTCGCAAATGCGAAAGATTGGTCGCAGAAGCGGAATTAGGCTGGAAAGGCTGGAGCCGCAGAAGTGGTTCAAGAGCCGCACCTACGATGGGAAAGGTGCGGGGAATGCATCGCAGATGCGGTTTTGGTGACTTAAGTGAGGACCGCAGATGCGGTGGTCTTGACCGCAGAAGTGGGAATATGGCCGCAGATGCAAAATCCCTGGGCCAGAAAGTATAAATTGTTTCCTTCGTGATTTTTAAGCTATTCCACCATTTTTTAAGTCGGCTTTGGAGCTTTTGGACGATTTTTAAAGAAGGATTTCAAGGGAACTTCATTAAGGTAAGGATTTTGGACCTAAAACTCGTTCCTATGGTATTATTTCACGGATTAGAGCTATAATTAATGGAATTTAAGAGTTAAAAATTGGGTAAAACTAGGGCTTGGTATTGGAGACCTAGACTTGAGGATTTGAGGGACCATTTGTGGTCGGGTTTTGGTACTTTTGATAGGTATGAACTCGTGGGGAGATAAGGAATCTATTGGTGTAAATTTTATCGAATTCCGAGACATGGGCCCGGGGGTTGGGTTTTGGTAATTTAGGGATTTATGTTATAAATTGATTATTTTTGCCTGGGCTTCTTTCCCTTTTTGACGTTGTGATTCTGATTTTGGATAGATTCGACGCGAGTGGAGGCCGATTTGAGAGGCAACGACGTCGTGGGCTAGAGTTTGGACCGGATTGAGGTGGGTAATGATTGTAAATGATGTTTTGAGGGTATGGAACCCCGGATTGCACATCGTTGTGCTATATTGAGGTGACACACACGCTAGATGACGAGCGTGGGGTCGTGCACTGTTTGGGATTGTTACTTAGTCCGTCTCGAATGACTATTTTATCGCGTATTTGACTGAAATCTATTTGCTATTATCTTGTTTTGGGTAAAATGCCATATTTGGGCCTTGTGCCAACTATTTGAACCCTTAGGGGATTTTTATTGATATTTCCTCAGTATTTTGACTTTATACTTGAACTCAGTCATGATATATTCTACTGTTGTTTTTCATAACTCTGCCATGTTTACTCTACTTTAATACTTAAATGATATTTTGGGCTAAGCACTATGTTATATTGTTGCCCGAGTGGCTGTGAGATTCTGACTGAGTACGCCCGAGGGCCTATGTTGTGTGGAAATAATGATTATGAGGCCGAGGGCTTGAGATTTATATGCCACGAGATGGCTTGTTGATATGAGGCCGAGGGCCTAGTGATGATACCAAGAGATGGCTTGATATTGCTCTTGGGCCGTAAGGGGCCCCTCCAGGAGTTTGTTGTGATGTGAGATATAGCCCGAGGGGCTAGTATTGTTGACATTGTACCCGAGGGGCAATCCTTTATGTGCTTATCTGTCTTATTTGTCTGCCATTTACCTGCTTAATTGTTAAAAAGGCGTTTCATAAAGTTTGAACTGAATTAAAATGACTTTACACATTATCACTGCTTCACTGTTTTTACTGGCTTTTACTGTTCTCGTGTAGCCTATACTTTGCCTTACGTGATTTCTTGCTTTCAGTCTTTATTTATGATTATTACTCACTGAGTTGGAGTACTCACTTTACTCCCTGCACCCTATGTGCAGATTCAGGTATTGCTGATCCTGCCAGCGAGGGTTGAGAGCTCCCGGCGGATTTCGGAGTTCATGAGGTAGTTGCTTGGAGTCCGTAGTCCCGTGCTTCTCCCCCTTATCTCAGTTATTTTCCCTATTTAGTGACTTTGTAATAGCTTGGTAGACTTTTCAGACTTGTGTTAGAAGTGATAGATGCTCATGACTAGTGATACCCCTTTATAGGGTTGTGTTGGGTTTTATTTCAGCAAACTGTAATGTTCACTGCTTACTTTTGGATTATTTACTACGTTTTAGACTTAAATCTTATTGTTTAACTGCTTAAAACTAAAATGGGGAAGTGTCGGCTGACCTTGTCTTCACGAGAGGCGTCATCACGACCGGGTCCGGGTTTAGGGTCGTGACACTAACGCATTAAACCGTTTGTCAATACGATATCGGAGTAGAGAGATATTCACGTTTTTGTGAGACTGCATCAAGCAGCTCCCTATGGGACATACATAGGCGGTTTAGATATATGGATATATATAAGAAGCCTCAACCCCGTTTTAACTCATGATTTTACAGTATATTCAGACCCTAGACACCTAAAAACACTCTCTCAAGGTTCTCTCATGATCCAAGACCCAAACAAAGGGAAAACAACACAAATCAACTGTCGAGAATCCTGTCGTGCTAGTAAGTTTCTTGTTCTTCTTGTTGTTGTTGATTTTTGGGTGGTTACAGCTAGGTTGGGAGGTTGTTTTAAGTGGTTTAAGTTCTGTAAAATACTTCTCCATGGTTTTTATATCAACCCTAGGTTATTTCAAGTCTTGCAAATGGATTACACCATATTTCAACATTAAAAGTTAGTTCTAGTAAGAACAATACCTCTTTGAGGTTGTGTTGTCATTGAGGATAGTTGTGGGCTGTGTTTGGCCGGATTTTCATGTGGTTGCTGCTGGTTTAGGCATGTATAATACTCTACTACATGCTCTTGAAATTATTTGTATGTTGGTTGCATTATTTGAGCAAGATATTACAAGATAATAGTTGGATTAGCCTAAGTCACTTCTATGGTGTTGTATTGCCATTGAGGGCTGTTGTAAGCTAAATATTGGATTTTAACTTGAAGCTACTTTAGGAGGTATGTATATTGTGTTCTTTCATGTTTCTAAGGTTATCTTGATATTGATTAAGTTAAATGGATAGACTAGACATGAACTAGTGAATAAAGTTGCTAATTTAGGATAGTTGAAGTTGTGGATTATTGTCGTTGTTATAAATATATGGTATAAGGCTAGAATCATTGATTAATGACTTCATTATCATATTAATGATACTGTTAAGGTAAATTAAGAAGTCTATAAGTGGTGATATGAGGTATACGGATTCCAATCGGAGCTTGCCGCTCGTCGTGAAGTAGTTGTGACTTGTTATTGCTATATAGTGTCTTGTTATTGATATTTATATACTGCTGGATTTCTCTAGTTGTTGTTGTTGTTGGTATATAGTATTGGAGGGGGGCCCTTGTTATAGGGGAGATGCTTCCCAAATTAACATAAACAAGCTACTAGTTTAAGTTGCGGACTTAGCCTTTACTCAACACTGATTTTGAATCTCCGTATGCTATGGTATATTGAGTTGAGTTGTTTGAAGAATAGCTTGGAATGTATTAAGGACTCAAAGGAGTTAAGGTATGTTAAGGTACTTCCTTCTTTCTTTTGGCATGACCTAAAGTGAAATGAATTCGCTATTTCATACGGATCTACTCCTTGAAACCAAGGTTGTCCACGTTGTTCTTTCCTTATAAAATTATTCTAAGCAAGTGTGTATGATCCTTGAATTATGGATGTCCATAATGTTAATCGAAGGTGCAATGACCTATGTCACACCGAAAGGTTTAGAACGTGATTCAATGAGTCTAGCATGCATTATATATAATATCTATTTTACTCTACCGAGCCATGCTATAGTTGGTCGGGTATGACACCTATTGTGCAACCACTGATTAGTTGGGTTTACCGAGATCCACATGGCCGGGTATGATTCTACCGAGCCTTATGATGGCAGGGTACGTTTTTATCGAGTACTCTTTGAGGCCAGGTACAATATGATGATGATGATACCCACAGAGGCGTATGTTTTTAAAAGTTTATGTGTATATATGCATTATGCATTTCATGTCAGTAACCCCAGAGGCACTCAGATGTTACAGGTTGTATCTCCTTTATCTCTCTTTACATTACTGTTCTTATTTATGCTTTCCTGCCTTACATACTCGGTACTTTACTTTATTCGTATTGACGTCCCGTTTGCCTGGGTACCCTGTGATTCATGCCCACAGGTCCCGATTGATAGGTTGACAGTCCTCCAAATAAGCTTTCTACTCAGCAGAAGATGTTGGTACACTCCACTAGCTCTGGAGTTGCCTATTTGGATATGTATTGATTGGTATGGCAGGGACCAGTCCCGACCTTTATGATTTTATGTACTCTTAGAGGCTTGTAGACAGACGTCAGGTGTATGGATACTTGTATGGCCTTGTCGGCATATGTTTTGAGTTTACAAATGGTTATGTCGACCTTATAGGCTCGTATGTCACATGTATAAGTTTGTATATCATGATGGGTCGTCATATGTTGAGTATTCCCTTATGTTTTATTCTTGTTATCTCATGACATGTTTTCTGGCTCATTTACCTATGATAGTATGATAAGAAAGACATGTTACGTTGGTACTCGGTTGAGTAAGGCACCGGGTGCCCATCACAGCCCCTTCGATTTGGGTCGTGACAAAAGTGGTATCAGAGCAGTTATGTCTTAGGGAGTCTACAAGTCGTGTCTAGTAGAGTCTTGTTTATGGGTGTGTTGTGCACCACACTTATAAGCATGAGGCTACATGGCATTTAGGTCTGTCACTCTTTCTTCTTACTCTAGATCGTGTGGTAGAGCTCAGTTATAAGAATTCAAACTCCTAAATTCTATTTTGTTCGTAATACAACAATACCTACATCCAGAAAGACAGTTGGTAAGAGATCTAATGTCGCTGTGGAAGAGTTGAGTCAATGAAACTCGATTTTGTATCATGCTTATGATGAGTAAATGTAAGGTCTTTAGTAGATTATATGTGTACTAAGATGTGTTAGTTTATTGATAAGGAGGCCTAAGGCATGAGTATCTATCCACCCATAAGGTTTAAAAAGCAACAAGAGAATTAGAAGGTAGATACAAGTTTCAACAAGTAAAAGAAGCAAGGTGGCGAAGGTTATGAGGTACCAGTTAGTGAAGGTTTTGAGTTTTTACAATTCAGGCAGAGAATATGTATTCTGAGTTACCTTTAACAGTAACAGAGGTATGTACAATTGGACACGCCCATCTCAGTATGCCCTATGGGAGTTGACAAATATAGTTTAAGAGAAGAAGGGGATAGCAAGAACCAATTGGGGCTAGAGTAACCCAAAATGGTAGATGGATTATTATCATTATCTAACATTTCCAAAGGATATTGCAAATGTGGTAAGAGTTCTCCTTGTGAGATACCCCGATGGTGCAATCTAGAATAATACATTTAGATATGAATACTAGAATGTCTAGAAAAATTTAGAAGATTGGCACTAGAATCCTAGAAGGGATAAATATTTACCTTTGTATGGCTCCCGTTCATAGTAAAGAGAGAATGGTAGGTGACTTGAAGAGCTAGTGAGATGAAGCAAGGAGAGCTAAAAGTGAAAGAATGTTTTGTTGAAGTTATCAGAATAAAGTGATAGACATAAATATTACTCGGAGAATAAGAAGAGAGTAAATAAAGTATTATGAGTAAGATGCGATAAATGGGTGATAATGGTAAATCAAAATATGACACGATGATAGAGTCTATAGTCAAGTGAAGGAAAAAACAAGAGGTGACAGGCCTTGAGACAATAATAGAGTTTAGGCCAAAGGTCATATCCTCATTTCGAGAAATGAGTTGGTGAGTCAAACGCGATTACCAAAAGGCTAAGTTAGACCCCCTATAGTAATAGAAATTAGTATTGTCTAGTAAACAAGATAAAACCGAACATGAATTAGGGATCGGAGGATTTAATAATAGTCGACATCGTGATAATTTCAGAAATCGCGTTCCGACAATAATAGAATGGACAACAAAAAGTTAACCTTTAAAGTTCATTTAGAAAGATGTTTCCCTAAAGCAAGCACTGTGAGCAGAGTTAAGCTTAAGGGACTAAGTGTTCCAGTTACACTGGGTGTCACCTTCGTGCGTAAAAAATTCAATTATCGCTAGTACAGAAGGGTTACTCCAAGGCAAGTAAGAGTCAGTGAAAATGTGAAAAGATGCCAAATATGAAGAGGTAAAACATTTATTGGTAAATCTTCATAGCATTGAATATTAGTACTCCCCTTAAGGGGCAAGATGGTGTGATATGGTATTAAGTCGGAGATATGTGGTTTAGGTAACTATGGAATAGTAAAGGAAGAATGTGGTTAAAAAAAGCAAACGGGATGAGGTTGCATTTATTCAGATCCTACAGATATGATACAACTCCAGAACATTATGCAAGCATGACGTCGGGGAGAGGCAGTAAGGTTTCCCGCCCAGGATGTTATTGATAAATAAGTGCGAATGAACACATTGACACATAAAGAGTCTATGTGAGAGGTAAGTTGAGGCAAAGGACATAACCCAAGAGACATTACGTAAAATATAGATATCAGAATGGACCAATGTGTAGTTAGTATTGATTAAGGAAGAGCCTAGTTATGGCTAGACAAGAGGATACAGACAAATCAGCATATCAGGCAAGATAAACGTAGTGAACCCTAACATAGTGAATTCAGTCTCGCAAATACGACATCATGATCCTTGAGAAAAATTCAGATAGGAGTTGGGGTAATTAAAAGTACCGTATAAGTATTACAGAAATAAAAGAGAGTGGCACTAGGGAGACAGTCAAAAATTTCAGTGCAGAAGCAACCTTACGAGCACAAGGGTGCGGAGGTAAGTAACTTAAGATAATTATAGGCGAGTGAGAACACCAAAAATTTCTTCGAGTGCAGTGTAATAAGCTTTTATCTTTACAAGAGTCAGAGGATCTCCCCTAAGTACTACCACAAAAGACTAGTTGAGGAAACAAGGGAAAAGCCTTCAACCTAAGCATAGTGAGCTAAAGAGTAAATGATCTTGTAACAAAAGTCTCACTACAATATTGTATACACTCCATAAGAAAGTGGCACCTATCATGGCTAATGAATGGGAAAAAAATCAAAGGTGATGTTTGAGATCATATGAGGTACATGAAATTACAATATTCATGGGAAATAAGACAAGCCAAGTATTCATGCAACAAGTGATAGAACGACCAGGAAAAGTAATTGCTTACATTTAAGGACAACTGAGAAGGAACGAAAGGAAATTTATGGTGCTAGAAAGTTAAAGGAAGTTTGCGAGTAGTATAAATAGATAGGTGTAGGTCGTAAGGTAAAGTATCGTAGAGCAACAAGGTTTTAGGTAGATAGGAGTAAGGATATGAAAAGGTGAGTGAGAAGGTGACGAGAATATCTAAGTCCTCGAGATTAAATCCATCAGAACAAGGGAGCGGATGATTTCCATATGTAATAAAAAGCTCGGTATAGTCTAAATGAACACAGACGAGTCTAAGACTAGGAGCAATTAGAAGAGATGAAATGATGCCCTGGTAGTAGAATAGGGGTGTAATTGTGATAGATAAGAGGATGTCATTTAGGCCTTTGATTGAGTAATAATTTAAAGAAAAGGGATTTTATGAATTGCATGGGATTTGAATACCCCCATAAGATGAATCGTGTTAGGATTCTATGAAATATGGTTATTGAAGTATAGTATCGTCCCTAGGTGGATCGGGCAAATAACTTCAGATGTTCCCCGATGAGACGTGAGCCCTAGTGACAATGTATTATGTAAGAGGTTTCAAGTTATCAGTGGTAGATTATGGATCAACATTAAGGTGAATCACCAATGGATGGATAAAAGTTGCAAAGTATGAGATGAGATTAGACCGTCATTATTAAGATGAACAGTAATGAGGAAGCATTAAAGGACTTAGATTTATACATATATGACAAGTAGCGAAAGAGTAACCCAGAGCTGGGTGGCAGACCTCGGTAATAATAAACCGAAGTAAGAGTTAGGATATAGTATAAACTATGTAGATGTAGTAAAACCATAAGCATAGATAACTAAGGCTATGAAGCAAGGTATAGCAATAGTCGTAAGTTCGACAAAGTACCAAGCGAATAACTGTAGTACACCTATAGATGCCTAGAGGGACATCTTGTCATAGTTCTGTATATGTTCACAAAGTGAGGCCTAGAGATTGGCTAAAAGCTAGAGGAAAAAGGAGAGAAAAGTCGCATAGGCACACATACAAGTACACGGTTGTACATGATGCATGACAGAAGGTAACAACAGTTATGAGATTGGAAGAATTCCGACCACAGGTCGTGGTATGAGAAAGAGGCCTAAAAGGGGGAATACCCTGACCCTTGGATTTATTTATAGAATAGTTTCCTAGATTTCAAGGACAATATTAAGGTATTCATAATAGCTACAAGTTATGAGACTGATAAATGCATCGGTCAATATTCGAGGACGAATGTTCCAAAGGGGGAATGATGTTACATCCCATGTTATCGTACGTGAGAATACGTCGTAAGCCAATTAATGTAAGCTCGAAAATGAGATCGGTTTTGAAAGTGCATAACATAAGTTCATCATTTTATCTTGGAGGTTACAAATCTTTACGATCATGAATAACGAGTACCAAGAAGGTTGGAAAGCTTAGAAGCTAAACCAATTGAAGAAAATAAGTTTCGTCGAAAGTCGACAAGTTCAGAATGTTATAACATGTACCTTATGGTGATACTATGGTTCTTAACATGATAAGGAGATTATTCTATGATTTATTTTAGTCGTATGATAGTCGTGTGCTACATTTTGAATTCAAGAAAGTTGTGGAACAAAAGTTGGCAAAGGTCATCACAAGTTACATTCATAATGTTCTGAAAATTAGGTCAAATGTGACTGCGATTTTCTCCCAATATACTTGGAATTAATGGGTGATATACCTACAAAATTGAAAATCTACGAGTCTAGTTTCTAACTCATTAAACCGTTTGTCAATACGATATCGGAGTAAAGAGATATTTGCATTTTTGTGAGAGTGCGCCAAGCAGCTCCCTATGGGACCCACATAGGCGGTTTAGATATATGGATATATATAAGAAGCCTCAACCCCGTTTTAACTCATGCTTTTACAGTATATTCAGACCCTAAACACCTAAAAATACTCTCTCAAAGTTCTCTCATGATCCAAGACCCAAACAAAGGTCAAACAACACAAATCAAGTGTCGGGAATCCCGTCACGCTAGTAAGTTTCTTGTTATTCTTGTTGTTGCTGATTTTTGGGTGGTTACAGCTCGTGTGGGAGGTTGTTTTAAGTGTTTTAAGTTCTGTAAAGTACTTCCCCATGGTTTTTATATCAACCCTAGGTTATTTCAAGTCTTGCAAATGGATTACACTATATTTCAACATCAAAAGTTAGTTCTAGTGAAGAACAACACCTCTTTATGGTTGTGTTGTCATTGAGGATAGTTGTGGGCTGTGTTTGGCTGGATTTTCACGTGTTTGCTGTCGGTTTAGGCATTTATAATACTCTACTAAATGCTCTTGAAGTTATTTGTATGTTGGTTTCATTATTTGAGCAAGATACTACAAGATAATACTTGGATTAGCCTAAGTCACTTCTATGGTGTTGTATTGCCATTGAGGGTTGTTGTAAGCTAAATATAACTTGGATTTTAACTTGAAGCTACTTTAGGAGGTATGTATACTGTGTTCTTGAATGTGCCTAAGGTTATCTTGATGTTGATTAAGTTAAATGGATGGACTAGACATGAACTAGTGAATAAACTTGTTAATTTAGGATAGTTGAAGTTGTGGATTATTTTCGTTGTTATAAATATATGGTATAATATTGTTAAGGTGAATTAAGAAGTCTATAAGTGGTGATATTAGGTATACGGATTCCAATCGGAGCTTTCCTCTCGTCGTGAAGTAGTTGTGACTTGTTGTTGCTATATGGTGTCTTGTTATTGATATTTATATGTTGCTGGATTTCTCTAGTTGTTGTTGTTGTTGGTATATAGTATTGGAGGGGGCCCTTGTTATATGGGAGATGCTTCCCAAATTAACATAAACGAGCTACTAGTTTAAGTTGCAGACTTAGCCTTTACTCAACACTGATTTTGAATCTCCGTATGCTATGGTAGATTGAGTTGAGTTGTTTGAAGAATAGCTTGGAATGTATTAAGGACTCAAAGGAGTTAAGGTATGTTAAGGTACTTCCTTCTTTCTTTTCGCATGACCTAAAGTGAAATGAATTCGCTATTTCATACGGATCTACTCCTAGCAACCAAGGTTGTCCATGTTGTTCTTTCCTTATAAAATTATTCTAAGCAAGTGTGTATGATCCTTGAATCCAGCTGAGGTTCATATTGAGGGTATGGATATCCATAATGTTAATCGAAGGTGCAATGACCTTATGTCACACCGAGATGTTTAGAATGTGATTCCATGAGTCTAGCATGCATTATATATATAGTATCTATTTTACTCTACCGAGTTGTGCTATAATCGGTCGGGTATGACACCTATTGTGCAACCACTGATCAGTTGGGTTTACCGAGCTCTACGTGCCGGGTACGATTCTACCGAGCCTTATGATGGTCGGGTACGTTTTTATCGAGTCCTCTTTGAGGCCAGGTACAATAATGATGATGATGATGCCCATAGAGGCATATGAATTTAAAAGTTTATGTATATATATGCATTATGTATTTTCCCCAAGAGGCACTCCGATGTTACAGGTTGAATCTCCTCTATCTCTCTTTACATTACCGTTCTTATTTATGCTTTCTTGCCTTACATTCTCGGTACTTTATTCGTACTAACGGCCTGTTTGCCTGGGGACCCTGCGTTTCATGTCCGCAGGTCCCAATTGATGGGTTAATAGTCCTCCAAGTAGGATATCTGCTCAGCGGATGATGTGCACTCCACTAACTCTGGAGTTGCCTATTTGGTGAGTATGCTTTGGATATGTATTGATTGGTATGGCGGGGACCTATCCCGACCTTTATGATTTTATGCACTCTTAGAGGCTTTTAGACAGATGTCAGGTGTATGGATACTTGTATGGCCTTGTCAGCCTACGTTTTGAGTTTACAAATGGTCATGTCAGCCTTATAGGCCCATATGTCACATGTGGATAAGTTTGTATATCATGATGGGTCATCATATGTTGAGTATCTCCTTATGTTTTATTCTTGTTATCTCATGAAGGATTTTCTGGCTCATTTACCCATGATAGTTGATAAGAAAGATATGTTACGTTGGTACTCAGTTGAGTAGGGCACCGGGTGCCCATCGCGGCCCTTTCGGTTTGGGTCGTGACATACGTATGGTCGGAACTAGATTTTGGGAATTTCGAAGTTGATTTAGAAAGAAATCTCTAATTTCGGAAGCTTTAAGTTGGAAGAATTGACTAGGATTTGACTTTTGAGTAAATGCTCTCAGAATCGGGATTTGAAAGTTTCAACAGGTTCGTATAATAATTTTGAACTTGGGTGTTTGTCCAGATCGAGTTTTGGATGACCCGGGAGTATTATGACGCTTGTTGTGTAAAGGTTGCATTTTGGAAGAATTTTATAAATTTGGGTTGAAGTGTATTTCAATGTTATCGGTGTCCGTTAGGGATTCTGAGCCTGTGAATATCTCCGTATGGTGATTCTGGTCTTAAGAGCATGTCTGGATGTAGATTTGGAGGTCCATAGATCATTTCGGGGTCATTTGGCGAAAGTTGGAAATTTGAGGGGTTTTGGAAAGTTTGACTGGGAGTGGACTTTTTGATATCGGATTCGGATACCGATTTCGGAAGTTGGAATAGGTGCGCAATGTCAAATGTGACTTGTGTGCAGAATTTGAGGTTAATCGGACGTAATTTGATAGGTTTCGACATCGGATGTGGAAGTTAGAAGCTTAATAGTTCATTAGGATTGAATCGATGCACAATTCATAGTTTTGATGTTATTTGTTATGATTTGAGGCCTCGAGCAGGTCCTTGTTATATTATGGAGCGGGTCGGTGTGATTGGACGGGGTCCCCGGGGCCTCGGGTGTTGTTTGGGTTATATCGTGCTCTTATTTGATGTTTCAATGTCGCTTCTTTGGACATAAAGAATACCATATTGAGCAAACCTTTGATTTGTGATTAGATTGCACCATTAGATCTGTATAATTATGGAGTCATAGCAACAAGAATCATCGAATTCCGATATTGTATGAGAAAGTTATGCCCATTTTCGTGTCGGGAAAGATTGCTAGTTTCTGGTGCAGACTTTGTTCTTCGCGAACGCGAGGGAAGTCCCGCATATGCGAAGAAGGAAATTTGGTTTAAATGGTCAACACGAAGAATTGCTCTTCGCGAATGCGAAGAAGAAAAATCACCCGGATAGTATTTTTGATAGGTTTCTCAATGTCTTTGACTTATGTTTTGATGATCTAACAAACTTTTTTCAAGAACCAAATATGGAACCTGACATACTTGGGCTGCACTGCAAGTTAATAGATTCCATCTCAATGTGAACTGCTATAGCTTCAGGGAATAGAGAACCAAACAAGGACCTGATACCCATGTTGTTCCCTCATAGCAGCACAAGGTCAATAGGACACAACTGGAAGACGTGACTGCCTACACTATTTCTGCCTGCACTGCACTGCCAGTGGCCACTTATTTTTTGACCAGCTAAAGTGCTTACATCATTTCAAGTGATGTCATCAAGGTGTATTATAATGAGTTTATATCAAAATGTCACTTGAACACTTCTGTTTCTCATTCAAGCCTTTTGGAAAAACAGAGAAATCAATTCTCACGAGCTTGAAGAACAAAGTTGAATGCTACTACGGACCAGTTCCTAAAGTTAGTATCTTGTTGTCCTTAGTTGAGTTGTAACTTTGTGATTGTTCTTATTGTATCTCCTAAACTGCTTAGCCAGAATCGTTGATTAGGAATCCTCTTGTAAAATCTGTAAACTCTTTGAGTTTATGTTGTGATTAGGTTTAGTCATAAGTTAAAAGTCTTTGTCACTAGAGAGTGACAAAGTGGCTCGTGGTGAGAGTATCACAAGTTAGTCAAAGTCTTTGTAACTAAAGAGTCACAAAGTGGCTTGTGGTGAGAGTGCCACAAGTTAGTTGAGTTGAATCCTTTGTATTAGAGTTATTACAAAGTGGCTTGTAATAGGTGTTTACAAGTTAGTGAAGTTGAAAGACTATAGGTGTAGGTAATGGTTTTTGTCCCCTTGAGTTGGGATTTTTCCATGTAAAAATCTTGTGTCTCTCTCACTTACAATTTTACTAGCATTCTCAGCATAACCTCATAGAGGACCAGGTACTCTACTATTTGGTGGACTCATACAAACTAACAATTGGTATCAGAGCAGGTTCCTCCTATCAAGCTAACACCTAGGAAGGATCTTTATGGCTGCTCCACCAAATTTTGAAGAAGGTCAATCTATATACCGACCACCCGGATTCATTGGACAATACTATGGGTGGTGGAAAACAAGAATGCGTGATTTTATCATGGTTGAGGACTCTAAGTTATGTGATATCATATGTGATGGTCCTTATGCTCTAACAAAGGTACTGGAAGAACTTCCATTTTCAATATCAAAAACCAGTAAAGAATACACCGACGCAGACAAGAAAGTTGTGGAGAAGATTTTTCATGCCAAGAAGATTCTGGTATGTAGAATAGGACCTGAAGAATATAATACAATCTCTGCCTGCGACACTGCTAAGGAGATATGGGATGCTTTGCAAACAGCTCATGAGGGAACTACCCAAGTAAAACAGTCTAAGATCGATATGCTCACTACCGAGTATGAACTCTTCAGGATGAAGGACAATGAATCTATTCAAGAAATGCACACAAGATTGACTTCCGTCATAAATGAGTTACACTCACTTGGTGAAACCATTACTAGAAACAAGCTAGTGAGGAAAATCCTCAGCATTTTGCCTAGCCCTTGGGAAAGCAAGGTGAATGCTATTACTGAATCAAAGGATTTGGAGGAGCTGACCATAGAAAAGCTGGTTGGAAATCTGAAGACCTACGAGATGAAGAGGAAGATAGACATTGAAAGAAGAGAACCAAAGAAAAAAAAGAACCTGGTACTCAAAGATGATAGCAATGACTCAAGTGAGGAAAACGGTGACATGTGTTACTTAACCAAAAGATTTCAGAAGATGGTCAGAAGAAATGGAGAAATACTAAAAAGGGGCAGCTCTAGCAAACCAAAAAACTATTATCTCTGTCCCAAGTGTGGAAAGCCTGGACACTTTATTAAAGACTGTCCTCTCTTGAAGCAAAAATTCTCAAAGAACAACCCTGAAAAAACAACTAAGAGGAACCCGTTTCCTTTCAAGGAATTCAAAAGAAAGAGATCTACTAACAATGTGATGAAACAAGATCTTGCAGCATGGGGAGATTCCTCTGGTGAGTCTGAAGATGAAACTAATGCTGGTGATAGTTCCATGATGGCAGTTGAAGGCGAGGAAAATGAATATGACTTAACCTTTGCTTTGATGGCCAAATTAGATGATGATCTAGACGATGACAATAAGGAGGTAAATTTCAGGGATGTTCAGAGAAATCTGAAATCCTACTCTCCTAAGAAACTCATGTCTTTAGCTAGTGTGTTGATTGATGTCTATCATAGTCTTGTGGAGGATAGGGATTCCTTGACCTTAGAACTAGGAGAAGCTGAACAAACTAGAAATGACTTAGTGGCTATAGGTATTGACCATAAGGAAACCATTGAAAGCTTTAAAGAATAAAGAAATGATCTTTTGGCAGTAATTGCAGACCTAAGGAAACAATAGAGAGACCAGAGACTATTTCAAAAGCTGGAAATTCTGGAAAAGGAAAAGAGATAGCCAGTGAGGAACACATTAGGCTTGAAAATGAGTTGAAAGCTGTGAGAACCAGGATGCGTGTTGAAACTGAGAAAAACAAGCACCTCCAAACTGATCTGGAAAGAGTAAAAAATAATCTTGAAAAGTTCCTAAAGTGGACCTGGTCCTCAGAAGCTATCACTCCTATATACACTAATAATGGTGAAAACAGGCAGGGAATAGGGTTCCAAAAGGAGAAAACTCCTTACAACCCTCACAACAAATTCATCACTGTTTGTGATATCTAGCTTTGTACCCACTGTGAGAACAATGGGCACTTCAAAGAAAATTGCCAGGCCAGGGTTCCATTTGTTCAGAAAAACAAAGTGTTTGCTAAAAAAGTGACTACAAAAGAGGGACCAGGTTCCACTCACAAAAAGTGCACATTACCTGGATGGACTAAGAGAGCTCTTATTCATCCTCTTGCCTACTACAAGGGGCCCAAACTTGCTTGGGTTCCTAAAACTAACTCTTGATCTTCTTGTGCCGGGAACAGTGAAAGGAAGCGGTCAACAATGATTCATGTATAGTGGGTATTCAAAGCACATGACTAGGAACACCATGGACTTTCTTTCACTAAAAGCCCTGCAAGGAGGAGTGTATCCTTCGGAAATGGTAAAAAGGGGTACATTCTTGGAGTTGGAAAAGTTGGGAAGTCACTCTCTCATTCTATTGAAAATGTGTACTATGTTAATGACCCTAAGTATAGTCTCTTGAGTGTCTCTCAGATCTGTGATAAGGAAACAAGGTGGAATTCTTGTCCAAGATATGTACAGTTACTGATCTGGTAACTGGTGAGGTGATACTTGTGGCCAAAAGATACAAGAACATCTATGTTGCTGATTTTGAGTCCTTACAAAGTGGTGATCTGAGTTGTTTGAAAGTTGTTGATGATGATGATGATCTGTGGCACAGAAGACTGGGGCACGCAAGCTTTTCTCTACTGAACAAACTAATTCAGTAGGACCTGGTCCATGGTCTACCCATGTCAAAGTTCAAGGTGGAAAAAATATGTGATGCATGTGCTAGAGTAAAACATGTGAAGTCCTCTTTTAAGTCAAAAGGGGATGTGAGCACCTCAAAGCCACTAGAGCTCTTGCATATGAACATATGTGGTCCTATGAGAGTGCAAAGCAGAGGAGAAAAAAGATACATCTTTGTGATAGTGGATGACTACTCCAGATTCACATGGACTCTGTTTCTTAGAACTAAAGATGAAATCTTTGAGGTGTTTGTGGCCTTCGTGAAGAAAATCCAGGTGAAGATGTAGTCTAGAGTCACATGCATTAGGTCAGATCATGAAACAAAATTTGACAATGCCAAATTTGATGAGTTATGCAATGAAAATGGCATCACCCATAACTTCTCAACTCCTAGAACTCCCCAGCAAAATGGAGTAGTGGAAAGGAAGAACAGAACTCTGGAAGAAATGGCAAGAACAATGCTAATCGACAATGGAATTGCAAAGAACTTGTGGGCTGAAGCCGTCAACATTGCTTGATACTTGGTGAACAGGTGCATGATCAGATCCCTCCTGAACAGAACCCCATATGAGCTGCTGAATGGAAGGAAACCCAAGCTAACTCACCTAATAACATTTGGGTGCAAATGTTATGTTCTCAATAATGGAAAGGATCAGCTTGGAAAATTCGATGCCAAGAGTGATGAAGGAATATTTCTGGGATACTCTTCTTAAAGCAAAGCGTACAAGATATATAATAAGTGGACTCAATGTGTTGAGGAAAGTGTTCATATTATTTTTGATGAGTCTTATTCATCCTGTGAGAAGAATATTGAAGAAGATCAAGATGGAGAACCCTTACTAGTCCCAAGTGAAGCCATTGACATGGCAAATGGAAAGGTAGATATGATGAGTCAAGCAAAAGAGTTGAGTAAAGACAATACTGTCTCATCTCCAATGGAACCGGGTATTTCAATTACAACCACTGAAGATGAATAAAGAGTGGTTGATGCAGTTCAGGGTACTCCACTAGCACCAGAGAGAAGAATTTAGGAAACTAGCCAAATGTACCCATACTCTCTCTAAATGAACCTCAGACGTCTAACTGGAGACATAAAAGCTCTCATCCTCTTGACAACATAATTACCGCTCTAGATTCCGGAGTACAAACCAGGTCAAAATCCAGAAATTCACTTGACTTCTCCGCCTTTCTCTCCCAAATAGAACCCAAGAATATCAGGAAGCCTTGAAAGATGCAGATTGGATTACATCCATGCAAGATGAGTTATATCAGTTTGAAAGGAACAATGTCTGGCACCTGGTACCCAGACCCTCAGATCGAACCATTATAGAGACCAGGTGGGTATTTAGAAACAAGCTTGATGAACATGGGAATACCACAAGGAACAAGTTCAGGCTTGTGGTTCAAGGATACAATCAGGAGGAAGGGATTGACTATGATGAAACGTTTGCTCCGGTCGCTCATATGGAAGCTATTAGAATCATAATAGCTTTTGCATCTCATATGGAATTTACCTTCTTCCAAATGGATGTCAAAAGTGCATTTCTAAATAGACTTCTTAAGAAAGAAGTCTATGTAAAGAAACCTCCAGGATTTGAAGGTCATGAACATCCTGAATATGTGTTTAAACTGGACAAAGCATTGTATGGGCTGAAGCAGGATCCTCGAGCTTGGTATGAAAGGCTGTCAAAGTTTCTCTTGGAAAATGGCTTTAGAAGAGGGAAAATTGACAACACCCTGTTCCTAAAGAAACGGGGAAGGAACCTGCTCATCGTTCAGGTCTATGTTAATGATATCATTTTTGGGGCAACAATCGATTCTCTGTGTGAAGAATTTGCAAAACTCATGGGAAGTGAGTTTGAAATGAGTATGATGGGGGAACTGAACTTCTTCTTGGGTCTTCAAGTAAAACAGTCCCCAAAGGGTACATTCATTTGTCAACAAAAATATATCAGGGAGCTTTTGAAGAGGTTTGACATGGAAGCATCAAAGGTGATACACACTCCTATTGCTATGGCCACTCGACTGGACATGGATGAAGTTGGGTCTCATGTGAATCAAACCATGTATAGAGGGATTATTGGGTCTCTTCTCTATCTTACTACCAGTAGACCTGATATTATCTTTAGTGTGGGGCTATGTGCAAGGTTTCAATCAAATCCCAAGGAATCTCATTTGAAGGCAGCCAAAAGAATTCTGAGATATCTTAAAGGAACACAGAACCTGGTTCTTTATTATCCCTCAAGCGACAACTTTAATATTATTGGATATGCTAATGCAGACTATGCATGTTATCTTGTGGACAGGAAAAGTACTTCTGGAGTGGATCACTTCCTAGGTTCATGTCTCTTCTCTTGGGGCACAAGGAAGCAAAACTCAGTGGCTCTTTCAATAGCTGAAGCAGAATTTGTAGCCGCAGCATCCTGTTGTGCACAACTTTTGTGGATCAAGCAGCAACTGGAGGACTTTGGGGGTACTCACTGAGAGTGTGCCTCTTCATGTGACAACACAAGTGCACTCAACATGGCCAAGAATCCAGTTCAACACAAAAGGATCAAGCATATTGATGTGAGGCATCACTTTCTGAGGGATAATATGGAGAAAGGGTTGATATGTATGAAGTTCTGTAGCACAGAAGATCAAATTGTAGACATCTTTACCAAGGTATTAAGTAGGGAACATTTTGAAAGAAACAGAGTAAAGTTGGGGCTTTTAAAGCCCAATTGAGAACCCGATTCCTCATTATTTGGCTATGAAAATCATCTTGAAGAAATATTGGCTAAAAGGGTTTTCTGGCTCCGTATAACTCCCTTCAATACCGTTGCAGGTAAACACGCATGATGAGTATAAAAGCTAGATGCAGTGGATGGATGATAAACGAGGATTAATATTTACAAATAATAAGTTAAGAACTTGGTTCTTGTACCAAAGGTTAGTAGTTTTATGCATTCTTTAATACACGTCTTAAAAAGGTACAAAACACAACTGCCATGTCATCCAACTTTTCAGATCCTGTTGTCACGTCTCTTCACTTCAAATCGTTCCATCTCCCTCTGAAACGTTGCACTTCTCCACGCCCAAGCACCGTTTCAGAACCGGTGCCTATCTCTCTCTCTTTATAATTATCCATTCTTAATAAAATCCCTCTTTTTGTTCTCCACAAACCATAAGTCTTCTATTCGAACTTCCCAAAGCACCTTCGCTCCATCTTTCCAATGGCTGATACAAACTCCGATCTCACTACCTCAGTCATACCTGTTACTAAAAGACCTATGGAGTCCTCCAACACTACTGAGCCCTCTTTAACCACTCTTACCCTTCATGCTAAAATCACACCTCACCCAGATTCCCCTTCTCTCTATTTTAGAAACCCCTAAAATTGTTCATCTATCCTCTCCACCTTCTGAGGTTCCCACTAATCAAAGACCAAGTGGTGAACAAGGTCAAAACCCTGAGGTCACAAAGGGTTTAGCCATTGTTGCTACCAATTCTGTGGTGGCATTAGTGCCGATTGAGGAAGAAAATGTTATAACCGTCTTTGTGGGGTCTGCTGATGGTTTACTGCATGAGATCATCTCCCAAAAAAATAAGGTGCAGGGTATGGGGGACGAAGGGGCCATTGTAACTGTTGAAGGCGTTGCACTAGCAGATACTACTGGGCCCTCACATGAGGAACCTGACCCCTCTCTGGAGGACCCAGGTCAAGGTTCTCATTCCCAGGACAGTTCTGCTCCTGTATTCGATGTTGTTCCCTTGGAAATACAGGCACCTAAGATGAGGTCCAATGATGAGGAGGACTTAGACAACCTAGCTCTTGATGCATTCATAATAAGGCGAAGGGTGGTGTCCACCCCTGAGTCTTCCACCAAGCGACCCACTACCAGGTTGCAAGCTAAGGTGGCCTATGACTCTGCCCTTCAAAAGAGCAAAAAGGGTAGTAAGAAGCAAAGGAGGAAGCTGGTGAAAGATGGTGTACCCGTAAGTGATAAGCGATCCTTGTGGTAGAGGTGGAAGAGGAAACACCAGATGAACCTGGTTCACTGGTTAGACGGTCTCAGAAAAAGATGCAGCTTGCTTCAGCAGAGAAGGCTTCAACCTCTAGCTCCAAGTTGAAGGATGTTGTGAGTGAGTTCTCGATGTCTGACGAGAATGTGGTAGTCAAATCCAAGGGAAAGGAGAAATTCAGTGGTGAGAAATCCAGCAAATGAAAGTCTGAAATTATTCAGGAACCTGGCTCTGTGAAGAGGATAATAAGTGAAGTCAGCCTTGGCTCAGAATGCCCGAGGCACCAAAAAGTTCTGCTAGGTCGTACCTTTGACCCAGCAATCTCTGAGATGGCTGGTATGCGACAAATTCTTGAAATGGTTGAGTTTCAATGATGGGCACATCTATTCCAAATAGATGCACCTAAGGTATATGAGGATGAGGTACAAAGTTTCTTTGCTAGCCTCTTTCCCATTGGGACAGACCACATATGTGCTTTGGTGAATGAAGTAGATATCGTGTTCGATGTAAATTTGCTTGGAGAAATTCTTAAACTTCCTGCAGATGGTGTGTCCAGTGTAAAGGATGCATGTCAGTTTAACTTCAGAAATGTCGTGGTCAAAGACAATGCAAACCTGAAGGGGGACCAGATCCATAAGAAAACATTACTCCCTGTCTATCAGTTATTGTTCGAATTGATAAACAAAGTTCTATTGCCTCGAGCTGAAAGGAGGTCAGTGACTTCTAAGTCTGACCTGTTCTTGATGGATCAACTGGATAGCTTTACTCCTGTAGGCCGGCCTGCTATTATGATTGAACACATGCTAAAGGTCGCCACCTTCAAAGATGGTAATCATGGCCTTCCCTATTGGTTCTTGCTTACGCGAGTGTTTAAATTATTTGAGGTACCACTGGGGCCAGTCAAGGTGGGGACTAAGAAGCAGACTTTCTCACAGATAACATTGGAAGAATGCGAGTGCATAGAAAATAACAGGGGGTAGGAAGTATGTTAACCGTCTCACAGCTTATTAATGCTCAGAGCAGCGTAGCAGAGGAGATTCGTCGGTTGAAGGCCAGGAATGCTATCCTGGAAGGTCAGCAATCCCAAGGGGTTCCAGCGTCAAATGATGAAATAGCTCGTTTGGGCGCAAGTAGAGAACCTGAAAGTAGAACTGCTCAATGAGCAAAAGTCGGCCAATGCCCGAATAGACCTTGTTCTCCAAACACTTGCTGCAGCTTCCAAGCCCTCTTCTCCTAGTTCCCCCTAAGTACCCCTTCAGTGACCAGTTTCTGGAAATGTCCTTTAAGTTTTTTTTTGTTTTGGCAGATGTTTTGTTTTCTTTTTTTTTGATGTGGTTGGGATGAAACACTACTACTCCCGTCTTTACAGTCCAATGTTGCCTTTGCTTTTTAAGCAAAGGCATATTAAATTTTATTAATATTAAATCTATCCTCTTTTATCCTCTCATTGCTTCAATTCTGTGTTTCTCTTCTCTATCATGTTGTGTGCACATATGTGGCATGAGTTAGCTCGACTAGACTTCTTTGTGCTATTTATCTGTTGTGCCTTATTAATGATGCCAAAAGGGGGAATAAATAAGTCATAATGTCATAAAGTCAATGGGAACTAATGTGAAATAAGGAAGGCATAAAGTTAGGGAGAACTTATGAAACTTGTGTTCTCCTGTTACTTAATTTGGTTCATCTTGCTCTAAATAACAACGTTATATCTGTTTAAGTTTGTCATCATCACAAAGGGGGAAATTAATAGGTTTCTCAATGTCTTTGACTTATATTTTGATGATCTAACAAACTTTTTCAAGAACCAGATAGGGAACCTGACATACTTGGGTTGTACTGCAGGTTAATAGATTCCAGCTCAATGTGAACTGCTATAGCTTCAGGGGATAGAGAACCAAACAAGGACCTGATACCCTTGTTGTTCCCTCATAGCAGCACGAGGTTAATGCGACACAGCTGGAAGACATGACTACCTACACTATTTCTGCTTGCACTGCACTGCCAGTACCCACTTATTCCTTGACCAACTAAAGTGCTTACATCATTTCAAGTGATGTCATCAAGGTGTATCAACAATGAGTTTATATCAAAATATCACTTGAACACTTCTGTTTCTCATTCAAGCCTTTTGCAAAAATAGAGAAATTAATTCTCACGAGCTTGAAGAACAAAGTTGGAACGCTATTACGGACCAGTTCCTAAAGTTAGTATCTAGTTGTCCTTAGTTGAGTTGTAACTTTGTGATTGTTCTTATTGTATCTCCTAAACTGCTTAGCTAGAAGCGTTGATTAGGAATCCTCTTGTAAAATCCGTAAACTCTCTGAGTTTATGTTATGACTAGGTTTAGTCATAAGTTAAAAGTCTTTGTCACTAGAGAGTGACAAAGTGGCTTGTGGTGAGAGTATCCCAAGTTAGTCAAAGTTTTTGTAACTAGAGAGTCACAAAGTGGCTTGTGGTGAGAGTGCAACAAGTTAGTTGAGTTGAATCCTTTGTAATAGAGTTATTACAAAGTGGCTTGTAATAGGTGTTTACAAGTTAGTGAAGTTGAAATCCTGCAGTGTACGTTGTGGTTTTTGTCCCCTTGAGTTGGGATTTTTCCACGTAAAAATCTTGTGTCTCCCTCACTTACAATTTTACTAGCATTCTTAGCATAACCTCAAAGAGGACCAGGTACTCTACTGTTGGTGGACTCATACAAATTAACAGTTTTAAACCGAGAATTTTAGTATTTTGGGCTATCTTGAGTTCTAGAGCTCCGTTTGAGGTAATTTTCATGGCGTTGTTCTCGTCGCATCAAGGAGGTTAATATCTGACCTTTACTTTGATGTTTCTACATGATTATTTCCATTAGTTATTATTTTTATCCATATTTGGATTGTAGAAATTGGGATTTTGAGCCCCAAAGTTGAGAAATGGTAAATCCTTTATTTGAGGGTCATTTCATGGATGAAATTTGATGATTTTTTGATATAGACCATATGAGTTATGAGTAATATTTATTTTCAATAATTTTTTGAATCTGGGCACGTGGGCCCGAGAGGTGACTTTCTTGACTTTTCGAGCGGAGTTGAGAATTTTTATAAATAAATTTATTATTAGTATTAGAGTATATTTTCATTGGTTTGCACATTGCTTGACAAGTTTTGAAGCGACGAGCATCAGTTTGAGGTGTTAGAGTGACGTTGGAGCTGGTTATGGAACTTCGGGCGAGGTAAGTCTCCTGTCTAACCTTGTGAGAGGGAAACTAGCCCTAGGTGATACTTATTGTTATATGAAACTAGTTGTAGGTGCTACGTACGTACGAGGTAACGAGAGAGTGTATGTCGCTAAAGCATATTTATGTCTGAGTAGACTTAGGACCTCATCATGTAATAAATGAAATATTTGAATTTGTTCTACTGGCTTAATTAATTAAAGTTATACCTGAAGTTGATTTAGAAATATATATAGAAATAAAGTTGTTAAGCTTTATCACCTTAAGTGGTTTCTAAGATATTTGATAAATGTATAGAGTTGTACCTATTATTGAGCTCATGTACCGTATTGTGAATAAGTGTCTTGAAATTTGGTAACATCCTTCCTTTCTTGTGGAGCAGGTTGAACGCCTCGGCAGTATAATAGATGCATCTATGGTTCGTGCTGCTCGACCCTTGGCAGTGTACACGTTATTATGGGATCGGGTCGTTCGCCTCGGCAATATCATATTCCTTATGAGTCCAAATATTCATGAGCTAATCTTCCTACTGATGCCCGACACTTTACAGTATTTCTTATTTATTTGGTATTGACCCTTGAAATTTCCTGAAATATTAAGGTAGAATGAAAGATCGAGAAACTTATGTTTTAAAGGGAATGATAGGAACATTATGAAATTTCAGATTTTACTTCTCTATTGTTGTGCACTTCATATTTATTATGAATCATTATATTATTTATTTGGACCTCTAGTAATTATAGATGTCGACCCCTCGTCACTACTTCTTTGGGGTTAGGCTAGATACTTACTGGGTACATGTTGATTTACGTACTCATGCTACACTTCTGCACTAAATGTGCAGGATCTGACAGGTCATTTGGTGATCATCTTGGCGCATGGGCACCCCTGTTGAGGAGATTTTATGTGAGCTACATTCCAGGCTATGCTCCCCAATTTATCGAGTCTCCATTGTATTGTTTATTTTATTTTGTCTTATTACATTAGGGACAGATATTGTATTATTATTGTACTCCTTAGAAAATGTTCATGCACTTGTGACACCAGGTTTTGGGAGTTCCTACTAGTTGTTTGTTATCATCATTTATCTTGTAAATTCTATTTTATATCATTGAGTTAATGAAGATTGTGATTTCGAAAGTAATAAAACGAGTAAATAAATTGATAAATCAATATTGTATTGCCCGATAGTGGCGTTAGGCGCCATCACGACTTATAGTGGATTTTGGGTCGTAACAGCTTGGTATTAGAGTGTTAGTTTCATTTAGGTCTCACGAGTCATGAGCAAGTCTAGTAGAGTCTTGCGGATCGGTACGGAGACGTCAGTACTTATCTTTGAGAGGCTGCAGGACTATTAGGAGCACTTCCCTTTCTTGATTCCTCATAGTGCGATTTGATTCCTTTGAGGCTTATGCCTTCATTTCCTTCCTATTCGATCTTATGCGACGTGAAGCACCTGCTATAAATTAGGAATTGAAGAGTAGTAGTGGTACTACAGACGTGGGCATGATGTTTCTCTCTGCGTATTCGAGCAATTCATTATCGTCTTCTTGCGAAAGGATTTTCTGTCATTTCGGCTCAGTAGTTGTGTTTTCAATGGTTTCAAGGCTGCACACAGATTGCTATGATGTTCAGACGTTGTTATCGCACCGTGTTGGTACAATGGTAGGGTGCTTGTTTATGTGTCGAGGCAGTGAATGACCTGAAAGGAGGATTTCTCAGCACATGATTTAGGGGTTCAGTATTTAAATCCAGCCGAGGAAAGATAATTGGTCTGTGAATGTTTAGGCTTTGATTGATGGAGTAGCAAGACTTGATATTCTCGAGTGGGGTGGAATTCTCATTTTTTATGTGGTGTAACCTTCCTTGATGGAATGCATTGAGGTTCACTAGTGTTATGGTCTTCTTTGATTTTTGGCCTTCGAGGAAGGGTGTTGTGAAATGGTGCCTAAGAAGCGGTTGTCAAAGGTAGCGGTATGTAGTGGTTCAGGATCAAATAGGTATTTCTAATGTTGATGGCTGGAGAAAGATGATCTTCTATAAGGCTTAGAGTTGGTAGCAATTGGTCAGATTAGGTGCCACAGAGATGGATTTTGCTTTGAGGCAGTATTTGGAGCAAAGGATGAGGAAGGACATGGCGAAAGGAGTCTCGTGGTGGTTGAATTACTAGTAGGTCAAGTATGAAAAGCAGAAGTCAAGAAGTTGCTTAAAGGAGAGGGTTTAACCAAAGTGGTAGAGTGGCAGAGTAGCATATAGGTTCTGTGGTAGGATAGCCACACGCCTTGAGAAAAGTTTAGAGCAATTTGGGAATCATGGTGGGCAGTGACTAGGTCCACGGATTGTATTTGGATGCAACATGCCTTCGAGTTTGGAATGTATTGTTGGACTTTCAGTTGATGTTATTGGGGAAGAAGGAATCTTGGTGGGTCCCAAGGTTATGTAATTGTAGCTTCAAGCTAAGTGGGGGAGCCCCACCACCTACGATTGGATTGTGTGGTTGTCTACTTGTGTGTTTCTAGTTATCAGTGTATTGGTGGGTTATTACGACTAAGGAAAGAAAACATCAGTGGTAATTTGAGCAATGGATTTAAGGAATGTGTGCTATATTTGGCCTTATCGATTCATGTTCAGGTTTTAGGAAGACTCAGAGTTTATACTTCATGTAGATGTGATGTACAAGGAAAGTAATTCAGCCAGGTGCTTCTTTGAAAGGGTGTTCATGTGCTAGCAGAGCCTTGGAGTTGATTATATTCAGGACCAAGTCCGAGTGGGTGACTCTCAACAACGGTCCTAGTAGGTTCAAAATTAAAGTGGTGCCTAAGGATTTTGAGTCCGTGGTGTGGTTAAGTATCGAGCTTTTGTGTGGATTATGAAACAAACTTGGAGTGTTCTATGTTATCATCGGTCTGTGGTGAAACATTGGAGGAATGGGAGAAAATAACTTCAGATTCGCAGAGGGATTATCAGAATGGGTGTACCAGCTGAATATGCGAATGTGCGCACAAGGAGGGTACAAAATGGTTCGCAGGTTTTAAGACAATGGGGTCTTGTGAATTGGGTCACTTAGGATGAGTGCGGATTAATTTTATTATATTAGAAGAAGTTGGTTCGGTTAGCAATGGTTTAATGGGCATGATGGTGGCAATAATCAGTTCATTCAGTGTGTTAAGTTATACAGGTGATTTGTGCATGTACGTGCGAGGCTTGACAGCCATCATAATTTGAGTTAATTGGAGGCATTTGATCATTATGGCCTGTTATGCATAGATGGATCCCAAAAGAGTTATGGTGGTTTAGACCACAACCTGAGGTTTGTATTTTCTACAGTTTGAGGATTCAGTTGTGTGTTGCATTAGTCCTTCTGAAATGAGTTAACTGAAAGGTTTCTAGCCAATGAAGTATTTATTCCACTAGTAGTTCAAGGGTTATGGTGAATACATGTATTATTACATAATGGCATGATGGGTGCAGTCAGCGGAATGGGAACTAGAAGTTGAAGGTCAAGGTCATGGTTCGGTGTTGATAGTATGTCACAAGCTCAGATGAGCAGGGGTGAATTCAGATATTGAGAGTAAGCTGTCATTTTCTTTAGTGTCACCCGAGAATGGTGTTCTGTGGAGGAGGCTTTGTGTACTGATTTGCAGATTCTCGATTAGCTTTACAGCATTAGTATGGTTGGTGGTATGGATGTGCAGACTTTGCTACCTGGTGTAGAAGGTCGTGGGGGCATATCCCACGGGAAGATTGTGTAAGTGTGACATGTAGTCACTTGATTGATGAAAGATTGAAACCAAGTATGGAGATTAACGTACTATCGCTAATGTGAGAGATTAGGCCTGGAAGGTGCTCTATTCATTTGGTTGTGAACTGTGGAAGTTTGTTTCAGATTGGACAACTTCTCTTATGTTTCATGAATATGTCAGTGTGGATCCTGGAAAGGTTATTAGCCCAGTGTGATATGATCAGAATCGGCTTGAGGTCCGTTGATGGGCCTAAATGTGGATGTGTGCTCTACACCAGGCCGGGTGTGTTCATTCAACATAGCATTTCTTATGGAGGAGTCTTCGAACATTGGATGTTATTTTCGTCGTCAGCTATTTCATGTAATACTCTATTGTGCTATGTGGGTTGTGAGATGGTTTGATTATTCGCACATGTGTTGAGGTACCGCATATCTGTGGTGTTGTGTGAGCAGGATGGCTCTCGAGATGCAGATCATATATCGCACCTTATTGTGCTTGGGTTTCATAGCGTATGGCGTTATTCATCTCTTCAGGATTTTTATTGTGCACTTGGTGTGCTTGTGGTCGATATTCAGGTATTTCTTAAGTATAATCATTGTGGCTTGATGTGTTTTCTTCTTGATTGTTATGTGCGGATCAGGTGGAATGCCACCACAGGTATATTATTGGGATCGGGTGGCACATCGCCACGGATATATTGTTTGGATTGGGTTGCACGCTATAACATTGTCATGTTTGGATCGGGTTGCACGCCAGAACAGTGTCATATTGGATCGGGTTGCATGCCGCAACAATGAGATGTTGAGCGTAGTTTCTTACACTCATTTTGTGTGCCTTGTTTTCATCCCTGAGGTAGGTTCATAGCACTTATTCGACCATTTTATTTGTTAGGTGGGCTGGGTAATTCCTTGTCAAAGTTCGTTCTTCCTTATGGGTTATATTCGAGTTTGTAGCTTGTTGGCGCATTGTTGGTGTTATATGAGATTTTGGCAGTATTTGAGATGGCTTATTGCCTAGACATCTTGTACTAGGAGAGACAAAGTTATTGGACCTGAGATCAGTGCGATCGGAGTTAGGAATGGTATATTAAGGAGCAAATATCATTATTCAGTTCAGAATGAGGTAATGGTCCTTGTCAGGAAGAGAGACTCCATGATTTGTTGATTCAGCAGGTGGTTATTAGTTTCTACGCATCTCTTCTGTCGTGGCGGTATTGCGAGAGTTGGAATAGGACTTATATGCGTCATGAGGTGTGTTGTGGGCATCGGATTCGTGGAATTGCAGTTATTGTTGTTAGAGGATGTTGTTATGGTCAAGCGACCTATGTAGTGCATGGTGTGATTTCAGTGGAGGAGCATCGTCATGATTGGCTATAGTGTGTAGTGATTAATACAGTGTTTGTATGTTAGAATCAGGTATTGTAGAGAAATTCGAAGGTTGGAATTTGGTTCTAAGGCTTATTGACTAAATAAAAGGGAGGATCTTCAGTCTCACTCGAGCTAATGGGTTCAACCGGATGGTGGTGGCATAGATAGGTACATGAGGTGTTAAATAGTGATTTTGGACAACTCCGGAGCAGTTCTTAGCACATTCGAGGACGAACATATGTTTAAGTGGGAGAGAATGTAACGAACCGAACAGTCATTTTGAGCTCTAACGTGTCGTTCGGCGGATTCAGGCCTTGAGTAGCTCCACTTAATGTATTATGACTTGTATGTATGGTCGGAACTGGATTTCGGGAAGTTCAAAGTTGACTTAGAAAGAAATCTCTAATTTCGGAAGCTTTAAATTGGAAGAATTGACTAGGATTTGACTTTTGAGTAAACGACCTTAGAATCGGGATTTGAAAGTTTCAACAGGTTTGTATGATAATTTTGGACTTGGGCGTATGTTCGCATCGGGTTTTGGATGACCCGAGAGCGTTACGGCGCTTATTGTGAAAAGTTGGCATTTTGGAAAAATTTCATAAATTTGGGTTAAAGTGTATTTCAATGTTATCAATGTCCGTTAGGGATCCTAGCATGTGAATAGCTCTGTATGGTGATTCTGGTCTTAGGAGCACGTCCGAATGTGGATTTGGAGGTCCGTAGATCATTTCAGGGACATTTGGCGAAAGTTGGAAATTTGAGGGTTTTTGGAAAGTTTAACCGAGAGTGAACTTTTTGCTATCGGATTCGAATTCCAAAAGTTGGAGAAGGTCCGTAATGTCAAATGTGACTTGTGTGTTTGAGATCAATCGGACGTGATTTGATAGGTTTCAGCATCGGATGTGGAAGTTAGAAGTTCAATAGTTCATTAGGCTTGAATTGATGTGCAATTCATAGTTTTGATTTTATTTGGTATGATTTGAGGCCTCAAGCAGGTCCGTGTTATGTTATGGAGCGGGTCGGTGTGATTGGACAGGGTCCTGAGGGCCTCGGGTGTTGTTTGGGTTATATCGCGCTCTTATTTGATGTTTCAACGTCGTTTCTTTGGACATAAAGGGTACCATATTGAGAAAACTACCTTTGATATGTGATTGGATTGAAATATTAGATCCGTACCATAATTACGGAGTTATAGAAATAAGAATCATCAAATTTCGATGTCGTATAAGAGAGTTACGCCAATTTTTATGTCGGGAAAGATTGTTGGTTTCTGGTGCGGACTTTGTTCTTCGCGAACGCGAGGGAGGTCCCGCGAACGCGAAGAAGAAAATTTGGGTTGACCTGTCAACGCGAAAAATTGCTCTTCGCGAACGCGAAGGTTTTCTCGTGAACACGAAGAAGAAAAATCGTCTGGACAGTATTTTAAATCGAGAATTTTAGTATTTTGGGCTATCTTGAGTTCTAGAGCTCCGTTGAGGTGATTTGAACGGCGTTATTCTCATCTCATCAAGGGGTAATTATTTGACCTTTTTTTATGTTTCTCCATGATTATTTCTACTGGTTATTATTTTTATTCGTGTTTGGATTGTAGAAATTGGGATTATGAGCCCCAAAGTTGAGAAATGGTAAATCCTTGACTTGGGGTTTGTTTCATGGACGAAATTGGATGCTTTTATGGATATAGACCATATGAGTTATGAGTAATATTTATTTTTAATAATTTTCGGAATCCGGACACGTGGGCCAGAGGGTTGACTTTATTGACTTTTCAAGCGCAGTTTTGGAATTGTTATAAATTGATTTATTATGAGTATTAGAGTATATTTTCATTGGTTTGCACATTGTTTGACTAATATTGAAGTGACGGGCATCGGTTTGAGGTGTTAAAGTCGCGTTGGAGCCGGTTATGGAACTTCGGAGCGAGGTAAGTCTCCTGCCTAACCTTGTGAGGGGAAAACTACCCCTAGGTGATATTTATTGTTATGTGAAACTAGTTGTGGGTGCTACGTAGGTACGAGGTGGCGAGAGTCCGTATGTAGCTAAAGCATGTTTATGTCCAGGTAGACGTAGGACCTTATCATGTAATAATTGAATTATTTGAATTTATTCTACTGGCTTAATATATTAAAGTTATACCTGAAGTTGATTTAGAAATATATATATATATTTATCACCTTGAGTGGTTGCTAAGATATTTGATAAATGTATAGAGGTGTACCTATTATTGGGCTCATATACTGTATTGTGAACATGTGTATTGAAATTTGGTAACTTCCTTCCTTTCTTGTGGAGCAGGCCAAGCGCCTCGGCAGTGTATAGATGCATCTATGGTTCATGCTGTTCGACCCTCGGCAGTGTATACGTTATTCCAGATCGGGCCGAACGACCTCGGCAAAATCGTGTGTTATATCGCTAGTAGTCCAAATATTCACGAGCTAATCTTCCTACTGATGTCCGGACTTTACAGTGTTTCTCATTTATTTGGTATTGACTCTTGAAATTTTCTGAGATATTAAGGTAGAATACAAGATCGAGCAACTTATGCTTTATAGGGAATAATTGGAACAATATTAAATTTCATATTTTACTTCTCTATTCATGCGCACTTCATATCTATTATGAATTATCATATTATTTATTTTGACCTCTAGTAAGTGTCGATGTCGACCCCTCGTCACTACTTCTCCGGAGTTAGGCTAGATACTTACTGGGTATGCGTTGATTTACGTACTCATGCTGCACTTCTGCACTAAATGTGCAGGATTTGACAGGTCATTTGGTGATCATCTTGGTGCGTGGGCGCCCCTGTTGAGGAGATTTTATGTGAGCTGCATTCCAGGCTACGCTCCCCAGTTCATCGAGTCTCAATTGTATTATTTATTTTATTTGTCTTATTATATTCGGGACAGATATTGTATTATTATTGTACTCCTTAGAAAATGCTCATGTACTTGTGACATCGGGTTTTGGGAGTTCCTATTGGTTGTTTGTTATCATCATTTATCCTGTAAATTCTATTTATACCATTGAATTACTGAAGTTTGTGATTTCGAAAGTAATAAAACGAGTAAATAAATTGATAAATTACGTTGGCTTTTCTGATGGCAGCGTTAGGTGCCATCACGACCTATAGTGGATTTTGGATCATGACAAAAAGTATTATCTTTTGTTTCAACAAAAAGAGTAATTTTTTTTCATGAAGTAGAAAAAGTATTTCTTTTTCACAAAATAAGTACTTTCTTTTCCTGTTGTAGAAAAAGTATTTTCTTTTATTTCAACCAAAAAGAATATTTTCTTTTCATGTTGTAGAAAAAATAGTTTCTTTCATTTCAATAAAACAAATATTTTCTTTTATTTATCGTGACACCTAAATAATAGCTCAATGTTCATCCTTTATTTTATTGATATAAATCATATTTGCTGTTTTTTATGTTGTGATAATGTGTTTCTTCTTTATTATCAAATTTTTTTACTGTTTGATGATTATTTTTGTCAATAACAATTAGTTAAATAAATCATTCAACATCATGCAAAGAAAGTGCTCATTTTGTTGAAATTAAAGAAAATACTTATTCTACGTCATGAAAAAAAAATACTTTTTCTACGTCATGTAAAGAAAGTAATCTAAATAATGTTTTCATATATTTAGGCTGGGGTGTTGGGGGTAGGGTGGGTTTGGGTGGTGGGTGGGTGAGAGGAGGGGCTGAGGTGGGGGATTGGTGGAGATGGGGAAGGTTGAAAACGAGTTTTGAAAAATATTTTCCCTTCTCTTGATAAGGAAAATATTTTCTTCCAATTGGAGAAAAACAAATTCATAAAGAATATTTTTCCAACATTTAAACCAACCAAACATGACAAAATTAGAAAATATTTTCTAGCACATGGGTCAAGGTAGAACTCTAAGATTGAGCATTTTCATGGGCCAAGGTTGGGAATCATCATGGGTCCATTTGGGCTGATCATTTTTGAGAGTTTACTTGAGCTAGCCCAAAGCAGCCCATTTTAAAAATCGTTCTAGCCCAAACCTATTAAAACTTGGGCGGTTTGGATGGGTCAAACTGATTTGGGTTAGTTTTGTCACCCCTAATTATGGGGAGAGGACTGAAAGTTTGACTCGCAAAATGCTAATCCACTTTATAACTTCAATATGGGCCACTGGGCCAAGCACCTTAAACCATCAGCATAATGGGAAAGTTCACATATACTTGATTAGGACCACCATTTAAACTATAGTCAAAGTGTACAAGATTTTATAGGTTTAGCAATGTTAGAGACAACTTTCGATATACGCGATTAAAGTTGTAAAAATTCTAATGATAAGTTTTGTCTAAAGTTTGGCCTATTACTCGTGCAAGCAAGCCCTAACATCGTGCCAGAAGTTTGACTTGTCGCGGTTAAACTTTCAAGATATGCGGCCTAAAGTTTGGTTTGCCATAGTCAAACTTCTAGCATATGCGGTCTAAAGTTTCGCTTACCAAGGCCAAACTTGGTAAGCCATACTTATGATGATTTTGGAAAACAAGTGGTGACGATTTTAATTAAACTATTTAATAGTGGATCTCTACGTTCACCTTGTGCAAAAATAGGATTTGAGGTTGAATTGTTACAGTTATAAGTGTTTTCAGTCATGACATTTAATCATCCCTATATAATACATACTGCATTCTTTAAGAGTAAAAAGGATATTTGACTGACCAATATTTGTTGGGTACGAATGAGAAGAAAAGAGGGTTAAATTTAAATGAAGCAAGTAGGGTTCACTCACATTTTTCTTTCATAGTTTTTTCCAAAAATAAAAATAAAAAGTGAAAAAGAAAATCCAAAAAGATTTTACATTTCCATCATTTTTCAAAACAGACAAAAATATGTTTTCTCCAAAATCAGTTGTTTTTTCTATCCCATATCTAATCTTCCCGAACTATGCATACCTGATACTCGTCTTTCGGGGCGGGATACATAGGCAGCCCACATAGGGTCCGATTTACTAGTGAATCTTAGGTTCTTGGCTTCGAGGGTTGTAGCCAAATCTTGCACGTCTAGCCATTTTTGGCCATATCGGTCATTCTTGCAAAATGGGGATATTTTCACAGAAAGTGGATTGTTAACCCATGTCTTAGAGCTCTAAGCCCACAATAAGGTTTCGTCTTAGTTTAAGGCTCATTCCTGTTGAATTTACATACTTAGCCATATTTTGGCTAGAGAGGCCATTTCTTCAAAGTGGGGCCATTTTTGCAAAGTTGGGACCGCGATTCCTGAAAGTTTATGGGCATTCCAGAGGTGTTTCCATATTTTAGTGGTCGTTCTAATTGATTTTTCATTTCTAGCCACCTTTTGGCCATGTCAGTCATTTTGTAAAAATAGCCTCATTCGTGCCTTGCATGTGCCTAATAAGAAGAGTTATGGTCTTGCATTGTGTCTCGAGTCACTAACTCTATTTGGTCTTATCTTTCTCATTCAGGTATGGATCCACTCACCAGAGCTTGAGCCAGGACCGCTGCCTTCACGAGCTGCTTGAGGAAACTTTTTATGTTTTGAGTTTATCCTTCATGTTGTCTTTTACTTTCTAGTCTTGTCTAGTAGTATTGAGCCTTTTAGATGTGTGAGAGTCTGTCGTAGTCAAATTGAGTTTGTTGAGTTTTGTTATCGTACTTCCTATTTTGTATTTTTGAAAAAAGACAAAAAGTTATAAATGACAAATCCAAAAAGATTTTTGTTTTTAGTTTATTTTGTCCATTACTTTTCCAGAACGACGCTTGGTCTGATTCATGTGAAACATGATACGTAGGCAATCTAAATAGGATTCGATCGAATCATTTTTAAAAGTTAAAAGAAAAAAGGATGAAATTGTGGGAAGTGAGAAATAAGAGGAAAGAAAAAAGGTGATAATTAGAAAGAAAAGAGAGGGAAGAAAATTAGCAAACCAATGTTAGAGTGATTCCTTATGCTTCGCTCCAGTTGAAGCCCCATGAGAAGAACTACCCTTTCCATGATTTGGAGTTGGCTGCCATCGTTCATGCATTAAAGATTTGGAGGCATTATCTCTATGGTGTGTTTTGTGAGGTATTTACAGATCATCGGAGTCTCCAGCACTTATTCAAACAAAAGGATCTAAATTTGAGGCAGTAGAGATAGTTGGAGCTGCTAAAGGACTATGATATTATTATTCTGTATTATCCCGGGAAGGCCAATATGGTGGCCGATGCCTTGAGTAGAAAGGCAGTGAGTATGGGTAGCCTTACATTCATTCCTGTTGTTAAGAGACCACTTGTAGTTGATGTTCAGGATTTGGTCAACCAGTTTGTGAGAGATGTTTCGGAGCCCAGTCGGGTCCTAACTTGTGTGGTTTCTAGGTCTTCCCTATATGATCGCATCAGAGAGCGCCAGTATGATGATCCCCATTTGCTTGTCCTTAAGGAAACGGTTCAGCACGGTGATGCTAGGGATGTTACTTTTGGGGATGATGGGGTATTGAGGATGCAGAGTCGGATTGTAGATGGGCTACGTGAGTTTATTCTTGAGGAGACCCACGGTTCGTGGTATTTTGTTCATCTGGGCGCCGCAAAGATATACCAGAACTTGAGGCAACATTATTGGTGGAGGAGAATGAAGAAGGATATAGTGGGTTTTGTAGCTCGGTGCCTAAACTGTCAGCAGGTGAAGTATGAGCATCAAAGACCGGGTGGATTCTTCAAAGACTAGAGATTCCAGAGTGAAAATGGGAGCAGATCACCATAAATTTCGTAGTTAGACTCCCACAGATTTCGAAGAAGTTCGATGCTATTTGGGTGATTGTGGATCGGTTGACCAAGTCCGTGCACTACATTCCATTTGGGACTACCTATTCGTCAGAGCGGTTGGCTGAGATTTACATCTGTGAATTTGTTCACCTTCACGGTGTGCCAATGTCCATCATTTCAGATCGGGGCACGTAGTTTACATCACAGTTTTGTAGAGTTATGCAGCGAGATTTAGGCAACCAGGTTGAGTTGAGTACATTATTTCACCCTCATACAAATGGACAGTCTGAACGTGGTATTCAGATATTAGAGGACATGCTACGTACTTGTGTCATTCATTTCGGGGTTCTTGGGATCAGTTTCTGCCGCTCGCGGAGTTTGCCTACAACAATAGCTACCAGTCGAGCATTCGGATGGTTCCGTATGAGGCTTTGTATAGTAGGTAGTGTTGATTTTCGGTGGGTTGGTTTGAGCCCGGGTGAGGCTAGGCTATTGGGTACTGACTTGGTTTAGGATGTTTTGGACAAGGTTAAATTGATTTAGGATTGTCTTTGCACGGCGTAATCTAGACAGAAGAGTTATGCCTATAGGAAGGTCTGTGATGTTGCTTTCATGGTTAGGGAGAAGGTACTGCTCAAGGTTTCACCCATGAGGGGTGTTATGAGATTCGGGAAGAAGGGCAAGTTGAGCCCTCGGTATATTAGGCCGTTTGAGGTACTTTAAAGGATTGGGAAGGTGGTTTACAATCTTGCCTTGCCACCTAGTTTGTCGATTGTTCATACAGTATTTCATGTTTCTATGGTCCGAAATATGTCGGTGGTTTGTCTCATGTTTTGAATTTCAGCACAGTTTAGTTGGATGGTGATTTGACTTACGATGTGGAACTAGTGGCCAATTTGGATCGGCATGTTAGAAAGTTGAGGTCAAAGGATATAGCTTTAGTGAAGGTGCAGTGGAGGGGTCAGCCAGTTGAGGAGGCTACTTGGGAGACCAAGCGGGATATGCGGAGCAAATATCCACAAATATTTGAGACTCCAAGTATGTTTCTACACCCATTCGAGGATGAACGTTTATTTAAGAAAGGGAGGATGTAACGACCTGGCCGGTCATTTCGAGAGTGGTAGCCCGTTCCCCCATTTACTGCTCATTTTATGCTTTATAATTGTTATGTGACTTGCGGGGTTAGTTGGTTCGGGTCTGGAGAGGTTTCAGAATAAATTGAGGCACTTAGTCTCAAGGATGGAAGCTTAGCTTGGAAAGGTTGACCGGATGTTGACTTATGAGTAAACGACTCAGTAAGGGAGTTTCGATGATTCCGTTAGCTCCGTTGGGTGATCTTGGACTTAGGGGCATGTTCGGATTGTGATTTGGAGGTCCGTAGTGGAATTAGGCTTGAAATGGCGAAAGTTGAAAATTTGGAAGTTTGACCGAGAGTGGACTTTGTGGTTACCGTGCTCGGATTGGGGTTCCAAGAATTGGAGTAGGTCCGTGGCATCGAATCTAGAGGTTAGAAGTTCACAAGTTCATTAGGCTTGAATCTATGCGCGATTCGTGATTTTAGCGTTGTTTGATGTGATTTGAGGGCTCAACTAAGTTCGTATGATGTTTTGGGACTTGATGGTAAATTTGTTTGAGGTCCCGTGGGCCTCGGGAGAGCTTCAGATGGTTAACGGATCAATTTTGGACTTGGGCGACTGCTGAAGAATTCCTGGTATACAGTTCTGGTTTCCTTCTTCGCGTTTACAATGGGAGTCTCGCGTTCGCGAAGGGTAGCTGGTGGTAGCTGAGGGTTTTTTCTTCGCGTTAGCAAAAAGGGAGCCGCATTTGTGAAGGTCTGGGTAGTTTATGCAATGCGAACGCGAGAAAGGGGACACGTTCGCGAAGAGGAGAGGAGGCAGCTGGGACCCCATGCGTTTGGTCTACGGGTTCGCATAAGGATGATCGCATCTGCGAAGCTTGGGGTCAGAAAGGCATCGTGTTCGCGAGTGGTTCCTCGCGTTCGCGTAGGAGGCTTTTGGGCAGCAGATTTAATTGTGCTACGCGAACGCGAGAAGAGGGTCGCGTTCACGAAGAAGGGTCGCCTGGGTAGACTTAAGTATTTCAAAAACGAGGGTTTGAGTTCATAACACAAATTTGATTTTGGGAGCTCGGTGGGGGGCGATTCTTGGAGATATTTTCAAGTGGGTGATTGGGGTAAGTGATTTTTTACCTAGTTTTGGTTAATTTTCATGTTTATGTCTTTGATTTTATCATTAAATTAGTGATTTGGGGTGAAATATTGGGGGAAAATGGAGGAAAGTTCTTAGGCCGAATTTTGAGGTTTTGATCGAGATTTTGGTATCGGATTTAAGTAATTTTGGTGTGGGTGGACTCGTGGTCGAATGGGTATTCGGATTTGTGACTTTTACCCGATTCCGAGATGTGGGCCTGGGAGCCAACTTTTGAGTTGACTTTTTGACTTTTGATTAAGAGCTTAATATTTTCTTATGGAATTGATTCCTTTAGCCCCTGTTGATTGTATCGAATTGTTTGTGGCTATATTAAAAGCAATCGGAGGCCATTTTGCGAGGTAAAGGTGTGTTGGAGTAGAGAGTAACAACTTTAAAATTGGTTCTGAGGGTACAAAACCTCGTATTACGTGTCATGTGATTGGTGTTGGGGTGACGCACATGCTAGGTGAGGGGCGTGTGTGGGCGTGCACCATAGGAATATTGACTTGGTCAATTCTATGGAACTGTATAGTTGAATAATTTGTTGTTAACCGTATATTCTCCACACATTATAGAAATTGAACTGCAAACCATGTTAGAGATCATGTTTAGGCAATTTGTACTGTAGGGACTCACAGAGGTCGCGTTACATATTGACTTATCTGCTAAATTGCTATTTTGTACTCACTCACAGTTTACTTGCTTATTATATCTAAGTCTCTATTGCTCTTTATTGATACATTATATCATCACTGTTTGTGTTAATTATCATGATTACCGAGAGCCCGAGATACTGGAGAGATTGATGACTGAGTGAGGCCGAGGGCCTGATTGTGAGGATATTTATGGGATCGGGATGTACGCCACAACATGTTTTATTGATTTATGCGATGTTTGACTTATTATAGCGCTTGAGTTGAAGGAGCCACTTCCGGAGTCTGTACACACTCCTAGTGAGCGCAGGTACCTACTGAGTGCTAGTGCGAGTGCCAAGTGACTGGGAGAAATAAGAGACTAGGAGAAATGGGTGACTGTGAGGTTGGAGTGAATAGGAGGATTGAGTGACTGATACTTTGAGATTATGCACTTGATTTCATTACTGTTGTACTTCGACTGGCATATATCACTATCATGTACTTTATGAGAGATATTATATCCTGTTTCAATTGAACTTAATATGAATTAACTGTTTTGGCCTTAACTGTTGAACTTGAAAGCATGTTTATCTTCTTATGCTTTAATTTCTGTAATTGAACCATATCTGTGAAGCTCGTCATTACTTTCAGTCCATTATTTAGTCTTGTTACTTATTGAGTTGGTTGTATTCACGCTACACCCTACACTTCGTGTGCAGATCCAGGTGTTTCTGGACACGATGGGTGTTGATTCTCTGCGCAGCTTGATCGTTTAGAGATTACAAAGTAGTTGCCCGGCATTCGCAGACCTTGACTCTCCTTCCCTATCTTTTAGCTTTATGTATTTAGTTTAGTTTTCATAGACAATATTCTCAGATTTGTGTTGTATAGACGCTCATGTACTCAATGGCACCCTGGTTTTAGGAATTTTCGTATTGAGTTTGGCTTTCTATCCAGTTTTGAGAGTTTAACTGATTTAAACGTGTGTTATTCCATTTTTCATTAAAAGTGTTGGAAAGGTTTGAGGTGTCAGCTTGCCTAGTACCACGATAGGCGCCATCACGACAGGCTAAGTTTTGGGTCGTGACAACTTAAGTGCATGCAAAAATTAGCTGCACTCAACGTGTGTTTGGTATGAAGGAAAATATTTTTCAATTTTTCCATGTTTGGTTGGCTTAAATATTTTGGAAATTATTTTCCTCATGAACTTATTTTCCTCCAATTAGAGGAAAATATTTTTCCTATCAAGAGAAGGAAAAATATATTTCAAAACTCTTTTTTAACCTTCCCCACCCTATTTTCCATCCCCACCAACCATCCTACCCTTACCACCCATCCATCCCACCCCACCCTTGCCCAACCCACCCCGCCCCAACCCCCACCCTAAATAGAAATATTATTAATGGTACTTTCTTTTGATGTTATGGATAAAATATTTTTTTTTCATTTTAACAAATGAGTATTTTTCTTTTCATGATATAAAAAGTATTTTTTTCATTTTAAGAAAAGAAATACTATCTTTTTCATATTTAAAAAGAATATTTTCTTTCCTTTCAACAAAATGATGTAGTAGAAAGTATTTTCTTTCATTTCAACAAAAAAAGTTTTTTTTTTATAATGTAGAAAAAGTGTTTTTTTTTATTTCAACAAAACGAGTACTTTTTTCATGATGTAGAAAAAAGTATTTCTTTCATTTCAACAAAATGAGTATTTTCTTTTCATGATGTAGAAAAAGTATTTAAAACCATTTCAACAAAATAAGTATTTTATTTTCATGTTGTAGAAAGAGTACATTTTTTAACAAAAAAAAGAGTATTTTCTTTTTAGTTATGAAGTACAAATTTTAACGTTATTTTTTCGTAAAAACGTAATGCAACACATTAGTTCCTTTGAGCTTTTGTGAATTTTTAGAAAAATAATTAAATTCTTGAAGAAAATAGAGTCCTGAAAATGTTGGCTATTTGGGGGGGGGGGGGGGGGGGGGCGGAGGGGGGAGGGAGGGGGAAGGAGAGCACAAGAAACATTGGGACTTGGGAGAAGGGGGTGAACAGAGTAGCATAAAAAAATATTTTCGTAAAAAGTATTTTCTACTCTCTAACCAAGCACTAGAAAATATTTTCCGAAAAAAGTTTTTCACTCACCAACCAAACAAGGGAAAATAAGTTATAAAACCACTCATTTTCCATGAAATTATTTTCTAGGAAAATATTTTCCATGAAAAACATTTTCTTTGTACCAAACACACCCTCAGACTAATTAAGTATTAAATGCATCTTAAGTGTAAATTTTATACTTCAAATTAAAAAAGTCTTAAGTGCATGTAAAACTTAGCCGCACTTCAGACTAAAACAGTCTTAAATACATAGTAAATTAACAACTTCAGACGCAAATTTTTTCAACTTCAGACCCCTAAGTTTGATGTTGATCAATAACAACAATATACCCAGTATAATCCGACTGGTGGGGTCTGGGGATGGTAGTAAGTAAACAGACCTTATCCCTACCTGGAGAGGTAGAGAGGCTGTCTCCAAAAGGCCCTCGGCTCAAGAAAAGGTGTAAAGGAAGAATAGGGGAGAAGAAGAGGAGGAAAGGGGGGGGGGGAAGGAGGGAGAAAGGCGATAAGAAAAGAGGATAAAATAGCATCAAATAGTAACAATCAGGGAGCGACAATATCCAGTAAAAGGGAATAAAAAGTAGCATCAAACAGTAACAATCAGAGAGAAACAATCCCAGTAGCAATTTACAAAAACAAAGGACGTGGTTGCAAAAGTACCAGATATAATAACAAACTAGAAGGAAGTAACTTTCAACCCACAACAAGAATATTACTAGTACTACTGGTGAACTTATGAAAAACTCACAACTACCTGTCAATTCACCACCTTAATTCTCGACCTCCACACCTTCCAATCGCTAGTCATGTCCTCGGTTAGGTGAAGCACCGACAAGTCCTGCCTAATTACCTCTCCCCAATACTTTTTAGGCCTACCCCTGCCCTTCCTCAAGCCTGCCATGGTTAACCTCTCATACCTCCTGACCGGGGCATCTATATCTCTCCTCTTCGCATGTCAAACCATCGCAGCCTCGTTTCCCATAACTTGGATTCCACAGATGTCACTCCCACCTTGTCCCTGATAACTTCATTTCTGATCTTGTCTTTCCTGGTATAACCACACATCCCTCTCAACATCTTCATTTCTGCTACGCTCATCTTTTGGACATGAGACTTCTTAACGAGCAACACTCAGCTCCATACAACATAACTGGTCCAACCACCACCATGTAGAATTTTCCTTGAGTCTAGATGATATATTCTTATCACATAAAACCCCTAAAGCTAGCCTCCATCTCATCCAACCCGCTCCAATACGGGTTGATCCTAAAGCGGATAAACTTACAAATTTTATGTAGTATGAGTATAACTTTAATGGTAATTGCAAAATTGGGTATATGCAAATCTCCCCCATAAGGGTTGGGGTTACTTCTAATTGGAATTGGATTAGACCAAGCTAGTCCATAGAGGTTAAGGAACCCGTCAAGCTACTGCTAGCTCTAATCATATACTCCCTCTGTTTCAGTTTATGTGAACCTATTTTCTATTTGGTTAGATCCAAAAAGAATGACCCCTTTCTAAATTTAGAAACAATTTAGCTTAAACTTACAATTCTACCCTTAATGAGAAGCTTTTATAACCATACAAATACTCTGGACCCCTTTTTGATTTGTTTAGGACCACAAATTTCAAAAGTCATCATTTTTTCTTAAATTCTGTACCCAGTCAAATAGGTTCACATAAATTGGAATGGAGGGACTAGGGAATTTTTTCCTATAGGTACAAAATTGGATGTTCTTTACCTTGTTTAGCAAAATTTCTCTATTTATGATACTATAGTTACCTAAAAATAAGAACTATAAAGCTTTTGTACATTCTTAAAGATTTATAAATATAAAAATTTGCGATTCTTAGCTTTTAGGTAGTTTCTAAATGTGGTATTATTTGAAAAAAAAAGATTTGAACGTTAGTGCTTACAAAAAGTTCAATGTGTTGATCTTCAATTAAATCCAAACATTCTTCTAGGGAGGGATGGAGTGTTTTTTTTCTTTCTTCAGTTTTATATAAACTCTAATCAGTTTATTTATAATGCAATTATATAATAAGGATATAATAGGCATATTAACATAAATTAATTAATTAATTAATCATTTGAAACAACATAATTATATATAAACTAAAACCAACGCAATTTCAGTTGGTTAGACCACTGTCAAGACAGAAACAATGTACACAAGCGCGGATGGTAATCTTATTGTAATGCTTATTAATAATACACTTATAATGCTTGCATATCAAGCGCGGATGGTAATCTTATTGTATATATATTTTTAAAATTTTTATTTTCATATATATATATATATATATATATATATATATAAACACACGCTAGACCGACAGTCATGGATTCAATTCGACCGTAGAATCTGTCCTAAATCTGCCGCTGTATTTCAGAATGGATGTTAACATATATGCATGATGTGTATGAAAAGAGACATCAAAGGTTGAAACTAAATGTTCATATAGGAAGGGATCGGAATAGGCATCTTATTTCTTCACAAAATATGAGCTGAGAATAATATACTAGTACTGTAACTACGTACCAATTGTACTCAAAAGCTTCTTCCTGTCAATACATGAAAGATGATGAACAGATAAGCATGTTTACAGAGACAAAACCTCACGTCAAAAAGAGAAGAATCCATCTCCAATTTTTATTTATTTATTTATTTATTTATTTTTGCAGTGGCACACTTCATATCCCAGCCACACATTTGGGCATCCACGAGACAAGCAAGATATTAAACCATGGGATTGTGTAACCTCACCACCACAGCCTAGGGGTACACAAGTAGAGAACAAGCTTTTCCTCTTACAAAAGGCATCTCCGTAGTAGTTTCTCATCTCTGGAATAAAATGGTGATTTTCCATGCTAAGATTTAGGTCCATAGGCAATGGGGAGACATAATTATATTTTCACCGAGGAGACACAGGAAAATTCAAGAGAATTCATCATCTAATATAATACCACAACAACAACAACAATAACTTCAAACTCAGAAGTTTCCTACAAGTGGAGTCTGAGGAGGGTAAGATGTACACAGCCTTACCCCTACCTTGTAAGGGCAGAGAAACTGTTTCCGATAAACCCTCGGCCAGAGAACGATTGAAAAAGAAAAGGTAATTGCAACAAGTATGAATAATAGCAAGATGAAATAAATTGAATCCAATAATGCAGTCAAACTCTAGGTAGTTTGACATATATCATCTAATATATATACAAATATATACACAGTATTATACTTCAGCAAACAAAGTAGAACTCCTCCCGCCTCCAAGCTCCGCCTATGTGGCGAAGCCAGGAGCTTCGGGTGTTCAAAATTTAATATTCATATATTAAAATATTTTTAGCTTATATATACAATATAAGTTTTTATTTACACAGTATAAATTTTCCAATGAAAGGTGTTCGATTGATCATCCTTCAATGTATATGGCTACGCCAAACCTCATTCCCTAGATATACAACACGTATTGTTGTACCTAAGTGAAGGATGTTAAGATGTACACCATTCGACTCAGTTGATATGACGTAATTTGACAAAATACAGGTTTTTTATTAAAATTAAAATGAGTAAAATAAAGAAAGTATATAGGTACAATTAACATGGCATTATTCTCCCAAAATGTATGACTCTTTTCGAATATCCCATTGTTAGACAAGACTCTGACCTAAACACCTCAATATCATTTATTGTTTTAGGTAATTACAATATCAAATTTATTTTCTTGATAATTTGACATACTAATCTTGGAATGACATGATATATATTTATCAGAAGTTATGTTTCGACAAAAGTGTTTTGTTCGGTTCCTCCTAATAGGAATAATACTCAGGGCATGCAGCTGGAAATCATGCCATCCTATCAAACTTTTAGACTTGAGTTACTGCAATAAAACACTTATAACATATGCCTATTTTACTTCTCTAAAGTGACATTTCCAATTGGGAAACACACTTATCATGCTCCAAAATATGTCTATCTCAATTCAAACTTTGAAACTTATGCTCTCTATAAATGAATGGTCGAGCAATTAGTGCCTAGGCAAAAACACATGCCCCAATTTTTGTTTAGTCTTATGTGGATTATGCATTCACGTTATGCTGTCGATAGCATTTATCTTTTACCTTACATTTTATGTACTGTTCTCTTTTCCACAAACGTCTGCCATTTAATTTGAAATACACTAGCCAGGGAAGTGAGAGCTGCAATATTCTCATCCAAATTATGTGACACAAAATATAAAATAAGCCTATATTATAGATGCTCAAATACAGAGGCGAATCCAAGATTTCAAGATGATGGGTCTAAAATTTTATATTTGACGGGTTTAACTTTAGTCTTTTACCATGAACTCAATATACTTTTGAAATTGTAGGTTCCAAATTATATTCTTTTTGAAATTTTAGTGATTTTCACATATATATTGATACTGTAACGACCCAGCCGGTCGTTTTAAGAAGTAACGCCCCGATCCCCTATTAACTGCTTTTTCCGTGTTTGTTTCTACTATTTTAATTTGCCGGGATGATTTGTTTTGAGTTTCGGAGTATTTTGCAACACTTAGTCCCTAAAAGAGAGCTTAAGCTTTAAAATTTGGACCGTAGCCGAAGCAGTGTTAAGACTGCCTCGAAATGGAATTCTGTCAGTTCTGTTAGCTCCGTTGGGTAATTTCCGGCTTAGGGGCGTGTTCGAATTATGTTTTGGAGGTCCGTAGCTTAATTAGGCTTGAAATGCCGAAAGTTGAATTTTTGAAGTTTTCGGTTCGATAGTGAGATTTTGATATCGGGATCGTAATGGAATTCTGAAAGTTGTAGTAGCTCCGTAGTGTTGAATGTGACGTACTTGCAAAATTTCAGGTTATTCGGACGAGGTTTGATAGACTTTTTGGTCGAAAGCAGAATTTGGGAGTTTTTGGAGTTCTTAAGCTTGAATCCGGTATTAATTTTGTGTTTTGATGTTGTTTTGAGCGTTCCGAAGATTGGAACAAGTTTGAATGATATTTTAGGATTAGTTGGCATGTTTGGTTGAGGTCCCGGGTGCCTCAGGTGTGTTTCGGATGCTCAACGGGTCAATTTTGAACTTAGAGAATTGCAGAAAATGCAGCAGGTCTCCAGTTCTGGTTTCCTTCTTCGCGTTCGCGAATGGGGTCTCGCGTTCGCGAAGAGGAGCTGGGGCTGGAGGAAGCTTAACGTTTCGCGTTCGCGATAATGGTCCCGTGTTCGCGAAACTGAAAGGTCATATACCTACGCGTTCGCGAAGAGGATCCCGCGTTCGCGTAGGAGGGAGAAGGTTGCTATCGCGTTCGCGATGAAGGAATTCTGGGCCAAGCGAAGTTGTGCTTCGCGAATGCAATGGGCCTTCCGCGTTCGCGATGAAGGAATTATCTGGGCAGGTTATAAAATTTCAAAATCGAGGGTTTAGCCATTTTTATCAAAACTAGAGTTTGGGAGCTCGGATTTGAGCGAGATTTTGAGGGATTTTCAGATATATCAATTGGGTAATGATTCCTAACTCCTTTTTGCTTATAACCTATTAATCTAAACGTGAATTCATCATCTAATTTCGGATTTGGGGTGAGAAATTGGGGGAAATTTTGGAAAAGTTCTTAGGACTAATTTTCGAGTTTTGATTGGGAATTTGACATCGAATTTGGATAATTTTGGTATGGTTAGACTCGTGAGTGAATGGGGATTCATAATCCATAACTTTTACCCGATCCAAGACGTGGGCCCATGGGACTTTTTGGGCAATTTTCTTAAATTCGTGTGTTAGCTTCGAATTAATTAGTGGAATTAGTTACTTGAAGTTATATTTACATTATGCAATTGGTTTGAATAGATTTGGTCCATTTGGAGTCGATTATTCGTGGCAAGAGCGTGGTTTCGGGTTGATTTTTGAGCCGGTTCGAGGTAAGTGGCTTGCCTAACCTTGTGTGGGGGAACTCCCCTTAGGATTTGGTACTGTTGATATATGAAATACCTTGTATGTGAGGTGACGAGTGCGTACATGTGCTAATTGTTAAAAATCCTGTTTTCATTAAGTAACTATAACTGTGTTTCCTTTCCTGTTTATACTACTTGTAATTCAAGCCTATTGTTAGCTTAGGGAAGCATGTCTAATTGACTTAATTGTTTTACTTGCTCAAACTGCTTTATTTGAATTCTGTGTAGCATGCTAGGTTAGAAATACTTGTTTTACCTTGGTATGAAATTGGATTTAATTGAATACTCTTCGTGTTGTTGTTGTGTGTTTACTTTGGGACTACGGGCAATATCCCGGTAGATCCCCTTGCTTGTTTATTTGGGACTATGGATTGATATTCTGGTAGATCCTCTTGCATATTTATATTGGAACTACGGGACTGCACCCGGTAGATTCTCCCAGTACTGGGTATTTACATTTGGGACTACGGATTGGGATTGCGGTAGATCCCTGCGCACTATAAGTTGGACTACGGGATGACACCCGATAGATCCACTGGATATTTACATTTGGGGATTACAGGACGGTATCCTGGGAGATCCCCGGTTGCTATCTCTGTGTGGAGTTATGTTCTTATCTGTAATTTTCTCTCCATTGTATTTGTTGTTATTCTTACTATCCTGTGTTACTTCATACTGTTAGCATTTAATTATATTGTCGTATTCTATACTGTTTTACATCGTTTTTCAGCTATAATCAGTAGGGTGCTGACCTTCCTCGTCACTACTCGATGTGGTGTACTTATGCCCTTTCTGCGCATGTTTTTCATGTGCAGATCCAGGTTCTTCGGCTCAACCTTACCATCTTTGAGGCGAGGCGATCCTTCAGAGACTTCGAGGTATGCAGACCGAGGAGCCCCTCTCCATTCTCTCTTGTAGTTACAACCTTTCTGTATTTACCTTGATTTAGACATTCTGGAGTTAGAGCACTATGTAGTATCCTTAGCTTGTGATTTCATGAGATTCCGGATTTTGGGAGATCTTTTTAGTTGAGAGTGTGTATTTGTATATGCCGAGCGGCATCTTTAGCATTTTTATTATGTTTATCCGCATTTTTTATTAGTTTTTTATCTGTTATTTTCCCTTTTCCGCAAATTGTTATGTTTACCTAGTCGTAGAGACTAGGTGTCGTCACGATAGTTCATGGAGCGCGAACTGGGGTCGTGACAGATACTTCGTGCCAAAAATTGTTAGTTTCACTTGTAGAGGTGCACTAAATAATTATTGCACCATAGGAGTCTTTAAGCATGAGTGTACACACATATATCTAAATAATTTTAAAGAAATATAACATTGTTATAAGTGATTTAAAGAGAGGAGCATATGTTCGTGTGAACCCAACCCCTTAGCCTAGATACGCCCTTGCTCGAACAACGAGTTCTCTTTTCTTCACTGATAATTGATGAATATTTCCTACGTGATTAAGCTTAACGTATCAACAGAATTGACAACACTGAAAATTTTCCAATACCCAAACCAAGTAGGTAGTTTTTTTCTTTTTATGTATGTAGTCTAGGAGGGTAATAATAACCATGTCTAGAGACCCAACAGATATAAGAAATTTCATTTTCTCTTTAATTTTCTGAAAGTGGCTGTCTCAAATACTCTGCTTGCTTCTTTCATTTCCATTGTCTATAAAATCATAGTGAAAAATTCAAATGCAACAATACTAAAAATAGGAAGATCAAATATGATGTGACATATGCCATTTGATTTATACGAAGTAAAGATAATTATTTTTCACTTTAACGGTCTATTTAACTATTAACGTAACTTTTTATTTATTTTTTCTGGAACTTAGGTGGGCACCACACCGAAGTCCAATAGGAAAAGATTATATTTAGTCCACGACAAAAACTATTTATATTCGACAGTCACAAATATATTAAAAATTATATATTTTTTAGTTATTATTTTGAGAATGATTATACCCTATCATTAAAATATTCATTCAACTTGTCCTCAAAAAAGGGAGAAAAAAGGTGCAGACAGTGGTGTACATAGGTTGGGTTGGTTCGGATTTTATAATTACCAAACCAAACCAATTGTGTCGGGTTATTAAATTTAAAGACCAAACCAAACCAATAAAACTCGGGTTTTTCACTCTCGGATTTTCTCGGATTTTCGGGTTATTCTAGTTTTTTCGGGTTCTTTTGAGGGTTTTTTCCGGTAAAATCTTCGTAGAACAAAATATATAAATTGTGCTCAAAATATTTCTTTAATCCTAGTAAGATACAACTATATAAAGTATTTTTCAAGAAAATAATATAAAATATGAGATGTGTCATGGCATTATCCTAATATATTCAACAATAAAGACAATAAAATTATGTAATATAAATATTGCTAATTAAAAAGCCATAATAAAAATAAACATAATCTAAAAGTACTAATAAGGGAGTATTAATTATATGACTAAACGCTAAAGAAAAAATAAAAATAAGTTATGCATTTTTATCTAAATTATTGCAAAACAAAAAATAGATATTCAATACATTCCCGTTTATAGTATTGAATTGAATATCTTTTGTTAGCATTAGTATTGATTTGATTTTGGTTTGGGCTTTTGTTAGCATTATTTAGTTTATTAATGTTAATGGCTATAAAACTTATTGGAATATTCAAAAGTTTTAAGTCCAACCTTGAAATAATACCTTAAACGATAAAATTATGAAATTTCTTAAGAAATATTTATAAATTACATCATAATAAGTATATTTATATATTAAATATATCTAAAATTTCAATATATGTAATGTCGGGTTGGTTTGGTTTCGGTTTGACTTTCTTTAGTTAAAATCAAAATAAATCAATTATAGTCGGGTTTCTTTTTCCAACACCAAACTATTATCGAATTTTTTTTCTGGGTTTGATTCGGATTATCGGGTTGGTACGATTTGTCGGTTTCCTTTGTACACCCGTAGATGCAGCCAAGTTAAAACTTAATGGCCTTAAAAACTTTTACAAATTATGGATATCTATCGTTTCGTCCGTTTCTTTAACTGATAGATTTGGATGTAAGCCATTTATGTTAATGATATAATGAACAACAAAACAAAATCCGCAATTAAGAGCCCGTTTGGCTTAGCTGATTTAGAGTAGCAGATAAGCATTAGGTGCTGAAAAGTACTTTTAAGTGTTGAAACTGATTTAAAAATAAGCAGTTACGTGTTTGGATAAAAGTGCTGAAATTAATAATAATCAGCTGAAGAACTAGGTATACGAAGAGTTTTGTTTTAAAAATAAGTATTTTAGGGATAGAATAGTAAATATTTTGGTCAAACCTAAAGTGCTTATAAGCTGAAATTTGATAAGTTGGGGGAGACCAACCTATGACTTTTGGCTTATTTTTGGCTTATAAACACTTAACTTATAAGCACTTTTAATTTTGCCAAACGCATAAATAAGTCAAAAAGTATTTATAAGCCAGTTTGACCAGCTTATAAGCTTAGCCAAATACCCTCTAAGTTCGCTTTTGTTAAAAGCTTTAAATAATTCTTACTCTTTACTCCTTCCCCATTAATAAACATGATTACGCATACCTCTAATCTGATAAGCGTACTCCTTCCACTATATATACTGACTTTGAATGTATTTGGGTCAATATTTATAACTTTATCATTACTCATAGAATTTATGGAAATAGTTAGAAGCGCATGCACAAAAAAAGAAAAAACATCTCGTAATGTATTTAACTAAAAATAAGTTATATTATACCTGCATACACGATAACATTCATGTTATAAACAAATGCCAGAAGCTAGTATCTTCTATTAACTAAGCAATAAAACAAAAATATTAAACTAAGTCAAACTAAAGATGTAATAAGACAGATATATAATAAAGTTCTTCTTTTCTTTTTAACTCTTTTTCCCCTTCTCCTTCTTGTTGGTTACAAGGAATTGTCTTCTAATGGAAGAATGGATAGTGAAGGTTTAAATTGATGGATACATAAACATAAATGCATGGTAACAAGTAACAACTATTACTAACATTAACCATCTCCCTCACCCCTAGCCCCCCCCCCCCCCCGGTCAAAAAAAAAGTTTTAAATAATCAAAGAACAAAAAAGCAGCAACTTGGCATGTGACAAGCAGCCTCTGCCATTTGTGTATTACAAATCTAGGTCATTTCCACGAAATGTTGATCATCACTAATCAACTTTTCTGTAGAACTCTCTTTGTTTTTCTCCTCTTCCTTCATCTTCATATACATTCCATATAAATATGAAGAAAATCCCCATACACATAACAAAGTTGAAACTATTTTAGTGTCACTAAAATTATCCCCATAAACTAAAACCCCACCCAAAACATTAACGGCCATTAACGCCGTCATGCAAATTCCCCCTGTCAACGAACTTGTCAAGAACACCATTCCAGCCGTACCCATAAAACATAACTGCCACGTCACCACGTTAAATATCACCGTTAACCAGTAAGCTTTTGCACCCAAATCAAACACATTTGTACTCTCTTTTTTCATCTCCGAAAATCCACCGTCTATAGTCATTCCCGCCGTAGCCAAAACCGTAGCTGCTAATTCCATCACTATTTGCATTTCCACAACCATAGAATAACAATAAACTTTTTTATAAATTTTTTCCATTAATGGGAGATAAAGAGCGAATAATAATCCCGCACCAACTGTTGAAAAAAATCCTATTAAATACTTTGACTTTGTCAAACCTTTTGGTTTGTCATGGCTTGAACCTAAGGCTAATAAGACCGAACTAAGTGTTAACAAAATAACACAATTGAGGTTTGCGTATGTGATTTTTTGTTTGACGATAATAACGGATGTTATAAGAGTGAAAGCTAACTGTGAAGATAAAACAAGAGAATTTGTCGAAACGGGAAGATAAGAATTACCCCAAGAAAATAAAAGGTTGTTAAAACCTAATAAAAAACCAATGAGAATAGAGAGTGACAAAATTTTAGGAGTGAAACCAGTAAATGGTTTTCTCTCGGTGGATTTAAAAACATAAAAAGATAAATAAATAGGGAGAAGGAGAAAAGGAAAGCCAGCAGATTGAACCCAAGTAGAAACCCAACGACTAGCACCTTTGTGATTGAAGTAAAATTTTGAGAGTAGGGTTGATGAGATTGAACCAACAAAAAGACACAAGTAGTTAATTCCTAGAAGCAAAATGTAATGTTTTTTAGTGGTGGAAGTAGTGTTTGTTGTTTCTTGGTCATGCATTTGGACTCTACTACCACTTTTTTTGGTGGTGTTTTTTGTGTCTATGATCATTAGCTCTCTTGAATAATTTGCCTGATCTTGATCATGTTCTTTCTGTGAGTGTTGAGTTAAGAACTCCATTGAATGAAAAGAGCAAAGGAAAATAGGGTTGAAAAGAAAATTTGGATTTAGTATGGTGAATGGGTGGATGTTTATTGTAGAGAAAAGATGGTTTTGGTGAGTACTGGCTTAAGTATAAAAAGGTGGGACTCTAGTGAGGAATTATCCTAAAAGGGTAAAATTTTACCCTTTTAAAAAATTCTCCATTTTTGCTTAAAAGAGTTTTTGTTAATTCATTCAACAACAGATTACGACTTTTCAAAAAAAAAAAAAATAGATACTACTTTATCATCTGCGGTGAATGTCCATAAATAGCTTTAAAATATGATTATTAGTAATCTAGAATTGATTAAATTACAGTTGATTTGTGGAAAAATAATTGAAAATAATTAAATTCTTTCTTGAAATTGTTTTCTAGTACAAAATCAATAAAAGGAAGGTACATGGTCGAGCATGAACAAAACCGTTCGGCTAATCATAAGGAGAGGAAGATAGGGTACTTGAGTATCCAATATCGCAATCTAACGTGCATGATAATGATAATGATGCATTTTTATGAGTAAATGATCATATGATATGCTCGATGAGATTTCCAATATAGGCATATAATAGGAAAAGGTTAAATTACACGACACGAAATGATATAATATTAATGACGACAATTACGTCTGAGTCCCAAGTTAATTGAAGTCAATTATATTAATTTTCACTATACATATTCCTTTATTTAGACTAGTCTTACCACGACATAATGAAAATAAACTAATATAAATGAAATTTGATTAGAATGGAGACGTTATGCCTATCCGATAAATCCTACGCTAGAATTTGAAACTTTATGAATTTTAAATTCTAGAATAGTGATATAGTAATTGGCTTTTTAAATTTTTTTTAAATACGAATATATAATGAGTTCGACCGAAGTCTAACTTACCTTCTAGCTCTGCCGCTTCCTATATATGCTGTGTGTGTAAAGAGTCATCAAAGGTTGAAAATAGTCGTAGGAATATATTTTCTTCACAAAATATGCGGTGGGAATAATATACTACTGTAACTAGGTACGTACCAACTATACTCAAAATTAAGCTTTTTCCTGTCGATAAATGAAAATGAAAAATGATGAACAGCTAAGAATACAAGACATTATATTGCGTCACGTCAAGGAAGAAAAGCTACTACAAAGTATCCATCGAAAAAAATTGCAATGGCACATATCATATTCCAACCACATATTTGGCATCGAAAAAACACATATTCCACCCGTTTTAATTTATGTGATCCTTTTTGACTGGGTACAGAGTTTAAGAATTTTTTTTTTTTTGAAATTTGTGGTTCTATACAAGCCAAAAATGAGTTCAGAGTATTTGTGTGGTTATAAAAGCTTTTCATTAAGAGTAAAATTTGAAGTTTAAGCTAAATTATTTCCAAATTTAGAAAGGGGTCATTCTTTTTGGAACGAACCAAAAAGGAAATAAGTTCACATAAATTGGAACGGAGGGAGTAAGTAAGAAACCACGGGATTGTCTCACCTAGGGGTGTTCAAACCGAGCCGGAAAATGACACCAAACCGAAAAACCAAACCAAACCGATTAAAAAACCCGACTAGGTTTGGTTTGACTTGGTTTGGTATTGAGTAAAAAAATCCGAACCAAACCGACATATAAATATATAAATTTTATTTATATTTTTAAGACTTTATAGTTATTTTTCTTTAGAAAATGTAGAAATATTTGGGATCCTCTCATGTATTAACCTTGAAAGCTTAAATTAACGAAAAATTATTGTTAGACGACTAAGAAAATAACTATCATGTGTTACTAAAAAAATTCTCTCATTAGAATATTTTAATAGATCATATGTTTGTCAATTTTTTCCATATTTACTAAACATATATTCACTTATCAAAGCTTTATCTATAATTTTAATAAAGTAAGATTGAAATAATATTCATGTAATAAAAAAAACCCGAAAAACCAAAAAATCCGACAAAACCGAACCAATCCAAACCGATATAATTGGTTTGGTTTGGTTTTGATAAAAACCGAACCAACCCGGTCCATGTACATCCCTAGTGTCACTTCACCACCACAGCCTAAAGGTACGCCACATGCTTGTACAGTAGAATAGATGCGGGTTCAAGATTTAAACAAGAAAAAAAGGTTAAATTTGTCCTCGTAATATTCGAATTAGAGAAATTTCACATATGCTTTAAATATTTTGGTTCTAATGTTACCCGTGGTTAGAAAAAAGTTTCATTTTTTTCCTTTTCCTTTACCTCTCACGGAGTTTCAACTTGAGGATGAATTTAAACTACAAGTAAAAAGTAGAAAATTAAAATCAGACTTTTTAATCACAGCAGGATTTTGATGGAAACAGATTCGAAAAAAATATTAAATTGTCACATTTAAAATATGAACTTAGCTATGTCAATGGCATTCCACAGTTTATATATACACAAATTACCTTTATCCTTTTGGCACAACAATTTTTTGGAGGAATGAGATATATACGAGTCTTCGTAACTAAAAGTTGCTACGCCCCTATTGACACGTTAAATTCACTCATTTCGCACTGGAACTCTGTTAACGGTAAAGGCGAAAATGAGATGATTTCTTAGCTGCGATTTCAGGATTTAAACTTAATGGTTTGCTACAACAACCTCGAGTTAATCTTTAATAATACTTGGATTCATTGTCTAATATTTTTAGATATTTAGCAAATTTCTTGATACATATACAAGGTCTGAGTAGCAACGAGATATTGGCGGATCCAAAGTATAACGTAGGGTAAAATTGAGCAATTTCGGATAGTACATGACCAGTTTCGACCTTTCAGCCTCTAGGGTTTTTAGTACTAAACTTAGTGTACTATTAAAATATAATTAACATTTTTCACGTTTTTATATCAATGTTTCAATAAAACAAATGCCGGATATAGTTTAAGCCGTTGAACATATATAGGCCCTATCAGCCACTGCCTTAGAGAGAACATGTTTATTCCTCTGAGGAAAGCTTCTGGTTTCTCATCTGCGGAATATAATATAATGGTGATCTCTTCAGATGATTTAGGTCCTTTCCCTATTATGGTATACGACATGTACTGTTGTACCTAAGTAAAGGTGCTTTGTTCTGTTTGGAGAATTAGTAAGATTTTTGTAAAATTTTGAAATTGATTCCTTCTTGTAGATATGTAATTTTTGACCCGTATATTAGAATCACCTTTAGTAGTCCTAGTATTTTTAGGATATTTATTTGAGCTTATTTTTATAGGATTTTACTTTATTACTAATTTTAATTCCATTTTTAAGGCACAAAAAATTGAAAAAATACAAAAATAGTTTCATGTTCAATCTTATCCTATTTAGTTTAGGTTATTAATATTTTTATGACAATATATTTTTGTTTTTACCATGATTTTCACTTTTATTTTGAATATAAAATATTATATAAAAAATATTATATAAAAATATAATTTTATAGTATGATATATTTTACTTTAATTAATTTTAAATCATTTAAAAAAAGAGAGAGAAACGTTTCAAGTTTTATTCATTTATGGAGTTTAAGAATTGTAGAAAATCCAAAATGTTGGCCCAATTTCGGGCAAAAGCATGGACCAAATCGGCAGCCCCAAACCTGAGTCCAATCTATAACACCTACCCGCCCAAGATCCATCAACCCAATTGCCTGACCCGCCCCACTCTATTATCAAATCACAACCATCAATCTATTTTAATCCAATGGTCATAAGTTAGTTCCTCACCCCATATAAAAATTATTTTTGTCATAACCCTAACTCTATCTCTTCTTGAAACCAAACAGCCGCACCCCTCTTCACAGGCCTCTGCCGCCGCGACACCTCCCAAACCTGCCGGAAATTCCTTTTAAGCACTGGTCCCCTCATGGTCCCCCCCCCCCCCCCGCCCCGTTATCATTAGTAACTGATTTTACGCGTTTTCTTCCTATTTTTCATCTTCGGATTTACTCTTTTAGGCAAAAATAGGAAAAATGGGGTGCATAGGATTGAGTTGCACTCGATCTACTCCCTCCATTTCTCTATCTCACCAATAGAAGAGATTTTCCGATCTTTGTTTTGATTTTCGGGGAATTTCGTTGAGATTTTTCGATTTTCTTGGAGAGGAAGGAAGGAGAAGCTTCTAGGTTGCCTATATATTTGGGTCTTGGACAGAATTTTCGGGGAGAAAACGTCACGCCCCAAAAACCGAGCGGCGCGATCGGGTAGCCCCCGGCCAAGCGGACCTGGGTGCCTTTTCTATTCCACGTGATACCCTGCGTTTCCATTACCCATTAACCAAGTGAAATGACCATTTATAAATTTAAACACATTCATACGAGATTTACATAACATACATAGTTACTTAGCGTGGTTTACAAGTTATACTGCCCAAAATACATAAGTACATAACCCACATTTCCTGTCTATGGAGCCTCTAGAGATACAGGAGAGTGTTACAATACTTGCCGGTAACAAGGCTCCGGCTATACCTTACGCAAATACCAAAATAAAATTTTCGGGAGGATAAGCGGCATGAGCCACGCAGGGCCCCGAGAGGAAAGGGGATCACCAATTCAGCTGACGGGAGGTGAAGGAGTGCTACTGCCGGTGGGCTGGAATACCTGTTATGGAACCACCTACAATCATAACACAAATGTAGCGCCCCCGGCAAAAGTGACATCAGTACATTTGAATTGTACTAGTATGTATGAACAAACTTTACCCCAAGTAAAATCAACAAATACACAGATAACAAACAATAATAGAATCAACAATCAAATGCACATGAAAGGAACAACCAAAGCCAAACAACTCCACAATCTCTCCTTTTCCCCTTTCAACATTATTTCATCACATCAATGATTTCACAACTTTCACATATTTTTATTTCAATAGTGATTTCGATCACTTTTCCACCCTTATTACCTTGGCCACCCTTATTACCTCGGCCACCCTTATCACCACAACCCACACCTTATAACTTCGTGTTGCGGCGCGCAACCCGATCCCACCGGACAATCACATTTCACACGACAACAACAACAATTCACAAAGGATTTTCATAAACGTCAGTACAATTTCCATCATATGCAACAGCCCGTATACAACTTAAGTCACAACGATAATTGCCCGCGAAAAGTCACGTATGATATTACCACAGTTGTTTCAATTGCATCAATTACGATGACTTTCCATCATTTGTTACACAACTCTTACCACATAAACACATTCACACACACACTTGGTTTGTTTCCATTTACTTACACCCTTATATCGGGAGACTTAACCCACAACATTCAAGTCATATTAATCACAAGAATTCACAAATAGTCCACATAAGTAACACATACCAATTACTCGTACACCAAACAAGGTGACTTTACAAAGGTTAAAGTTAGCAATACATACCTAGAGTTGAATTCCCCCTTTTTTCTTCTATTTCCAATTCACCAACAACCTAGTACCGTCAATCTAGTTCACAAGTTAACACATATAACTTAGAATTGAAGTTCACAAACTCAGCCCGAACTTACTTAGGTTATCAACCCCTCTTTTGCAAATCTTTAGTTCTACCCAATTCCTCTTACTAGATTTTAGGTTTTAAAGGACATGCATGTGTATCTCAACTTCCATTTTCAAGAATGAACGCATGAGAATCCCCCTTTTTGTTTAAATCTGAAAACAATGAAAAAGGGTTGGAGATTTTACCTGCAAGAGCGGAGATGAAGACAATTACTTGAAATTCCCCGGCCCGAGTGACTTTGAAGAATCAAATTGATGTAGGTAGGACTTTATCTCTCAAGAATTATCTCTTCCCTCTCTCTAGTTTTGTTCAGAAAATATGTTAAAATAAGGGATTGGGGTGTTTTATTGAAGAAGGGGTCGGATTTAAAATTTAGAAAAATAGGAGCCCGAGTTAGGTATGCTATCGCACTTTGCAATCGCAGAGTGGAATGCGGTCCGCAGAATGGACTGCAAAAGTGCTCCCAAAATTTGAACACACTGCGTGGGTATGTGGCAGAAATGCGGTCCGCATACCCATTATGCGGTCGCATAGTGCACTGCAGAACTGCCCCTCACAAAATCCCAAGGGAAATATGCGATGACTATGCGGTTCGCATATCCGTTATGCGATCGCATATTGGATCGCATATTTAACCTCCAATTCGATCAACACACTGACTCCTTTTGCGGCAATTATGCGGTCCGCATATCTGTTATGCGACCGCATTCTAGATCGCAGAATTGCATTTCCTGGAAAACAGTATTTCTTGACTTTTTATAACATAGATCAGTACCAAAAGGGTCCGAACCACAGCTCGCTTAATTTTACACATTCCTAACATATATTCGGGACTTGGCACCACGAGCTACCCGGTTTTGAGTACAAGTTTTCACGGGGCCTTACAGAAAAAATGAGGGTTCCTTTGGAGTTTTCAGATTTTATGTTTTGGTTCGAATTCCAGAAAAAGAAAATAAAAAAAAAAGTTTGGGTCTAGACTCTTGTTCGAATTTCATTTTCAGATTTCGAAATCAGAAAATACCAAATAAATAATAATATAGTTCTGCCTTCTTCAATTTTAATTCCGAATTTTGATTTGTTCTCATGTAGCTGATTTGAATACAAAGTGGAGTTTAGTTGAGGTCTGAGGTTCGATATCAGTTGCCAATCCGAAGTTCCGTCCGAGCTTCTGTCCGATTCGAGTTCCCGCTTGTCTAACCAAAAATCTGAGTCTTTGGTCAAAGCTTAAAAAGAAATTCGGGTTACTGATAATCAGGAAACGAAAATAAAATACTTTTGAGAATGATGGTAAAGCAGTAAATAGTTTTGTATTTCAGTAAGATCCCAATAATATTTCGTATCCTTACAGATGGTGAGTTCTTCTCCTTTTATAGCTAATCCTAGGAGAAGAGGTAATGCCTTTGTCTTAATGAGGCAACTATGAGCAATAAATGACATTAAAAGAAACGTTACTCAATCATTTCTTTTTAAATATCAAATATTCTAACGTATTTGATATTTAATGCTATATTTAAACTCTTTTACGTCATCAGATTCGTATCTTCAACTTCTTCCGATCTTCGGTTTTTAGATGACTTGGATAGGTACGAGACTCGTACCTATTTTAGTAACGGTCTGCACCAATTAATCCTTTACATACGTGTCACCTTCTTATTGATTCTGCAATTCTACCCCCTTTTTTCGAGACTTCTTCATTCACACTATTCACGAAATGATAGTTGCCTTTATTATAGGCTTTCCTTCATTGCACTTCTAAGTTTGACGGTTGTCATTATAAGCATTTTTAACCCTCTTTCGTTTACCTTCTTCTTCATAGATCTTCAACAAGCAATTTCTTACTTACTTGTATTTTCTCTCCCTTTTAGTTCATCCTTCTTCAACAATGTCATCTCCAAACCCTAACCCTAGAAAAGTTCCAATTCTTGATCACTTCCCCAATGCTCCTACAAGACATAGGAGAGGCAGAGGAGGTAGGCTTCGAAGCTTGGGCCTCGTGATGGTTTATCTGGTCCTGCTTCTTCTTCTCCTAATATCGGGAATTCTATTCCGAAGACCCCTTCTTCTAAAGGTAAAGAAATCCTTGATTCTTCTCAAGAACCTTTAGTCGATGAAATTATTCCCAGTGATTTGTCTTTTGGGAGTGATAGAACGTCTCTTCAAAGGCAAATTGCAAATTTAGAAAAAGCTGACACTTATCCTTCATTAGTAACCAAGCTTACAATCCCTACCGTCAGAAGGGATTGTAACTGGAGCAATAGTCTACGAATGTCAATTCCTTCCCCAAATCAAATAATTTCTTCCTTTAGAAATGGTTATTCTTTCGTTTATACTTACCCATTTACTTTGGGTTTTAATCCTCCGGTTGACCCAGTCATTATTAACTTTTGTCATTTCTTTAAAATCTGTTTGGCCCAAGTCGGTCCCCTAGTGTGGAGAGCAGTGGCTTGCCTGAGATACTTATCTGCCAAAGCCAATGTCGACTTCGCCCTTTCTCACCTTATTCATTTATACCATCCCAATTTAATGCGCCATGGGGTTTTTACCTTAACTGCAAGAAGCAAAAAGGTTTTGGTAAACCCTGAAGATGACAGGAATCGTGGATGGTACACCCGTTACATTGTTGTACGTACGGTGGACTTGCTTGGTGAAACAAATATTCCCTTCCCTAAGAAGTGGAATTTTGCACATAAGTTTCCTTTTATTTACCGTACCTCTTTTTTGAGAATTTTGATTCTTTTTCTCACTTCGTCTCTTTTTGTTTTTTTGTAGCAACCATGGGAGATGTGGAACTTATTCCTAACTTCCGTGGTTGGGTAGATTCAATTTTGAAGATTGCTCCTAAGGATCAAAGAACTTGGAAATCAATTTCTTCTTTACGTGGCTGGAAGGTGAAAACACATGGTATGTCCCTTTTTACACGTTTTTTTTACATGCCAAACACCCTTTTCTCAATGTTGATTATGCATCCTTCTTTTGATCAGGATTTGGCGTTAGAGGAATGACAACTGAAGTAGCTATGGCCATTCGCATGTCTGCTAATGCTGCACTTGATTTGAACAAAGCTCGAGCTTCGCTTCCCAAAAGGAAAGCTATAGGAGAAAGTTCTGAGAATGAGGAAGAGGAAGATACCTCTTTAATTGCCAGGCCAAGAGTTAGGTGACGAATCATTAATAGTGATGAAATTGAGGATACCCCTGCTCAAACTTCGTCCACCGAGCCTGTTTTGATTCATTCTGACGAGGACACCGTGCCAAAAGATACTAATGAATTAACTCAGCGTCTTTTTGATAGTGGTTTTGAGAGTGGAGAGCCCGACCCTGTTTTTGATGAAGCTCCTCTCTCCTCATTCGTTCCTATTTCCTCCATTCCTTCGCCAGTTTCAACTGCACCTGCTTCCGTTTCTGCTCCAATTTCTTCATCTTTTCCTTCCATCCCTTCTTTGACTCTTATGGCTCCTGCTGCTGTGTTTTCCTTTTCTACTACTACTCCTTCCATGGCTCCTCCTCCCTTCGTTCAGCATACAGAGGCGGGTTCTAGCAGTAGAACCCTGGCTATGGGAAGTGTTACTCTTGAAGTTCCTGCTAACCATAGCCTTTTGAGAAAAACTGGTAGAGCTGATGTTTGGCTCGAGCCTCTAATCGGTGATATTGAGAAGAAGAAGATGGAGAGCCACAGCTGCCTGACTCTGATGAATGACATAGTTCATTCTACTTTGAAGGTATTTTTCCTTTACCAACAAGTTTTTTATTTTCGATCTACACATCCTCATTTCTATGAGTTGTCTCTGTAGGCTAACCTTATTGGTACCGAATTGATGGGAAGAATTTCCCTTCTGGAAAGAAAAACCCATGAGTTTGAAAAGTCCATCCATGAGGCCGAGGAAATAGCCAGGGGAGCCCAGCTTGAAGCAGCTAATTGGAAAGAACAGTTTGAGAATGCTCAGGGGACCATAGAGGAGTTGCAAGAAAGTAGAAATCTCCTGGATCAGCAAAAGCGTGGTTTGACTTCTGAACTAGCGACTGCCAAGGCTTCTTCAAGCCAATTTAAAAGAGATAAAGAGCTTTTGGAGTGCTCAATGTCAGAACAATTATCAAAGGCTAGTGAAGAAGTCAGGGAGCTTAAGGCACTTTTAGCTAAGAAAGAAGAATATGCAGGATAATTAGTGCAAAGCTTGACTCAAGCTCAAGCTGACTTACATACCTCTTCTGACGAGATTCGAGCTTTGAAGAGCTCTCATGCCTCCCTTGAAGCTTCCCTTGATTCCCATTTAGCTGAATATCAAATATTGAAGAATGATCTTGCTATGTGGGAAAGGGAGTATGGACTTCTGGAGGAGAACTTCAACATAGAGGTAAGTTGGGATTTCCCGAAATCTCGCCGTGATGCTTTGATGGAAGCTGCTCAGGAAAGCTTCGATTTGCAATCTGAATTAGCCAAAGTCTTAGACACTATCGAGAAAAGTCAACAACCTGTTGATACTCCTTCTCCTGCACTTGAAGCTCTTGGAACGGAAGAGCTTTTAAATGAAGAAGTGGCTACTGCAGCAATTGAGGTTGCAATTCCGGCTCCCGAGGGTGAAACTTCTATGACACATTCCATGGAAGCTGAAGCTCCTGTGATTCTTTCTCCCCTCGGTGATTTCAATATTCCAAGCCCAATTAAAATTGCTCTTGAAAATGAAATTGCAACTTCTGATGTTCCAACCCTTCAGTGACTAGCTGAAAATGAAATTGCTGTTTTTAATTGGTGGTGTTATCCCTTGGCAACTTTAAGGGATCTTTTGACGAAGTCCCCAGTTATCATAATGGGGCATTTGTAAAAAACAAATATTTTGTTGACTAAATTTGCACTTAGTCTTTTATATTAAGAAGTTTTTATTGGTACTTCCGTATATTTTATTCTTGCCCATTTATCTAGGACTTATAGAATAGCTTAGCACTTTTATTCTTTTAAAATGCTTTATGATTCTTCTCATGGATTATCAACATGAGGCTTATAAAAGAGGGCCCTTTTATTTTATCGACACTTAATGAAGAAGACGTCTCAACTTCATAATGGTGTTATAATACGATGAAAGAAATAGGAATACACATGTTTTGTATGAAACAACTTTGGCAAGTTTTTATTCATGAACTTTAACAAGTGTTTAACTATTACATGTATTACAATACATCTATAACTTTCTCGTAACTGTTTTTCTTGTAACAGATTTGTACATAACATAGAATAAATAAGGTTTTTCTTCATAACCTGTTTCAGTGCATAGTCATGACCCTATCTTTATATATTAAGAAGGGTCTGAGAGGTGACTTTGTTTATGAGTTTTGAGAGATGACTCTGTTGTTCTCATGAAAGCTGAATACTTCGTAACTTTTTCTCAACACTTGTCTCTTTGTGGCCGACTTTTGTTCGATATTCGTATCTGCACTTCTACATGTATCTGTGTACAATATGTAGTCCCCCAAGTGTTTGAGCAGTGAAGTATGAAGCCTTGAGCACTTGTTTATTTCTTTTACTTTGGCCCTTTTCCTGAAACAGAAAGATATACGGGACTCGGAGGTGTGATTATAGATGAAGACTGCCTAACTCGAGTGTATTTCCATCAGATTAATTGTAACCCTGCGCTGGGAATTTAAGAATACTCCATTTTGCCTTGCAGGTTGTGACTCATCATTTGGCACGAGTTAGGGTGTTTTGCCTAGCATCTAAAATCATTAGTAAAACATTAATAATACAATAGAGAAATTTTAACATGGTGATACCTGACCGTAGGTACTTTCTCAAAAGTAATATCTTTTTAAGTGGATGGCATTCCATTGTGAGGGTAAAACTTTGCCGTCCATTGTCTCCAATTGGTATGCTCCTTTTCCCGCAATGTCACGGACTTTGTACAGTCCTTCCCATGTTGGACTTAGCTTTCCTGAGTTAGCAGCCTTTGCAGATTGGAACACCTTCTTAAGCACGAAATCCCCAATTTTGAAAAATCTGAGGCGTGCTTTCCTATTGTAATATCATTCAATTACTTGCTTTTGTGATGCCATCCTTATCAATGCAGCTTCTCTTCTTCCTTCAAGTAAATCAAGGTTGACCCGCATCTCTTCATCATTAGATTCCTCCGTTGTCTGATCGTACCGTGTGCTTGGCTCACCTATTTCAACTGGAATTAAGGCTTCCGCACTATAAACCATTGAAAATGGTGTTTCTCCAGTGCCTGTTTTGGTCGTTGTACGATAAGCCCATAATACTCCAGGTAACACCTCAGGCCAATTACCTTTTGAATCCTGTAACCTCTTCTTCATGTTGTTGATAATGACTTTGTTAGTAGATTCCGCTTGTCCATTACCTACTGGATGGTATGGCGTAGATGTTATCCTTTTGATCTGCCAATTTTGAAGAAATTCTGTGATTTGAGCTCCAATGAATTGTGGTCCATTGTCACACACGATCTCCTTTGGTGCTCCAAAGCGGCATATTATATTTCGCCATATGAAGTCTTTAACTTCCTTCTCTCGTACCTGTTTAAATGCCCCTGCTTCTACCCATTTAGTGAAATAATCTGTAAGTACAAGTAGAAACTTTACCTGACCTTTTGCTTGTGGAAGTGGACCTATGATATCCATTCCCCATTTCATAAAGGGCCACGGGGCTATAACAGGATGGAGTAACTCAGCTGGTCTGTGCATATTGTTGCCATAACTTTGACATTTATCACATTTGGACACGAAACTGGTTGCTTCTTCTTCCATCTTAGGCCAATAATATCCTGTGCGAATTAATGTTCTTACCAGTGACCATCCCCCTGCGTGATTCCCACAACGTCCTTCGTGCACTTCTCTCATCACATATTCTGTTTGAGAGGGTCCGAGACACCTTGCTAGTGGTCCACCGAACATCATTCGATAAAGATTTCCTTGATATAAACAATATCGAGCAGCTTTTTTGCGAAGCGCGTGAGCCTTTCCTTTGTCATTAGGCATGGTACCGCGCTGTAAAAAGGCAACAATTTCGTTTCTCCAATCCCATGTTAAATGATTAAAATTTACCTCGTTTTTATCAGATTCGAGAACGAAATGAAATAAATGTATGACTGAAGCATTTGTATCGTTTGCTACGTCTGCTGCAGATGCGAGATTTGCTAAAGCATCTGCCTCTACATTCTCATCTCTTGGGATCTGCACTACTTTCCAAGTTTGTAATTGCTTTATTAACTCCCGTACCTTTGCGAGGTATTCTTGCATTCGTGACTCTCTGGCTGTATAAGTCCCCAGCATCTGATTGACCACGAGTTGAGAATCACTCTTGATTATAATCTGCGTTATGCCGAGTTCTCGTGCCAATTCTAAACCTGCAATTACAGCCTCATACTCTACTTCATTGTTAGTTATAGAATGACATTTTATAGCCTGTCTAATAGTCTCACCCACAGGTGGTACGAGGACTATCCCTAGGCCTGCCCCTTTTATATTAGATGAACCATTAGTGAATAAAACCCAAGTCCCCGGGTTTGCACCATTAAAAACTAGTAATTCTTTTTCTGCTTCTAAATGCATCCCCTGGCTAAAATCAGCCACAAAATCAGCTAGTACTTGAGATTTTATAGGGGTCCTGGGTTGATAAAGAACTTCATATTCACTTAGTTTTATAGCCCATTTTGCTAATCTTCCTGAAAGTTCGTGTTTATGCAAAATATTTCGAAGCGGAAAAGCAGTAACTACATTAATGGGATGACATTGAAAATAAGGTCTTAATTTTCTAGATGTCATGATCAAAGCTAATGCTAATTTTTCTAGCTGTGGGTATCGTGTCTCAGCATCCAATAAGGACTTACTTACATAATAAATAGGAGATTATTTACCTTGGTCCTCGCAGACTAAAACAACACTCACCGCGACTTCAGATACGACCAGATAGATGAGAATTTTTTCCCCCACCTTTGGTTTTACCAACAACGGTGGTTTTGACAAATAAGCTTTCAAATCTCTAAGGGCTTGTTGACAATCTTCATTCCATTCAAAATGATCTTGCTTTTTGAGTGCAGAGAAAAACTTAAAACACCTTTCTGAGGATTTGGAAATAAACCTCCCCAAAGCTGCAATTCTTCCCGTTAATCTTTGTACTTCCTTTTTATTAGTAAGGATATCAGGGATTTCTTCTATTGCTTTGATCTGAGAAGGATTCACTTCAATACCACGGTTAGAAACAAGAAAACCCAAAAACTTACCTGATGCAACTCCAAATGCACATTTTTCTGGGTTGAGTTTCATATTAAATTTTCGCAAAATTTCAAATGTAACAGATAGATGAGAAATATGATCATGAGATCGCTGGGTTTTGACGAGCATATCGTCTATATATACCTCCATTGTTTTCCCTAAATGTTCTTGGAACATTTTGGTGACCAACCTTTGATAGGTTGCCCCAGCATTTTTGAGACCAAAGGGCATTACTTTATAACAGTAAGTCCCCCTGTCTGTGATGAAAGAAGTTTTTTTCTTCATCACCAGGATCCATTTTAATTTTATTATATCCCGAGTATGCATCTAAAAAACTTAAAAGTTCATGACCTGCGGTTGCATCAATTAGTTGGTCTATATGCGGTAAAGGAAAGGAATCTTTTGGACAGGGTTTGTTTAGATCGGTATAATCCACACAAACGCGCCACTTACCATTTTTCTTGGGTACAACCACCGTGTTAGCCAGCCAATTAGGATACTTTACCTCACGGATCGATCCGATTTTTAATAATTTTTGGACCTCATCCTGAATCACCTGGTTCTTGAAAGCACCTTGCTTCCCTGGATCTCACGCTGATATGACAGGGTCTTCATTGAGTTTGTGAGTCATCACATCCGGTGGTATCCCTGTCATATCAGCGTGAGACCAAACAAAACAGTCTAAGTTAGATTTTAAAAATTCGATTATCATACCTCGCATGTTTAAGCTTAAATTGGCTCCGACATAAACCTTCCGTTCAGGCCATTGCTCAAATAATATCACTGCCTCGAGCTCTTTAATTGTCGTTTTGATGCTTTCATTTTCTTCAGGTTCCTGAATTGTGTCAGGCCTTGAGTCCAAATCTGTCTTTTCTTGTTCAGCTAAAGTTTGATCTTTTTTACCTTCAACTGTTTCCTATAATTGCTATTTTTCTTTATTTACGGTGCCCGTACTTGTTACAACGTTGACACTTCTAGCCATCTGCTGATCCCCACGAATTTGGCAAATTCCCCATAGTGATGGGAATTTAATAACTTGATGTAGAGTTGATGGGACAGCATCCATATCGTGTATCCATGGTCTCCCCATGATCATATTGTAGGCCATTTCCATATCAACTACCTGAAATTTAGTTTCTTTAACAACACCCGTAGCAAAAGTTGTTAGAATTACCTCTCCTTTTGTTACCACGCTTGAATTGTCGAAGCCTGACAAGGTGTGCGCCTTGGGTATCATTTTATCTTCAGCTTGCATTTCACGTAATACCCTTAGTAGTATAATATTTACAGAACTCCCTGGATCAATCAAAACTCGTTTTACATTAGTATCATGTACAAGTAAAGATATTACCAGTGCGTCATTATGTGGAGTTGTCACTCCTTCGGTATCTGCGTCATCGAACGAAATACTTTCATTTTCTAGGACCTGCCGCACCCGTTTCCCGTGTGTAATTGTTACCTTAGAAACCTTGTTGGAGGTTGTGTAGGTTATGCCGTGAATATCTTCTCCCTCACTTATCACATTCACTGTCCTCTTGGGTGAAGGAGGTTGTGGTGGCTCTTGCCTGTTTTTCATATAAGCTTGTTTTCCTTTCTCGCTAAATAACTCAGTGAGGTACCCTTGCTTCAATAGATGATCCACTTCACTCTGCAAGAATCTACATTCTGAAGTTTTGTGCCCGTGATCATTGTGGAATTCGCACCAATGATCTGGATTGAGTCTATTTGGATTTGACCGCATCTCTTTTGGCCACCGTACCTTATCTCCCATGCTTCTTAAAACAGCTACGAGATCGGAGGTAGAGATATTAAAATTATATCCGCCGAATCGTGCCTTTAAACTTCTGTCATCATCCCGTGATTCTTGTCTGTTTCGATCATTCCTGAACTTTGAAGAAGAACCAGAGTCCCTGTTCCTCGATTTTTGATCATATTGCTGGCTATCTTGTTTCGACCGTGGGTCTTTTCCTGCAGGTCCCATATATGGATCGTACTTGTTTTTACCTGATCTTTTTTCGGTTTCTGATCTTCGGGGACCACCCCTTTCTTCATGATGAAACTTAGGTACGATATCTTCTTCAATTCGCAGCTTCGTACTATACCTATTTTAAACATCATTCCACGTGGTTGCAGGAAATTCTCGAAGGCTTTCTTTGAGTCGTCTCGTGGCTTCAAAACTTTTGTCATTTAAATTACTTGCAAAGGCTATTGCAGCCCAGTTGTCAGGCACACGAGGTAGAGTCATTCTTTCACGCTGGAATCTATCAACAAAATTTCTAAGCAACTCCGAATCCCCTTGTTTGATTTTGAAAATATCTTCCATTCTTTTCTCAACCTTTTGTGCTCCCGAATGTGCTTTAATAAAAGAATCTGCAAGCTCAGCAAAAGAATTAATAGAATTTTCAGATAAAAGAGAATACCAGGTTAATGCACCCTTGGTGAGTGTTTCTCCAAATTTCTTGACCAGTACTGATTCAATTTCTTGTTTGTTCAAGTCGTTGCCTTTCACGCCTGTTGTAAATGCAGTCACGTGGTCACGTGGGTCTGTAGTACCATCATATTTCGGGATGTCAGGCATTTTGAACTTTTTCGGAATTGGAAGGGGAGCAGCACTTGGCTTCCATGGTTGTTGTGAGTATTTGTCCATGTCTACTCCTTTTATTACAGGCGGAACTCCAGGGATTTGCTCAATACACTCATTTTGTTCCTTAATCTGTTTCTGCAAGGTTAATACTAAATTTTGCAAATATGAATTATTTGAATTACCTGGTCCCCCTTCCTGTGGTTCACTGGGGGTTGCTCCGTTTCCAGAATTATCAAGACCAGAACGGGGATTCTCCAATGTATTATTATTAGGAGTTGGTGTGGGTGGTGCAGCAGGCAATCGACTAACAAGTGCCTGAAGAGCTTTGCCGACCTGTGCATCAATTAGCTTTTGTAAAGCTTCAGTTGTAACTCCTTCAAAGTGTTCAGATTGTTCTTGTTGATCAGCACAGGATTCAGTAACAGGAGTGCCTTCACGAGATTGAAGTGGTGAATCTGGAGGGCAGGGAACCACGTCACCTTGATTTTGATGGATTTGATTTTCATGGTTTCCCAATGTGTTATTACTGTTATTGTCGGTGTTGTTGTTTGACATGGTGACGACAATGGACAAGATATAGATTAAAAGAAAAGATTATCAGATTTCCGGTAATGGAACCAATTTGTTTAACCAAAAATCTGAGTCTTTGGTCAAAGCTTAAAAAGAAATTCGGGTTACTGATAATCAGGAGACGAAAATAAAATACTTTTGAGAATGATGGTAAAACAGTAAATAGTTTTGTATTTCAGTAAGATCCCAATAATATTTCGTATCCTTACAGATGGTGAGTTCTTCTCCTTTTATAGATAATCCTAGGAGAAGAGGTAATGTCTTTGTCTTAATGAGGCAATTATGAGCAATAAATGACATTAAAAGAAACGTTACTCAATCATTTCTTTTTAAATATCAAATATTCTAACGTATTTGATATTTAATGCTATATTTAAACTCTTTTACGTCATCAGATTCGTATCTTCAACTTCTTCCGATCTTCGGTTTTTAGATGACTTGGATAGGTACGAGACTCGTACCTATTTTAGTAACGGTCCGCACCAATGTTGCTTTTTTTCCCTTATCTGTTGTCACCCGTACCTCTTGGCTATTTATTGTGTTTTGACCGTTTGACCAGTCCACGTGTCATGCCACATCACCTACAATGTAAATTCAGTTTTTTCCCAATACACCGCTGTAGCTGCAGTTACGTTTTTGCTCGTGTAACTGCTCAACCTTTAGAGAAATTGAAATTCCAATTTTTAGGTGCAATTCTTTCTTTCGTTTTTTTTATTTTGTTTATTTTTTTATTTAGGTGTCGATTAAATGGTGATAAGAGCTGGGGCCTGGGACAGTTTTAAAACTGCTTAAGTCATGATTTGGTACAAGCTGTTGTGACTAGAGTACTATGAACCCTTTGGAATATTCTGTAGTTGTCTCTAAGTTTGAATCTATTTGGCGTATGTTTCTACTTTGATGGTAGCGAAAATTGTGAATCGGTTATATGTTTTACTTGTCATTTTAATGCAATTCTGGTTTGTTTACTGATTCGATTCGAGTGCGAGAGGGTCTGGTGATGACATAAGTTTCAGTCTCGTCGAGTAAAGGAATGCGGTGTTGGCCTATGCATGAAATGTCCTGTTTCCAGTTCCTCTGAGTTTATTGTTGGACTCTGTTGTCAACTTTATTGATTTTCTTTCTAGTTTATGCTGAGAACATTTGAATTTCGCAAGGCAATTCGAAATTATAACATTGTTGGATTTGTTTGCACCTTTCAGCTTGATGCATTTTTTTGCCTGTTAATTCATTACATCCTCTAATTTTGAAATCCATTATAGTAAGTAGTCGTGCTTATTTGGTAAGAGATAAGACGCTTTGACCAAATTTATTGCGAATTAAAATTGACTCGCAGCTGGTCCGTATAATTTTCTGATTTGCTCGCTTATCCGTGTTGACTGACTGAAGTCCTCTTGATTCTATGACTGTTGGCTGAGTTTAACTAATCAATTCATTCATGCGAGGTTTTTTTTTAGAAATCTTCGACCATCTCCTTGAGGTCTAAACATGAAGTGAACCCGTAGTGTCCCTTCAATGCGCCTGTTTGATCGTTATTGGTTTGAGTCTGCACAATTCATGTTTCTTGCGTTGGATGCTAATTGTCATGCGCATTTTGGTTTCTTTTCATGACTGCCTGGGATTCAGAGGCCTGAAACAATATGTCTTTGTTCACTATCCAATCAGCAAATTAGCTTTTTCTTTAGTGTGAAGACTATTGGAAAGATTTAGGCAACTCATAAATTGTTTGTGGAATTGGAATTCGTCGTGCCTTCGTTTAGTTAATTCGTCATTTTCTTGGTGCAATTTGTGGCGCTTTGTTTCGATTTTATCCTGTTGGAACTATGAGGAGTTGATACTGATGAAACTCGTTGAGCTCTTTGAATACACTGGAAACTTGTTGCATGTTGAATTGAAAAGCTGTTTTGTTGTGAGATGGATTTGTTTGAGCTTGAATAATTTAAGTTGAAAGATTGTTAAAGATTAAAAACCAAACTTAGGATCATAAAATTCTCCATTAGTTAGACTTTTGGATGTTAATTGATATCTTCAGAATCAAGTTAATAAGTTGGGTCGTCCAGGGGTGTCCTATGGCTCTTATCATTTTTTAATCCATCTTTCTTTACCTTTGCTCCTCCTCCTTCTATTTTATTCATTTGTGTCTTTTGCCAAGTCTTTTATCCATCATTAACATATGTGTCCTCTCGGATGGTTACTTTGTCATATACTGTCATTTTGCTTATGTGGATGAATTGTTTGAATTGGGCCGTGGGAGTTGGGAGAAAGACTTAGCCCATTAGTGTTAATTTGCTTACTTATTTAGGAATTGGGCTTGGTCTAAATACATGAAAATGATAAGTTAAAAGAACATGACCCCGAGTTGAATTTATTTTAGTTTTTCTCTTATTTACTTATTCTCGTTTTATTATTATTCGCTAGGAGCATATAAGGCCGACCACATTTGGGTAGGTAAGCTTTAGGACTTCTGTTAATTGTGAGGCAAGATGTTGTTCCCTTAGTTAAATTTATCCGGGGAATGCCCCGAAGGATTTGTATATATTTTATCCGGTGTATGCCCTGAGGTATTTGTTAATGAAGACCAGAGATTGGATGACGTGAGGAAGCGTAGAATAGAACTTTAATATTTTCTTTTGTTTATTTTTATCTTTTTAGGTGGGGACGACCTCTAGCCTCTTGTGTGTGCGTGTGTGTTTTTTTTTTACCTCAATTGAATATTTTAAAAGCCAATTAGATCGAGTACACAACCATGACCTTCACGGGACTTAGGAAGTGCCTAACACCTTCTTCCCGAGTCAAATGAACCCCTTACCCAAATCTCTGGTGTAGACTTAGTTTGGAGTCTAAAGTGTTTTAAAGGAAAATTATTTTAAAAATGGTGACCTGGCACACCGAAACAAATATCAGGTGGCGGCTCTGAGTTAATCCTTTTGAGCACTATCTTTTGTCACTTTCAAAATTGAAAAACCCTTGTTTGAGCTTTACAAAATCCTTTTATTATTTTAAAGAGGGTTTAGTGAGGTTTTGTAAAAAAGGGGTGTGAAACTTCTAACTTGAAAAAGCAGTACTTAGGACAGCCGGAAATCTTGCCACCCCAATAAAAGAGTAGCTAGTTTTTTTTTTCTCTTAAATGTTTTATATTGTTGTGCTAAAACGGCTAAAAAATACTCTTAATATGTATTATGATATTTTTCGTTTTAGGCGAAGCCCACATGATTTTTTTGGAAAAGGCCTCACACCATTAAGAGATTCATACACCTTATATGTAGGATTCCAATCTTTTCAGTTACTAATGTGAGACTTTGTTCGCGCACCCAACAATCTCTCATCGAATTAAGTTACATGTGGCCCCCTACCACGATCCACGAGTTTTTCCCTCGAACTAAGTTTCATTTGACCATTCCAACGGTCTACGGGTCAATTTTCGAGATTTACTATGTGCCACATTGTTAGAGTAATATGGCAACCGAAGCCCGCAACTAGCTTCTTCTTGTGTGCGGACCGCCCTGCACCATCACTTTGCTTGCACTCGTCCCACCGAACCTGGGATTTGATACAAGTTGTGCTAAAACAATCCAAAGATATTTTTAGTATAATGTGATATTGTCTGCTTCGGGCCTCTCTCTCTCTCTCTCTCTCTCTCTCTCTCTCTCTCTCTCTCTCTCTCTCTCTATATATATATATATATATATATATATATATATATATATATATATATATATATATATATATATATATATATATATATATATATATTTAATTTACGAGTTTATAAGAGAATGCGAGCTTCCTAATAGTGCACTGATTCCCACCAAATTATTGTTATATTTCGAAATGTCTGATCGTACCGCTTCATTCGCAAACACTGAAGGCAATTAAGTCTGGGGACTCGATTAGAATGCGAAAGTTCATTTTCTTTCTATTAATAATTTTTTATATTAATTACTAAAGTTATAGCTAGGTTAGAGTTTGCCCATTTGGATTGACTTATTTTAAGGGTTTTTAAGCCAAAATAACTTTTAAGTCATTTTGTAGTGTTTGGATAGAGTAAAAAAGTACTTTTAAGCTCTTATTTTTTTAGCTAAAATGACAAAAATAAGCCAAAAGCTAGAATTCCTAACTTATGGCTTAAAAACTATTTTGATTTAAAAGCCACTTAAAATAATGAAGAAAGCTTGGTTAACACATTCCTTCAACTTGTCTAAAAAAGAAAAAGAAGGTGCGGTCAAGTTTAAACTTAATGGCCTTAAAAACTTTTACAAATTAAGTATATCTATCTTTTTGTCCCCTTCTTTAACTGATGGTTTTGGATGTAAGCCATTTATGCTAATGATAAGATCAATGGTAAAAATAAAAATAAAAAAATCAAGAATTAGATCAGTCTTTTGTTAAAAGCTTCAAATAATTTTACTCTTTATTCCAAACACTAAATCAGTCTTTTATGAAAAAGCTTTAAATAATTTCACTCTTTAGTCATATTTGGCCATTAATAAACATGATTCCGAACACATGTAATTATTTGCTATCTCTCCTGCCACACCAATTACATGGGGGAGGAGAATTGGAGGAAAAGAGGAACAGTAAGAATCGAATTCACACTTATCATGTGAAAAGCTTCTACTGATATTACTAAGGTATAAGTCTTGTTGATCACGACTATTCAAATAGTAACTTCACGAGTTTGAATCAATAATTACCTGAAATTCAAGTCAGCATTGACAAAAATTTCTTAGTTTCTTGTAGTTGTCCCAATTTTTTTTTCACATATCATATTTCCTTCTTGTTTTAAAGGAAAATCTTATTGAACATATCATATGATAAAAATGCATCATTAATCATTATCATCATCATGCACGTTAATTTGTGATATTGGATACTCAAGTAGCCTATCTCCCTCTCCTTATAATTAGCCGAAAGGTTTTGCTCATGCTCGCATCTGTGCCTTCCTTTCTTGATTGTGTGGTGGTGCTGTGCAAGCAATCAATTTTATGCAAAAATATATTTATAATATGCATTAATTCTTTTACAATTCTAGTTTAATTAATTGATCTCATGTTATTACTTATTGTAATTTTAAGTTTATTTATCGACATTCACCTTTTTAGTGCAACTTAATATAAACCATACAAACTATTGTTGACATTCACCATAAATAGTTTTTTGGGTAATGAATACAAAAATAGAATCTTCAAGTTTCTTAATTTTTTTTATACTTGAAAATTGTATAAAAAGTAATTTAAATCACAATAGTTAATAATTTAAAATATGTTTTAAAAAATACTAATTAAAATTTCTTGGTCAAGGAAAGACCTCTTTTGACTCCCCTAAATAGTAATAATGTCAATGTATCACATAACATGAAACAAAGGAAATAATAGCTAAATTTTTTTATAATTTAACTTTTTTTACAAAAATATATATCTTGTCGTTGAATGAATTAACTACATTTTTTTAGGGAAAAAGGTGGAATTAACTAATCACGAAAAGATATTGTAGAATAATGTAAGGTTTATTCATCCTTAATTTGAGATTCTGGGTTTAAACCAAAAAATTATATTACTCTTCGATAGAGAATGCTAAACTTCAGTAATGGATATTTTTACGACTTAAGTTTATATTAGTTGAACCAGTAAATTTCATATAAAATAAAACTTTTATGCAGGAAGAACACTCAATCTGCTTGCTTTCCTTTTTAATCGCAAAGGTTCTAGTCGTAGAGTTTCTATTTGGGTTCAGTCTGCTTGCTTTTCTTTTCTCTTTCTCCCTATTTATTTACTTTTTTATGTTTTTAAATTCACTGATAGAAAATCATTTACTGGTTTCACTCTTAAAATTTTGTCATTCTCTATTCTCATTGGTTTTTTATTAGGTTTTAACAACCTTTTATTTTCTTGGGGCAATTCTTATCTTCCCGTTTCAACAAATTCTCTCGTTTTATCGTCACTGTGATGACCCAAAAGGTCATCTCATATTTTAAAACTCAATTTGGGTTTTCGAGACCTTTAAAATTTTATTTTACTTCTTCTCGATTTGCGTGCGCAGTCCGAACGCGTTTCTAGAAAGCCTTTATGTGAAAATTTGAGAAAATACTAAGTTTTACCTTTAAAATTGATTTAAATTGACTTCGGTCAATATTTTGAGTAAATAGATCCGAACCCGTGATTCGACAGTCCCGAAGGGTCCGTAATAAAATATGGGGCTTGGACGTATGCCCGGAATTGAATTCCGAGGTCCCTAGCCTGAGAAATAAATTTTTGAAGACAATTATTAAACTGAAAATATAATGGTTTTTAGAAATTGATTAATGTTTGAAGTTCTTGGTATCGGGTCCGTATTTTGGTTCCGGAACCCGGTACAGGTTTAATATGGTACTTAAGTCATGTTTGTGAAATTTGGTGAGAAACGGAGTTTATTTGACCGGATTCGGACCTTTGGTTGAAAAGTTAGAAGTTTTGAAACTTTCTTGGAAATTCATGCAATTTGGTGCTAAATTCGTAGTTCTAGGTGTTACTTTGGAAATTTGATCGCGCGAGTAAGTTCGTATGATGTTTTAAGACTTGTGTGCATGTTTGGTTTGGAGCCCCGAGGGCTCGAGTGAGTTTTGAATAGGCTACGGAGTGTTTTGAAACTTAAGAAAATTGCTGGTATGTTTCAGGTCTGCAGGCTTCACATTTCCAAAGTCTGGCTCGCAAATGCGAGCATCGCATTTGCGATCGGTGGGGCTGGGAGGGGACCTTCGCAATTGCGAAGTTCAGCATCGCATTTGCGATAGGAACATGTCACATTTGCGAACAAGTGTTCGCATTTGCGATCATAGTAGGTCCTGGACATTCTTCGCATTTGCGATGAAATGTTCGCATTTGTGGTGTTCGCATTTGCAACTTGATCGCAAATGCGATATCTGCAACTGTTCAAAAATGATTTTGGACGGGATTTTTGATTCATTTCTCAAATTTTCAAACCCTAAACTTTAAGAGGCGATTTTCCAAAGACCCTTTCTTCCCCAAATCATAGGTAAATGATTCTTAACTTATTTCTTTCAATCTATTTTATCTTTTTACAAGATTTCATCTTAGAATCTAGGATTTTTCATGGTGGAATTGGATGTTTTTGGGTAGAATTAGAAATTTCGAAATTTAGGGATTTAGACCTCAAATTGAGGTCGGATTCCAAAATCAATTGTATATTCGGGCTCGGGGGTGAATGGGTAATCAGGTTTTGGTCCAAACTTTGAGTTTTGACTAAGGGGGTCTGAAGTCGGTTTTTGACTTTTTGGGGAAAATGTTGGGAAATTGTAATTATGCATTGGAATTGATTTCTTTAGCGATAATTGATATTATTAAGTTAATTATGACTAGATACGAGTGGATTGGAGGTGGAGTCGAGAGGTAAAGCTATAATTGAGTCTTGATTTTAGCCGTAGAATTGAGGTAAGTGTTGTGGCTAACCTTAGCTTGAGGGATTAAGTATTGTTGCCTTATTTGCTACATGTTTAGTTGTTGAGTACAGCGTATAGGTGAGGTGACGAGTATCTATACGTTGTTGCCGGGTCATATCATGCAAGTGAGTCTTATACTTGTGATCGTTGTATTTCTTTATACGTACTGTTCATGCTTAAACTGGTTATTACTTATGTTAAACATGTCTTATTATGTTTTTTTGGTATTGGATATTGGTTGAACATTGATTCAAGTTGAGATTTATATTGTGAAGTTAAATGTTGAAACGAGGTTGTTGTTTATTGATGATTCCCTGGTTGGGTGTTATTGTTTCTGCTATTTGGGTGAGGAAGAGTGTAAAACACGAATGGTGATGCCATGCAATGTTTTGTGAGTGAGTGATAAAGCACGAAGAGTGATATCGTGCCATATTCTATGAGTGTTAATGTACGAAGGGTGATGTCATGCCGTATTTCGATATTGATAATGCATGAAGGGTAATGACGTGCCGTGTTATGAGAGAGTTAATGCACGAAGGGTGATGCCGTGCCGTTTCTGTTGTTTCTTATGATAAGGACGAAAGTAAAAACACGAAGGTGATGTCGCACACATGATTTCTGTGTTATTATTTTTGTTGGTTCAAAGCATGATATTTATTGAGTTCCTGATCTGTACTATTTTCAGAATATGCGTAGTCCCCTCAGCATGTTTTCCCCATTCCCGTTATTATCTGTTAAATTTCCGTTATTTTATTTTCTAGTATATAATTTAACTGCACAGGTTTATGTTATTTGTCGTGTCCTAGCCTCGTCACCACTTCGCCGAGGTTAGGCTTAGCACTTACCAGTACATGGGGTCGGTTGTATTGATACTGCATTCTACACTTTCCGTGCAGATCCCGATACTGGACCGTACTGATCAGAGTTTGGGTTGCTGACTTCAGTCCGCAAGAGACCCAAGGTAGATATGCCGACGTTTGCAGACCCTGGAGTCCACTTCCTTATATCCTAGTTTCCCTGTTTCCTATATTTCCGGAACAGATATAATTCTTTTAAACCAGTATTTGTAGAAACTTTTAGAAGTTCGTGGATTGTGACACCAGATCTTTGGGGTAGTTGTGTATTAGTGCTTTAAACTGTTATAAAATTTCCGCACTTCATATCTGTTTAGTTTTAATTATTGCTAATTATTATTTTGGTTAATGATTAATGTGTTAGAACTGTATCTGTTGGCTTGCCTAGCATTCTAAGAGTTAGGCTCCATCACATCCCGACAGTGGAAAATCTGGATCGTGATAAGTTGGTATCACAACACTAGGTTGCCTAAGTCTCACAATCCACGAACAAGCTAGGTAGAGTCTGAGGGATCAGCACGGAGACGTCTGTGCTTATCTCCCAGAGGCTACAGAGTTTAGAAATAACTTCACATCTATTCTTCTCTGTCGTGCGATTTGATTTCTCAATGCTAATTGAACTTCTACTCTGTTCTTTTGCAGATGGAGAGAATACGTACCGCTTCATCAACTTATCAGCAGCCCGATCCCCCAGCGGCAACTCCTACGAGGGGCAGAGGAGGAGGCCGGGGCCGTGCTAGAGGCCGAGGCAAGGGCAGGGCTCAGCCTAGAGCTCGAGCAGCAACACCAGCAGCGGAGCCTCAGGTGGAGTTCGATGATAAGGTTCCGGCTCAAACCGTTCCAGCAGGGCCAGCTCAAGTTCCCGAGGGATTCATCGCTACCCCGGTACTTCAGGATGCTTTAGTCCGTCTAGTGGGCCTTATAGAGAGCGTAGCTCAGACTGGCACATTCCCTGTAGCATCAGCCGTCTCTCAGGACGTGGGAGGAGCTCAGACTCCCGCTACCCACACTCTGGAGCAGATGGCTCCTCAATTCCAAACTCTAGCAGCTCAGCTAGTGGGAGTAGCTCAGCCAGTTGTTGCGGATCAGGACGCTGGTGGATCATCTATGTCTTCTGAGGTTTTGTTGAAGTTGGATAAATTCACCAATCTTTTCCTGGTTCATTACAGTGGGGCAGCTTCTGAAGACCCCCAAGATTATCTTGACCACTGCCATGAGGTGTTGCAGAACTTGGGGATAGTAGAGACCAATAGGGTCAACTTTGCTGTATTTCAGATGGTAGGGTCCGCCAAGAGATGGTAGAATGATTTTGTGTTGACTAGACCAGCTGGGTCCCCTGCCTTGACTTGGGTCCAGTTCTCTCAGCTATTTATCGAGAATTTCCTTCCTATCACTCAGAGAGAGGACTACCGCAGGCGGTTCAAGCATCTTCAGCAGGGTTCTATGACTGTCACTCAGTACGAGACTAAGTTTGTTGATTTGGCTCGTTTCTTATACTACCCACCGAGAGAGAGAGAGAGAGAGGAGATTTATTGAGGGACTCGCTCAGCCTATCAGATTGTAGATGCCTAAGGGGACAGGGAGCGAGATTTCTTTTCAGGCTGCGGCCAATGTGGCCAGGCGGGTTAAGATGGTTCTAGCTCACGGGAGTGGTCAGGGGTCCGACAAGAGGCCTCGTCATTCTTGTAGGTTCAGTGTTGCCTTGTCTGGAGGCGGGGATTCTTTTGGTAGAGGCCATCCTCCCAGGGCATTTCATTCTGCACTTCAGGCTTCTCACGGTGCTTCAGGTGGTCGTTGCTCTCATATGCAGTACTCTGATCAGCTACCCTATAGTGCATCACCAGCTCCTATCAGTGCACCTCCTCTCTAGAGTTTTTAGGGTGGTTACTCAGGCCGTTAGGGTCAGTTTCAGGGTCATCAGTCTCAGCAGCCGAGGTCCTATTATACTTGTGGCGATCCGAGGCACATTGCTAGATTTTGCCCTCAAGCATCGGGCAGTTCTCAGCATCAGGGTTCTCATGCCATGGTTCCGGCACCGGGTGTCCCACCGCCCTCTCAACCAGCTAGGTGTATGGGTCAGGAAGTTAGAGGTCGAGGTCAAGTTATTAGAGGTTGTAATGACCCGACTGGTCATTTTGAGCATTTACACTTCGTTCGGTAGTTTGGGGGCACGATTGGCTCCGTATGATGTATTAGGACTTCTGTGCAAAATTTGGGTTCATTCCGAGTTGATTAAGTTTGATTTAAGGTGCATTTCGTCGTTTCAATATTGTTATATGTGTGTTTTGAGGCCTCGAGTAGGTCCGTATTATGATATGGAGCTTTCTGGTATGTTTAGACGGGGTCCCGATAGGCTCAGGTGAGTTTCAGATAGGTTTGGGTTGTGTTGCGCTCGTTTTTCTTATGTTTCGCGTCGTTTCTTCAAGCATATTTGTACCACATTGAACAAATAAGCTCCGATTTCTGTTTTTATTGAAGCATAAGATCTGTATCGTAATTACGGAGCCATAGCAAAAAGAATCGTCAAATTTGGACATCTTATGAGGATTTTATGGTCATTTTACTAAGAATTGTGTTGCCAGATTTTTCAGATTTATTACAAAATTGCCACTGCTGCGTATTTAAAAATTTGCACTATTTTCAAATATTGAAACCAACATATCTCCTTCAATATAAGGTCAAATGGAGTGATTCAAGAGCATAACTTGACTAGAATTTCACAAGGAATCCATTAGAGGAATCAAAAGTGAGTTACGAGATCTTTTGGTACCAAAAATGAGGCAAAACAATGTTAAAACGAGGATTTTATGCATTTAACATATTTTGAGTTGGGGAGCTCGGAATTGGGAAATTTTTCGAGGTGCTTTTCAGCATATGAAATGGGTTAAGTGTTTTCTACTCGGTTTTGGTTATATTTCATAAATCTATCTTCGATTTTAACTTTTGGTTGATAAATTTTAAAGAGGAAATTGGGGGGTTTGGCCTAAAGTTTCATAATATGAACTTTTGAGTTTCGAACACCGATTCAGAGTCAGATTTGAGTGAAACTAGTATGGTTGAACTCGTAATTGAATGGGTTGACGGATTTTGTAAGTTTTGTCGGGTTCCGAGGTGCGGGCCTGGGTTGGGCTTTTTAGTCGATTTTGGACTTTTGATTAAAGATTCGACCTTTTTCTATTGGGATTGGTTCCTTTAGCATTGTTTGATATATTTGAGTTGTTTTTGTTTAGTTTCGAGCCATTCGATGGTTGGAACGCGCGTGATGGGATTTTTGGGCATCGCTTGGCTTGCTCGGTGTTAGAATTGGCTTGTTTAAGATAAGTAACTCTTCTAAGCTTAGTGTTGAGGGTATGAAACCCCGAAATACATGTTATATGATTGGTATTGAGGTGACACACATGTTAGGCGGCAAGCGTGTAAGCGTGCACCCTGTGAAATGGGACTTTGTTGTTCCCATGGCCCTGTATAGTGGCCCTATTTTATTGATATTTGTGTTTTCATCATGTGATAAAGTAATTAAGCTGTCAATCATGCTAAATATCATGTTTAGGCTTTATGCTGATATTGTTTGTAACCATAGTGGTTATTTCTTACTGTCATCTCACTGATTTCCATTGATATTTTGTATTCAGTCATATTGATGCATTCATATCGTATCTTAGTATCAGCTGTTGTTGATGCATCATATCATTGTTGTCGGGCTAGTTTTATGACATTTTGAGCCCGTGAGCGAGATTGGAGAGAGTGATGACTCAGTGAGGCCGAGGGCCTGATTGTGGGGATATAAATATATATATATGGATCGGGCTGCATGTCGCAACAATATATATGTATAGTTCGGGCTGCACACCACAGTAATATATGGATCGGCCTGCACACCGCAATGATGTATCGATCGGGCTACACACTACAATGATATATGGATCAGGCTGTACGCCGCGTCGATATTGGGTCGGCCTGCACGCCGCAGCGATATAGCGCTTGGGCTATAGGAGCCCCTCCGGAGTCTGTACACCCCCAGTGAGCGCAGTCGACTATATATATATGGATCGGGCTGCATGCCGCATCAGTTATTATACAGCGCTGAGTGATTTAGTGTTCTGAGTATTGAGCTTAGTAAGAGAGGATGCAAGGTAATAAGATTGAGTACTCTGAGAGTGTGAGCACATATTTCATCTCTGAGATACATGACATTCACATGCATACATGACATACAAGCATAGAGATGCATTCTTCCTCATGCTATATACTATCACGCCATTCATGACTTATTATATACATTGATATGTGGGTATGAAGAGTCACTTTATACTTGTTATTTGGAAAGAAAATGAAAATTTTTATTTATTGTGGAAAGGATATTTGGAAAATTATAGTTTTCAAACTTACTCGTACTTTTGGCATTTTCGGTAAGAGATCTGGGATTTTCTTTCACTGAGATATTTGAAAAGCATGACCATTTTCTGGAACTATGAACGAGCTGGGTATTTTACTTTTGAGATATCTCTTTTATACTTGCATTTATGTTGTTACGAACTGTTGTGAAAATATTGGCTTTGGACCAGATCCTGTGTTAGCTCGTCACTGCTTTCAACCTGAGGTTAGGTTTGTTACTTTTTGAGTACATGGGGTCGGTTGTACTCATATTGCACTTCCTACACAGTGCGTACAGATCCCGGATGACGATGCTGCTACGTTTGATGGTTGTTGGATTTGAAGGCGTACCCGCGTTCTTGCTGTAGCTGCCTCTTGTTCACGGTAGCCTTAGACTATAAAATTCTGTTTATGTACTTTTCAAATAGACTGTGTAATTGTTCCATTGTTTCTTTGTAAACTTCATTCGTAGAAGCTCATGATTTGTACTACCAGTCCTTGGAAAATGTATAAGCTTTAGATAATTCTCTTCTTTAATTGTTTTATTAAGTTAAATAAAACTGGATAATTATTAATTGGCTTACCTAGCGGGTTGGGTTAGGTGCCATCATGACTGGTGGATTTTGGGTCGTGACAAGTTGGTATCATAGCTCTAGATTCATAGGTTCTACAAGTCATGAGCAAGTGTCTAGTAGAGTCTTGCGGATCGGTATGATGGCGTCCATATCTATCTTCGAGAGGCTACATGACATTTAGGATATACTTCCCATCTTTCTTTCCTTATCGTGCGGTATTGATTCAACTTGAAACGTGACTCTTTGAATTCCTTTCACGCATTCGTATGCGCATATGAGCGCTCGGTATCAGCTGTACATCGATGGCTTGTGATTCCATGGAAGAGGTGCGAGATGTTATTTTGGTATGCTGATATGGGCCAGTCTGGAGGACTTGAGGTCGAGTTTTGACTGTGGTTTGAGCACAGAGGTGTTGATTGTGTGAGCACGTGCTTTTGGATTTATATGTCCGACAGTATCCCTATTCATAGAATTTATGGCTAGATGGCTACGTGATGAGTATGATGTGACTACGAGATATGTTCATATGCTTGAATGTGACGAGAATGGTCTTCTTGGAGTGTAGAAAGAACTATTTGGTGCTTGATTTCCATCTTGATTTAATGTATAGTCCTGAGTTATGAGTTTGTTGAAGGGTCTTTTCATGTTGATTAGTTGAGGAGTGAAGTAGATTTCATATCGCTATATGAGTTCAGACTCAAGAAGATTAAGTGATTGCATAATGTTTATGACCGTGGAAGGGTATAGAGAGAGGTCGATTTGAGGAAAAGCAGGTGGGCTATCTCCTGCGGGGTATCCTGAGGTTTGTGTGATCCCTATGATTGTTTATTGAGAGTTCTCTTTTACCAGTGAAATATGTATTGCAATTTGAGTTTGGATTGCTTATGAGAGTGGACTTGACTGTTATGAGGATGAACGCGAGATTTGCAAATTATTTGAGGTATTATATGGTTTATGTTGCATGAACTTATGGAGGATTTAGTTGAATCTCACTGCGATATTATGGTTGTAATAAAGTATAGGCACTGGGAGTTATGGTGTGTTTTGATCTATGGCTTTGAGCCAAGTGGGGGAGTACACTATTGATAAGTTGATTTCACGGTTATGTGTTATATTGGTTTCGATTTGAGGTATACTTGTGAATGAGTTATGTTCTGCAGAGGGTGAGATCGATGATGACTTGAGTAAAGTAAATTCTGGGTAAACTTTATGAGTATATGAGAATCACGAAATGATTTGAGTTATTATTGGTGAAGGATGTAATGTGTATGGAGAAGGAACATATTTGGTTGCATTAAGGTGGAGTTACTTCCTTGTGTGTTGGAGTGCTAATGGGGCACCGGTCATTCGGTCCATTTGGTCAGTCTAATTGAGATTTGAGCAGAGTGGAAGACTCTCGAGAATGGTTCAAATGAATTCAAGATTTGAGCGTGGCAATTTGGAATCTTCAGGATGTGTTTTTGGCTAGAAACTGAGATTCATATTAGAGGATGTCAGGACTTGTGGCGTTTCTATATCATTATGGATTCTACATATTAGTATCAGGAAGGCGAATGTAATGACTTTAGATTCGCAGAAGGTCTATTCAGAGTGGGTATCTCGGTTGTGATACTTTTGGGGTGATTAAGAGAGCATTCAACGGCTTATGAGCCTTAGGGCGGTGTGGTTTATGCTAGGGTCTCGTGTGGTGAGTTTTGGTTGAGGATTGTGGTATTATGGTAAGGAGAATTATCAATTTGAAGGTAATTCAGAATGAATTAGGATAAATAGGGCAACTTGGTAGTAGGTTGGATCGACATGGTAATGGATGCGATTGGCTCTTTTGGTCCTTATGAGGTAGTGAGTTTCTACAGGTGTTTTGTGGCAGTACTCTTGGATTTTGGTGGCCGGCATGGCTTGGTTGAGTTAGAGAGATTTAGTTATGACGGTTTGGTTATTTGCAAATGGATTTTGGAGAGTTCTCGATGGTTTCTACCACGTTTTGAGATGTATATTTTCTACTGGCGTGAGGAGCATGTAATGTATAGTGATTTTCTCCGGATGAAATCAAATGGAAAGTTCTTGGCTAATTAAGTAAGTAGCTGTTTGTGACTCGGAGTGGATTACAAAGTTCTAGTATTTTTCGTATGATGGCATAGTATATGCGGTGTGTTGTGTAGGATTGAGATTTGCATGTGTAAGATCACGGTTCAGTTTAGAAGGGGAGGTCATGAGTCCTTAGGCAACATGGACAGTTTCAGATGACTAGGTAAATAACATTACTATTTGGTATGGCTTGATGAGAGTATACATTTCAGAAGGGGGGATGCATTTTGATTTATGGATACTTTATTGGTATTGCGACACTCTCCTAGTTGATCGACTGTTGGTGTTCAAATTTTGCTTTATGACACAGAAGAATTATAGAGGTATTCCTCATGGGTTGATCGTGTATGAGAGATATGTTAGACATTCAGGCGGTGGCGTTGGGATCAGATATGGTGATTCATGGGTTATATGGATTTGGAGACTAGGAGCTCTCAGGAGTAGATTGTTGCATGATTATGGACTGTGAAGTGTGGCCGAAGCTAGCCAGGTGATAGTATGTGTTATGATTTAGTCATTGTGGACTTTCGAAGGATTATTTATCTATTTGTGGGTGACCAGAGTTGATTTGGGGGTCCATTGGTAGGACCCATTAGGATGTGTATTCTACAACGAGTCGGATTGGTTAGCTCTATACTGCTATTGTTGAGGGATGTGCCATTTGGTTATTGTTGAACTTATTCGTGTTCTGAAATGATCTATGAGTTACTCTTCTATGCTCCAAGGAGTTGTGATTCGTTGGTTATATGCACATATAGTGCGGTTCTATTTGAGCTTTATAGCGGAATTTGAGCGAGATGAGTATTGGGTATTGCATGATTTATTGCGTGTTGGCTATGTTCTTTCCTGATTGTGGTATTGCATTATTTTCTCTCCATGGTTATGGTAATGCACTTTGGGTGCTTGATGTCGAATTTTGCATGGTTATTGATTTTGAGCGGGGTGGCTCGAGGTACATAATATGGACCAACATTTGGATGGGTCACGCATTGTAGCGGAGTTATGCTGAGACATGATCTTTTGTGTTAGATTCGTGTATTTTGGTTTTACGGTGTGTGATAGGTTCTTAGCATTGCTTTGTAGCGGTACCTATTGAGCTTGCGAGATAGTTCCTTTGTCTGAGTCATTTTCCTTGATTGAGTACATTTGGAATGTTACTTATTGGTGCACGGATTGCACGAGTTGCGGCTTTAGACTGTATTAATGTGTCATATCACTAGAGTGATTATGTTAGATGGAATGAGGTCATCGTACCTAGAATGGTACTATCGGATCAGACTGCGGTATATTTGGAAGGATATTGATGTTGATCGGCTTAGAAATTTGCTATAGTTCTTATCAAAGGAGAGGCAATTCCATAACTTGTTGGTCTGGAGAATGGTTATGAGTTTATGCGTGTTTCTTTCATCGTTGGTAGTATATGAAGGTGTTAGAATGAGGCTCTATTTGATCAGAGGTTTATTACCGGTATTGGGTTATTTTGAGCAGCTACTATGATTTGAAGTTATCGTTATGAGTGTTTGAGTTATATGGTATATCATGCGATTTCATCTTGAGTTATGGCTATGGCTTGATACAGCTTGTTCAGACTTATACAATGTGTAGATGCGAGATTCTGATCTTATAGAAAATTTTGGATGTGGAAATTAGATTCAAAGGCTTATGGGCTAGGTTGGATTAAGAAATTTCATTCATGTTGTGTTATCAGATCTATATGTGATAGGGTGATATGGGATCACCCTGGGGTATGTGCATAATTAGGTTACACGATAATTTGATGGCTTTTGAAACAATTCTAGGCATGTTCAAGGACGAATGTATGTTTAAGTGGGGGAAAATGTAACGACCCGACTGGTTGTTTTGAGCATTTACACTTCGTTCGGTAGTTTGGGGGCACGAGTAGCTCCGTATGATGTATTAGGACTTGTGTGCAAAATTTGGGTTCATTCCGAGTTGATTTGATATGTTTCGGCGTGAGTTTTTGGAAGTCGAAAGTTCGAAAGTTCATTAAGTTTGATTTGAGGTGCATTTCATCGTTTCGATATTGTTATGTGTGTATTTTAAGGCCTCGAGTAGGTCAGTATTATGATATGGAACTTTTTGGTATGTTTAGACGGAGTCCTGAGGGGCTCAGGTGAGTTTCGGATAGGTTTGGGTTGTGTTGCATTCTTTTTTCTTATGTTTCGACGTTATTTCTTCAAGCATAAATGGTACCACATTGAACATATAAGCTCCGTTTCTGTTTTTATTTAAGCATTAGATCCGTATCGTAATTACGGAGCCATAGCAAAAAGAATCGTCAAATTTGGACATCGTATGAGAATTTTATGGTCATTTTACTAAGAATTGGGTTGTCAGATTTTTCAGATGAATTACGAAATTGTCACTGCTGCATATTTAAAAATCTGCACTATTTTTAAATATTGAAACCAACATATCTCCTTCTATATAAGGTCAAATGGAATGATTCAAGAGCCTAACTTGACTATAATTTCACAAGGAATCCATTGGAGGTATTAAAAATGAGTTTCGAGATCTTTTGGCATAAGAAACGAGGCAGAATAGTGTTAAAACGAGGGTTTTATGCATTTAACATATTTTGAGTTGGGGAGCTCGGAATTGGGCAATTGTTTGAGGCATTTTTCAGCATATAAATTGGGGTAAGTGTTCTCTACTCAGTTTTGGTTATATTTCATGAATCTATTTTCGATTTTAGCTTTTGGTTGATGAATTTTAAAGAGGAAATTGGGGTTTTGGCCTAAAGTTTCATAATATGAACTTTTGAGTTTTGAACACCGATTCGGAGTCGGTTTAGAATGAAACTAGTATGGTTGAACTCGTAATTGAATGGGTTGATAAATTTTGCAAGTTTTGTCGGGTTCTGAGGTGCGGGCCCGGGTTGGACTTTTTGGTTGATTTTGGACTTTTGATTAAAGATTTGACCTTTTTCGATTGTGATTGGTTGCTTTAGCATTATTTGATGTATTCGAGTTGTTTTTGATTAGTTTCAAACCATTCAAAGGTTAGAACACGCGTGATTGGATTCTTGGAGCATCGCTTAGCTTGCTCGGTGTCGGAATTGGCTTGTTTCAGATAAGTAACTCTTCTAAGCCTAGTGCTGAGGGTATGAAACCCCGAAATATATGTTATGTGATTGGTATTGAGGTGATGCACATGCTAGGCGACGGGTGTGTGGGCGTGCACCCTGTGAAATGGGACTTTGTTGTTCCCATGGACCTGTATAGTGGCCCTATTTTGTTGATATTTGTGTTTTCATCATGTGATAAAGTAATTGAGCTGTCAATCATGCTAAATATCATGTTTAGACTTTATGATGATATTGTTTGTACCTGTAGTGGTTATTTCTTACTATCATCTCACTGATTTCCATTGATATTTTGTACTAAGTCATATTAATGCATTCATATCGTATCTCAGTCTCAGCTGTTGTTGATGCATCATATCATTGTTGTCGGGCTTGTTTTATGATATTTTGAGCCCGTGAGCGAGACTGTAGAGAGTGATGACTGAGTGAGGCCGAGGGCCTAATTGTGAGGATATAAATATATATATATGGATCGGGCTGCACGTCGCAATAATATATATATATATGGATCGGGCTGCACGCCGTAGCGACATATAGATCGGGCTGCATGCCGCAGCGACATATGGATCGGGCTGCACGCCGCAACGATATATGGATCGGGCTGCACACCGCAGCGATGTAGCGCTTGTGCTATAGGAGACCCTCCAGAATCTGTGCAACCCCAGTGAGCGCAGTCGACTATATATATATATGGATCGGGCTGCATGCCGCAACAGTTATTATACAGTGCTGAGTGATTAGTGTGTTGAGTATTGAGCTTAGTAAGAGAGGATGCAAGGTAATGAGATTGACTACTCTGAAAGTGTGAGTACATGTTTCATCTCTGAGATACATGGCATTCACATGCATACATGACATACAGGCATAGAGATGCATTCTTCCTCATGCTATATACTATCACGTCATTCATGACTATTATATACATTGATATGTGTGCATGGAGAGGCATTTTATACCTGTTATTTGGAAAGAAAATGAATTTTTTATTTATTGTGGAAAGGATATTTGGAAAATTACAGTTTTCAAACTTACTCGTAATTATTGTGGAAAGGATATTTGAAAAATTACAGTTTTCAAACTTACTCGTACTTTTGCCATTTTTGGTAAGAGATTTGGGATTTTCTTTCATTGAGATATTTGAAAGCACAACCATTTTCTGGAACTGTGAACGAGCTGAGTATTTTACTTTTGAGATATCTCTTTTATACTTGCATTTATGTTGTTACGAACTGTTGTGGAAATATTGGCTTTGGACCCGATCGTGTGTTAGCTCGTCATTGCTTTCAACCTGAGGTAGGTTTGTTACTTTTTGAGTACATGGGATCGGTTGTACTCATACTGCACTTCCTACACAGTGCGCGCATATCCCGGATGCTGATGTTGCTACGTTCGATGGTTGCTGGATTTGAAGGCATACCCGCGTTCCTGTTGTAGCTGCCTCTTATTCACGGTAGCCTTAGACTATAAAATTCTATTTATGTACTTTTCAAACAGACTGTGTAATTGTTCTATTGTTTCTTTGTAAACTCTATTCGTAGAAGCTCATGATTTGTGCTACCAGTCATTGGGAAATGTATAAGATTTAGATAATTCTCTTGTTTAATTATTTTATTAAGTTAAATAAAGCTGGATAATTATTAATTGGCTTACCTAGAGGGTTGGGTTAGGTGATATCATGACTGGTGGATTTTGGGTCGTGACAAAGGTGGAGGTCAGGCCGCTAAAGGTGGAGGCCAGCTAGCAGGAGGCCGTCGTAGGGATATAGTTCAGAGTGGTGAGGCCAAGCCCTGATGTTATGCTTTCCTAGCTAGGTCTGAGGCCGAGGCATCCGATACCATTATCATAGGTATGGTTTCAGTTTGCAATAGAGATGCTTCAGTTCTATTTGATCCAGGGTCTACATACTCCTATGTATCATCTTATTTTGCTACGTATTTGGTTGTGCCTCATGATTTTTTGAGTGCTCTTGTATATGTGTCCACACCGATGGGTGATTCTATTGTTTTAGATTATGTCTATCGCTTGTGTGTGGTTATTATTGGGGGTATTGAGACCCCTGTAGATCTCCTACTTCTTGATATGGTCGATTTTGATGCCATTTTGGGGATGGATTGGCTGTCACCTTATCATGTCATATTGTACTGTCATGCCAAGACTGTGACCTTAGCCTTGCCGGGGTTGCCTGGAATGGAGAGGGACTCCTGGTCATTCTACCAGTAGGGTCATTTCTTATATGAAGGCTCAACATATGGTCGAGAAGGGGTGTTTGACTTATGTTCGCGATTCTAGTGCAGAGGTTCCTTCCATAGATTCTGTACCAGTTTTTTCGTGAGTTTTCAGAGGTATTTCTTGCAGACCTGCTAGGGATGACACCCGCCAAGGATGTTGTCTTTTGCATTGATGTGGCTCCGGGCACTCAGCCCATTTCTATTCTGCCATACCGTATGGCCCCGCTAGAGTTGAAAGAATTGAAGGAGCAATTTCTTGATAAAAACTTTATTAGGCCCAGTGTCTCGCCTTGGGGTGCGCCAGTATTATTTGTAAAGAAAAAGGATGGATCGATATGGATATGCATAGATTATCGGCAATTAAACAAAGTCACCATCAAGAACAAGTATCTATTGCCGAGGATTGATGATTTATTTGATCAGCTTCAGGGTGCAAAGGTGTTTTCAAAGATTGATTTGAGGTCTGGCTACCATCAGTTGAGGTTTAGGGCATCCGATGTCCCTAAGACAGCTTTTCGGACTCGGTACGGGCATTATGAGTTCCTAGTGATGTCATTTGGGTTGACAAATGCCCCGGCAAGATTCATGGATTTGATGAACTGAGTTTTCAAGCCCTATTTGGATTCTTTCGTGATTTTTTTTATTGATAATATCTTGATCTACTCCCACAGCCGAGAGGAACATAAGCAGCATCTTCGAGTCGTTCTTCAGACCTTGAGAGATGGCCAGTTATATGCTAAGTTTTCGAAATGTGAGTTTTGGTTGAGTTCAGTTGCTTTCTTGGGTCACGTTGTATCAGTAGAGGGTATTCAAGTGGACCCTAAGAAAATTGAAGCAGTCAAGGATTGGCATAGACCCACATCAGGTACAAAGATTTAGAGTCTCTCGGGCTTGGTAGGTTATTACGTCGGTTTGTGGAGAAGTTTTCATCTATAGCAGCCCCGATGACCAGGTTGACCCAGAAGGGTGCCCCGTTCAGATGGTCGGATGAGTATGAGGTGAGCTCTCAGAAGCTCAAGACAGCCTTGACTACGGCACCGATGTTGGTATTGCCCACGGGTTCAGGGCCCTATATAGTATATTGTGACATATCTCGTATTGGACTTGGTGCGATATTGATGCAGAATAGTAAGGTTATTGCATATGCTTCATGGCAGTTGAAGATTCACGAGAAGAATTATCCAGTTCATGACTTGGAGCTAGTAGCCATTTTTCACGCACTAAAGATTTGGAGGCATTATTTATATGGCGTGTCGTTTGAGGTGTTCACGGATCACAAGAGTTTGCAGTATTTGTTCAAGTTTTGAGGTAGTGAAGGTGGTTGGAGCTATTGAAAGACTATGATATCACCATCTTGTATCATCCCAGGAAGGCCAATATGGTGGCCGATGCTCTGAGTAGGAAGTCGGCTAGTATGGGTAGCCTTGCGTATATTCCAGTCGGTGAGAGAGCACTTGCTTTAGATGTTCAGGCTTTGGCCAATCAATTCGTGAGGTTGGATGTTTTCGAACCCAGTTGTGTTCTAGCTTGTACAGTCACTCGGTCATCCTTATTTAAGTGTATCATGAAGCAGCAGTATGATGACCCTCATTTACTTGTCCTTAGGGACACAGTGCGGCATAGAGATGCCAAGCAGGTTACAGTTGGAGATGATGGAGTTTTGAGGATGCAGGGTCATGTTTGTGTGCCCAATGTGGATGGACTTCGGGAGAAGATTCTAGAGGAGGCCCATAGTTCCCGGTATTCTATTCATCTGGGCGCCGCCATGATGTATTAGGACTTGCGGCAACATTATTGGTGGAGGAGGATGAAGAACGTTATTGTTGCATATGTAGCTCAGTGTTTGAATTGTCAGCAGGTAAATTACGAGCATCAGAGACCTGGTGGCTTGCTCCAAAAGATTGAGATTCCTGAGTGGAAGTGGGAGCGTATCACTATGGATTTCGTTTTTGGACTCCCACGAACTTAGAGTAAGTTCGACGCAGTATGGGTTATTGTAGATAGGCTGACTATGTCAGCGCATTTCATTCTTGTGGCAGTATCCTATTCTTCGGAGCGGTTGGTAGAGATTTATATCCGTGAGATCGTTCGTCTTCATGGTATGCCTGTGTCTATCATTTTTGACCGAGGTACGCAATTTACCTCGCATTTCTAGAGGGTAGTACAGTGTGAGTTGGGTACACGGGTCGAGTTGAGCACAACATTTCATCCTCAGACGGACGGACAGTCCAAGCGTACTATTCAGATTTTGGAGGATATGCTCCGAGCATATGATATTGATTGACTTTAGAGGTTCTTGGGATCAGTTCTTGCCATTAGCGGAGTTTGCCTACAATAATAGTTACCAGTCGAGTATCCAGATGGCTCCCTACGAGGCATTATATGGTAGGCGGTGTCGATCGCCTGTTGGATGGTTTGGGCCGGGAGAGGCTCGGTTATTGGGTACAGATTTGGTACAAGATGCTTTGGATAAGGTTAAGATCATTTAGGATAGACTTCGTATAGCTCAGTCCAGGCAAAAGAGTTATACCGACCGTAAGGTTCGTGAAGTGGCATTCATGGTCGGTGAGAGAGTGTTGCTTCGGGTGTTGCCCATGAAGGCCTTTTGAGATTCTTGATCGAGTGTGAGAGGTGGCTTACAGACTTGCGTGGCCACCAGGCTTATCAGCGGTACATCCAATGTTTCATGTTTCCAAGATTCGGAAGTATCATGGCGATCCATCCCACGTATTAGATTTCAACACTGTCTAGCTGGACAAAGATTTGACCTATGATGAGGAGCCAATAGCCATTTTAGATAGGCAGGTTCATCAGTTGAGATCCAAGAGTTATCCTTCAGTTCGTGTGTAGTGGAGAGGTCAGCCTGTTGAGGCAGCTACCTGGGAGTTCGAGGACGAACGATTGTTTTAGAGGTGAAAAATGTGATGACCCAAAAGGTCATCTCATGTTTTAAAACCTAATTCGGGGTTCCGAGGCCTTCAAAACCTCATCTTACTTCTCCAGGATTTATGTGTGCAGTCCGGGCGCATTTTCGGAAAGCTAAAATTTGAGAAAATTCTAAGTTTTGCCTTTAAAATTAATTTAAGTTGACTTCGGTCAACATTTTGAGTAAATGGACCCGGATCCATGATTCGACGGTCCTAGAGGGTCCATAGTAAAATATGGGACTTGGGCATATCTCCCGAATTGAATTCCGAGGTCCCTAGCCCGAGAAATGAATTTTTGAAGAAAATTGTTAAATTAAAATATAATGGTTTTTAGAAATTGAATAATGTTTGATCTTTTTGGTATCGGGCCCGTATTTTGGTTTCGGAGCCCAGTACAGGTTTATTATGGTATTTAAGTCATGTCTATGAAATTTGGTGAGAAACAAAGTTTATTTGACCGGATTCGAACTTTTGGTTGAAAATTTAGAAATTTTGAAACTTTCTTGGAGATTCATGCAATTTGGTGCTAAATTCGTAGTTCTAGGTGTTACTTTGGTGATTTGACCGCGTGAGCAAGTTCGTATGATGTTTTAAGACTTGTGTGCATGTTTGGTTTGGAGCCCCGAGGGCTCGGGTGAGTTTTGAATAGGCTACGAAGTGTTTTGAAACTTAAAAAAATTACTGGTATGTTTCAGGTCTGTAGGCTTCGCATTTGCGAAGTCTTGCTCGCAAATGCGAGCATCACATTTGCAAATAAGCTTCGCATTTGCGATCAATGGGGCTGCAAGGGGACCTTCACAATTGCGAAGTTCAGCATCGCATTTGCAATAGGAAAAGGTCGCATTTGCGAACAAGTGTTTGCATTTGTGATGATAGCAGGTCCTGGACAACTGTTCAAAAATGATTTTGGACGGGATTTTTTATTCATTTCTCAAATTTTCAGACCCTAAACTTCAAGATGCGATTTTCCAAAGACCCTTTCTTCGCCAAATCATAGGTAAATGATTCTTAACTTATTTCTTTCAATCTATTTTATCTTTTTACAAGATTTCACCTTAGAATCTTGGGTTTGTTATGGTGGAGCCGAGTGTTTTTGGGTAGAAATTAGGAATTTCAAAATTTAGGGATTTAGATCTCAAATTGAGGTCGGATTCCAAAACCAATTGTATATTCGGGCTCGGGGGTGAATGTTTAATCAAGTTTTGGTCCGAACTTCGAGATTTGACCACGGGCCCGTGGTTGGTTTTTGACTTTTTGGGAAAAATATTGGGAAATTGTAATTATGCATTGGAATTGATTTCTTTAGCAATAATTGATATGATTGAGTTAATTATGACTAGATACGAGTGGATTGGAGGTGGAATCGAGAGGTAAAGCAGTAATTGAGGCTTGATTTTGGCCGTGGAATCTAGGTAAGTGTTATGACTAACCTTAGCTTGAGGGATTAGGTATTGTTGCCTTATTTGCTACATGTTTAGTTGTTGAGTACGACTTATAGGTGAGGTGATGGGTATCTATACTTTGTTGTCAGGTCATAGCATGCAAATGAGTCTTATATTTGTGACCATTGTGTTTCTTTATACGTATTGTTCATACTTAAACTGGTTATTACTAATGTTAAACAAGTCTTATTATGTTTTTCTGGTATTGGATATTGGTTGAGTATTGACTCTAGTTGAGATTTATATTGTGAAGTTAAATGTTGAAACGAGGTTGTTGTTTGTTAATGATTCCCTGGTTGGGTTGTTATTGTTTATGATGTTTGGGTGAGGAAGAGTGTAAAGCACGAAGGGTGATGCCGTGCAATCTTTTGTGAGTGAGTGTTAAAGCACGAAGGTTGATGCCGTGCCATATTCTGTAAGTGTTAATGCACGAAGGGTGATGCCGTGCCGTATTCCGATATTGATAATGCACGAAGGGTGATGTCGTACCATGTTATGAGAGAGTTAATGCATGAAGGGTAATGCCATGCCGTTTCTGTTGTTTCTTATGGTAAGGACGAGAGTAAAAACACGAAGGTGATGCCGTGCACGTGATTTCTGTGTTATTACTTTTGTTGGTTCAAAGCATGATATTTACTGAGTTCCTGATCTGTACTATATTCAGAATATTCGTAGTCCCCTCAGCATGTTTTTCCCCTTCCCGTTATTATCTGTTAAATTTCCGTTATTGTTATTTTCTCGTATATGATTTAACTGCACAGGTTTATGTTATTTGTCGTGTCCTAGCCTCGTCACTACTTCACCGAGGTTAGGCTCGGCACTTACTAGTACATGGGGTCGGTTGTACTGATACTGCACTCTGCACTTACTGTGCAGATTTTGATACCGGCTCGGGTTGATCGAGATTTTGCTATTGGTCCGCTGTCTGGAGACTCAAGGTAGATCTGCCGGTGTTCGCATACCCTGGAGTCCACTTCCTTATATCCTACTTTCCCTGTTTTCCTATATTTCCGGAACATATGTATTTCTTTTAAACGAGTATTTGTAGAAATTCTTAGAAGTTCGTGGATTGTGACACCAGATCTTTGGGGTTGTCATGTATTAGTGTTTTAAACTGTTATAAAATTTTCGCACTTCATATCTGTTTAGTTTTAATTATTGCTAATTACTATTTTGGTTAATGATTAATGTGTTAGAACTGTATCTGTTGGCTTGCCTAGCATTGTAAGAGTTAGGCGCCATCACGATCCCGGAGAAATTAGGGTCGCAACGGTCACAGTTGGTTTTCATTCTTATCACTTCCGTAATTATGGTTAAACAAAAAATCACATATGCAAATCTAAATTGTGTTATTTTGTTAACACTTAGTTCCGTCTTATTAGCCTTAGGTTCAAACCATGACAAACCAAAAGGTTTGACTAAGTCAAAGTATTTAATAGGATTTTTCTCAACAGTTGGTGCTGGATTATTATTCGCTCTTTATCTCCCATTAATGAAAAAAATATATAAAAATGTTTATTGTTATTCTATGGTTGTGGAAATGCAAATGGTAATAGAATTAGCAGTAATGGTTTTGGCTACCGCGGGTATGACTATAGACGGTGGATTTTTGGAGATAAAAAAAGAGAGCAAAAATGTGTTTGATTTGGGTGAAAAAGCTTACTGATTAACGGTGATATTTAACGTGGTGACGTGGTAGTTATGTTTTATGGGTACGGCTGGAATGGTGTTCTTGACAAGTTCGTTGACAGGGGGAGTTTGCATGACGGCGTTAATGGCCGTTAATGTATTGAGTGGGGTTATAGTGTATGGGGATAATTTTGGTGACACTAAAATAGTTTCAACTTTGTTACGTGTATGGGGATTTTCTTCATATTTATATGGAATGTGTATGAAAATGAAAGAGCAGGAGAAAAAGAAAGAGACTATATAGATTGTAACACACAATGGTTGAGGCTAATGGTCACGTGCTAAATGGTTATCTTTTTCTTCAAATTCATATCATATCAATTTTTTTTGTTAGTTTATTATATATATATAATCATCTTACTCTCTTTACAATTTTGGTTTCATTAGTTAATTTTTGATATTTTTCTAAGGACATTAAATTGAAATACTAATGTTGTTAGGATTCGCATATGTTACATAAATATAGCAAAATTTTTAACATAGTATAAATTAATAATTGCAGTTTCATGATCATCAACAACAACATTAGGTTTTTTTAATCCACCTTTCAAGATTTTCTACAAACGTAATTCGAATTTTGATTCAGCTCATTCTCAGTAAATTTGGTAAAACATTTTCCTTAGCGGTGGTAGCACATCAGATTTTTTATATTATAGTTTATAAACAAAATTACCAAATCAGATTGGAAGAATATATAATGCTTAGTAAAACCTATTTAAGAATTAAAGATAACTTTTGTTTAGGATAGACACCAAAAGATGAGCCCATATTGCCTAACAAAACTGGGTTTTAGTTACAATTACAAATAAAGAGAACAGGTAAATTACATTTTGTTTCATTTGCATACTTTTAGAAAATAAAATAAATATAACTCACATATATGTCATTTTAATCAATGAAACTAAAACAAAAAATATTATGTTGAAAATAACATAGAAAGAAATTTAATCACTAAAATACGTACTGCGAAAATAATAAATATTTCAAAAAATAAATTCATAAATGGCTTCATCCATAATTATTAATATAATAGAACACTAGAAACTTATTAAGTTTAAGTTCTAGATTTGTGCATATGATCATGACGGAACTGATATTTCTAGGTAAGTATTTATTTAAAATCAATTTTGAATTTTAAAACTATGCTAATATTGGGAAGGGTGGGGGGAGGGGGTGCTATTTATGAAATAAACATAAAGTGCTGCTACTCATAATTAGCTTATCTACTTTTTCAACTTAAGTTTATGTTGGTGTTAGTGCATTTTAATTTTAAATTACTTTATTTCTTATAAGACAGTGGTTATAAAATTGGCAAGAAAGGAGTCATTACTTTGGTTGAAGGAAGGTGTTCATTTTGGTGAAGCTTTGGATTCAACAACTTGTCCAGAGTTTGTTCGAGTCATATGACGTTGTCGAGCTATCGTATCGTGGAGGGAACAAATCAACGGTATTACTGCTGAACTAGTGAAGATGCTACCGCAATGAGCTTGAATCTCCTTAAAGAGAGCGAGATATTCGCGCCTCAGCCTGAAGAATTTTTATTTTATTTTCTTTATTTTATTTTTCAACTGTAATTACTTATAAATTCATTAACTTTAAACTAAATGCGTCATACATCTTTCATTTCTTATCTAACCCCCGTCTACTTCTACTTGAGTAATTGTGAAGCGTATAAATGTTAATGAGAAAACATTATGGAGAAGGAGAGAAAAATATAGAGAAATGGCAGGAAGTATTGTAAGCTCTTAATGTTTAACCTTTTGCCACCTATTATCGATTTTAAGAATTTCAGTACAAATGTAGTGCATCCAAAAAAGAAATTATTCTGGCTTGCTAATTCTCCAAATTTTAGTGCTTTACGTGAAATAATCTTCACGAAATTGGCAGAACATCAGAAGATGAGTGGGAAGAGATTTAACGTTACATATATTACTGAGTCATGCCATGAAAATTTGGGAGAGGGTGATTGAAGCGAGGGTGAGAAGGATGGTGTTTATATCTGATAACCAGTTCGGTTCATGCCAGGTCGTTCTACTATGAAAGTTATACACCTTATTAGGAGGTTGATAGAACAGTACAGGGAAAGGAAGAAGGATCTGCACATAGTGTTTATTGATTTAGAGAAAGCGTACGACAATGATTCCTAGAGAGGTTCTCTGGAGATGCTTGGAGGCAAAAGGTGTGTCGGTTGCCTACATTTGGGCAATTAAGGACATATATGATGGGGCTAAGACTCGAGTTAGGATGGTAGGAGGCGACTCTGAGGATTTTCTGGTTGTTATGGGGTTACACCAAGGTTCTGCGCTCAGCCCGTTCTTATTTGCCCTGTGATGGACGCGTTAACATGCCATATTCAAGGAGAGGTTCCATGGTGTATGTTATTCGCCGATGACATAGTTCTGATTGATGAGTCGAGAACTAGTGTTAATGATAGGTTGGAGGTCTGGAGACGGGCTTTTGAGTCTCAGGGTTTCAAGCTGAGCAGAAAGAAGACGGAGTACCTGGAGTGTAAGTTTAGCACTAAGCCGAGAGAAGTGGCGTTGAAGTGAGGCTTGAATCACAAGTCATCCCAAATAGTGGCAATTTCAAGTACCATGGTCGGTTATCTAGAGGGGAGGGGAGATCAATGAGGATGACACACACCGTATTGGGGTGGGGGTGAATGAAGTGGAGGTTGGCATCTGGAGTCTTGCGTGACAAGAGAGTGCCACCGATATTCAAAGGTAAGTTTTACAAAGCGGTGGTTAGACCAGCCATGATATATGAGGCTAAGTGTTGGCCTATTAAGAACTCACATATCTAGAAGATGAAAGTAGCAGAAATAAGGATATGGAGGTCAATGTGCGGGCGCACTAGGATGGATAATATTAGAAATGAAAGATATCCGGGAGAAGGTGGGCGTGACTCCCATTGATGACAAGATGCGGGAAGCGAGGCTCAGATGGTTCGGACACGTACACAAGAGAATCCAGATGCTCCCGTAAGGAGGTATGAGCGGCTGGCTTTGGAGGGCAAGAGAAGAGGTAGAAGACGACCTAAGAAGTATTGGGGAGAGGTAATCAGGCATGAGATGGTGAGGCTTCAGATTTCCGAGGACATGGCCCTTGATAAGAAGCTGTGGAAGTCGAATATTAGGGTTGTAGGTTAGGAGGTAGTTGAGTCTTTCCTTATTTCGTACCTTTGTGAAGTTAGTCTGGTAGGATTTTTGTCGAAGTCAGCCAGTGGCAATATTGTGTCTTACTACTCTTTCTGTAATGACCCGACTGGTCATTTTGAGAATTTGCACTTCGCTCGCCAATTCTCGGGCATGACTAGCCCCGTATGATGTATTATGACTTATGTAGATTGTCGGTTTTGGTTTTCAGGTTAATCGAAATAGATACGGAAGAATGATTCTCAGCTTGAAGCTTTAAATTTGAAAGGTTTGACCCAGTCTTGACTTATTAGTATATGATCTCGGATTGGGATTTTATGATTTGGTTAGCTCCGTTGGGTGATTTTGGACTTAAGAGCACGCCTGGAATATGATTTGGAGGTCCGTAGTAGAATTTGGCTTGGATTGACGAAAGTTGGAAATTTGACGATTTTGGCCGACAGTGAAAAATTTGATATTAGGGTCGAAATGGAATTTCAAAAGTTGGAGTAGGCTCGTAGTGTCATTCGTGACGTGTGTGCAAAGTTTCAGGTCATTCAGAGGTGATTTGATAGGTTTCAACGTCGTTTGTGAAATTTGAGAGTTTATAAGTTCTTAGGCTTTAATCTGAGGGTAATTTGGTGTTTTGATGTTGTTTTGAGTGATGAGAAGGTTCGACTAAGTTTTAATGATATTATGGGATGTGTTGGTATATTCAGTTGAGGTCCCGAGGGCCTCTGGTGAGTTTCGGGTGGTTAACGGATCAATTGTTGGCTTTAGAAGTTGGGCAGGTTTCTGGTATTTTTGTAGCAGAGAATTCCTTCTTTGCGTTCGCGAGAAGGCTATCGTGTTTGCGAAATGTTATTGAGAGCAGATGAATTTTGTTCTTCGCGTTTGCGAAGGGGAGGCCGCGAACGCGAAGATTTGATCTGAGTATGCATCGCGTTCGCGAGGAGGGCGTCACGTTCGCGATAGTTGAGCTGGTTAAGGTACGCGTTCGCGAGTGGGGAATCGCGTTCATGTAGAAGGACTTCCAAATCAGAGGCAGTTGTGCTTCGCGAACGCGAGGGCGCTACCGCGTTCGCAAAGAGTAAAATCTGAGCAGTGTTAAATATCAAAATCGAGGGTTTGAGCCTATTTTTTCATATTTTGAGTTAGAGACCACGGAATTGGGCGATTTTTTAAGGCAATTTAAGAGAGGTGATTGAGGTAAGTATTCTTCACTTGTTTTTTGGTTAAATTCTATGATTATATCTTGATTTTCATCATCTAAATTGGGAATTGGGGTGTAAAATTAGGGAAAAATGGAAGAGAATTGGAGAGATGATTTTAGGAATTTGAATGGTTATTTGATGCCGGATTTTGATGAATTTGGTATAGGGAGCTAGTAGTGGAGTTGGATTGTCTATCTAGCCTAGAGATATGTTTGTACCCCTAATGTCACCTCAAACATTTTTGGGTTTTCGTATTATATAAAACTATTGATTAACACTAAATTATGCTACGAGAATATTGCTAAGTTGTATCTAATGAGAAGAAGGGCACTAGGGTCGTGACACTACCTAGGTGGCTAATTGACGGGTAGATGTTACTAAGGTTCGATTAACATAATTGGGGCTTATGCTATAACCGTTGCACAATTTTACCCACTCTCACACCTCTCGGTAGAGAGAGTGATTTTGCCCAATTGACTCTCTAGAGACCAAATGGGTAGGCAAATTAGACCAAGCAACTAGGGTTCAAGTAGGGTAATTACTCTCTCGAGGTTTAACCCATTAATTGGGACTATCATTTCTCATGAGTCCATCCCAATTCCTTGTTGGGTCAATTTTGGGGTCATAGACTCTCTTTCTCAAGAAGAGTTAAACCCACAAAGCTTGAATCAGTGTTTGCAACCACCAATTCTAGATTAAAACATAAAATCAACCCAAATAGCAAACACTCATAGTCAATCTAACATTAGATGGCAACACCCATCAATTACCCACACTAGGGTTGAGCCACAACCCTAGCTAATGGGTTTAGCTACTCATGCTAGATAAAGAAATTGATGAAGAAATAAACATATTAATTAATTGCTAAAATTAAACTACAAGAATCTATTGTAAATGTAAAGCAAAAGTGCCAAAAATGGCTACAAATATCGTTCTCAGGAGCGCAGCTCACGTCTGATATATCTGATAACCTAAAAAATGGTAAAATGTTCTATTTATGTTAGGCTGAAAAAACAGGACAAAAATACCCATGCGGGGTCAGTGCGGGCCGCATTAAATGGGTCGCGGCCGTACTGGGCTCTTTGACTTTGACTTTTGCTTCTCTGAACTTGGACTCTGCGGACCGCGTAGAATGGACTGCGGCCGCGGAGGGAGCTAACGCGGTCCGCGCAATCACGACCGCGGACCGCATGACATTGGCTTTACAAACTTTCATCTCTCTGAATCTCATGACCGCGGACCGCACAAAAGAGTAGTGCGGCCGTGGAGCCTTCACCGCGGACCGCAAGATGTCTACCGTGGCCGCACTTCTTCTAGCCTGGTTTACCAACTCTCTGAACCACCTAGTGCGGTCGCATTCAACTTTGCGCGGTCCGCACTGGGCCTTCTTTCCTTAGATTTCTTGGTCTTTGATACTTGAGTAGGTTTCACTCCTTTTTGAGCCGATCTTTGATATTTCGTCACTTTGTCGATCAAACCTGTAATCAAGCACAACTTGTGAGCCTTTAAGGACTATTTTGTAACAATATATGATCAAAGCATGGGCAAGTAGGGGCATAAAACATGTTAAAATCCTAACCTATCAACTCCCCCAAACTTAAACCTTTGTTTGTCCTTAAGCAAACAAAATAAGACCCACCCCTTAAAGGAAAATCCAAGTAATTCCAGCTGTCCTAAAGTAACCTCAACAAGCATCAACTGGGACTAACAATTGCCCTCAATACGAATGGATCATTAACAAAATTTAAACTTTGAAAAACTATGGATCAAGTGTGACACAAGAGCATCAAGAATTGACTCATTACATCAAAGAACTCTCTCAATTACTTTGGTCGCTGTGGAACCCAAACTCATACATCCTCAAATCTCCCTAAGCAAAACCTCACCTTTTAGAGTATAAGCACACAAACCAAGGTTAATGGGAATTCACTCGTCCCTCTCAAGGAAAGGTCAAAAGTCCGGCTCTAAGTACCATATGTTTGACCCTCATGTAAGTATCTACTAATGCGAGCGTCATCCAACTCAAGATCATATAGGGCTTTTGTGGAGTCAATGTGAAAGCTTTTGGTTCAAGGTAGGAAAAGTTGTTGGTCTATATGGATTCCATCTTCCCTTAAGTACTTCTTTTGATTCATTTTGACACAATTCTCTTTGACTCTTTGAGTATTTCACTTCTTTTCAAGGGGTTAGAGATACACATTGTCACTCTTTCTTATGCAATTCAAAGCATTTCTTCTTTTTGTACTTTTTCGCACAGCTTTTTCACTTTTGTTTTTTCTGAATCCCATTTTATTCTTTGCACATTGGGCCTTTTTTTTGTCTTTTTCTTTTCTTTCTTTTTCATCGCCTTCCTTTCCTTTTGCTTTTGTACCTTTTACCGCATTGTTTTCTTTCTTGTCTCCCCCCCCTAAACTTAGACTTTTGCCATTACTCAAGGGACGATTTGGGTGCCAAGAGAAGATATAATTTAGAACGGGTATAGGCTTGTAGCATTGGTTCTTGAAAGAAAAATGTTTAAGGTTCAAAAGGGTTAGCTAGGGATTATATCCTTGGTAGGCTATGGAATTGTTCGACTATTATTTGGATCAAGGAGAGCCTATAATCACTTCTCAAGTCGAATTTCACTCAAAATTTCGCCTCAACAAACATTCAGGGCAAGTTCTAGACCATTGGCTCGGGACTTGGACTCACAATTCGATTTCTCACCACACATACTCAAGGATTGCTAAAGACATAGAGTCGGGGGCCCACAACAACCTTAGACACGATTGAGCACACAATAGTCCCGAAAGACCACATGATGTTTGTTTGGTCAAAACAAGAGTCTCAAGGTCACTACTTTCACCATCCTAAACACAACCACTTGTCTTTGACCATGGGATAAAAGGCAAATGTGTTAGGCCCAAGTGAAGCTTTGCTTAAGGTACCCTTAACTATAAACTACTAAAAATAAAAGAAAAATAAAAAATGAACTCAAACCCTTAAGAAGGTTGTCACGCCATCCATCATCGGGAAGATCCACCCGGTTCGCATAATACTCCACCCTTGGAAAGAACCGTGGCATTAAGAAAACCAAGGGCTTATTGAAAACGCCAAAAACGAAACAAAAGGCTGCGAGCCTATCTACTAAGCTAAAAATGAAAAATTTGTACGAAAATAGAAAATAGAATGAATATTTACAATAGGGGATTAGAGTATACAACGGGGGATGAATATATACAATAATGTAACTTTATATATAGACCAAATGAAAGATAAAAAGTGCGATAAAAGTAACTAAATGTAAAGTTATATACAGACCAAATAGAAAATCAACAGAAACATAAACTAAGTCAATTAATATATATAATCATCCGGATAAAAAGTAGGGTGCACCCCCACAAATAAAAGCTGGCATTGTCCCCAATGCCAACTAAACAAATAAGCATCAAAAATCAAGATGAAAGGATATAAGAGCTCCCTAAGCCTCGTCTGTATGCATGGGAACATGAGTGGTCCCCGGGTCCTCTGTATGTACGGGAACCTCAGACTTGTTCCCAGTCTCCTGCTTCTCAGCTGCTGGGCCTAGGGCTTGGACCTGGATGGGCTGAATATCAGGAACATCCTGTGGCTAACTGGAGGGAGCCTCCGGTGGATCCGCCAACTGGATGATCGCCTCATATGTACTCGGGAGCTTCCTCTTCTTCTTTGGAAGCATCTGTGTCTGCTCCTGCTATGGCTCTGCTTCTGGTGTTGCTACTGGGGCTGGATCCCCGAATAATAAGTCAAGAGGCATCTGGTCTGCCATCAGCTTGTCCACATCTGCTCTCAGCTCTTTCACCGACTCCTTGGAAGCCCTTGTCTTTCTCATCTTCTTGTGCTCCCGGGCAAGCTCCTTCAAAGCCTTTCCATGTGAGTCCACTACCTTAGACAAGGTAGACTGAGTGTTCACAATCTTTTCCTGGTTCTCCAAGATCTTTTTCAGTGTGTCCTCAATGGACTGTGGAAGCTGAGCTGTCTGAGATGCCGACTGAGCCGCAATTGTAGAAGTCAAGGTGGACAACTTGGATGACGCAGTTGACATCTAGTTGTTCAAGCTATAAAGTGTCTGACTTAGCTGGTGGGCAGTGATAGGATGGGCCCGGGAAGATGGAATCCCCGGGCCAGCTGAAGTTGAGGGACCAGTAGTAGTGGAAGGTCCGGGAGGCGTGTCAGCAACTGTGGAAGCAGGCTCAGTGGAGGGCTCTACCGCAACCGGCTCTTCAGACTGGCCGGTTGGGGAAGAAGTAGGCGGCTTGTAATTTTTGTCCTTGGGGTTGTCTGACCCCTTCAGACTGTACCATGAAAATGGAGCTATAGGTTTGACCTTGATGTCAAAAGGTCTCTTCTCCACCTCCAGGTCCCGGAAATACATAGTGAGGGTGCTGGGAAAAGGGTAGTTCCGGTCATGCTCAACCCCCACTGCAGAAATGACTCGGGACATCACATTGCCCATATTTATAGGGTATCCCTCCATAATAGATGCAACAAGAACAGGCCGGGCAAGCGGAATAGTCTGATAATGGGTAGTAGGGTCGAGCCGACTGCACACAAAAGTCAACCACCCCCTAGCCTCAAAGTTAAAGGTCATCCGAAGTATTTTGACCCCTGCTTGCAACCACTCTGGAACCGTACCCGGGCTTTCCAGGTATGAGGCTAACCACAAATGAACCTCCTCGCCCATTGCCAACCTTTTATTGTAAAGGGACTCATCTTCATCATTGAACCCCAAGTATTCATTTAGTGCCCTCCCGATAAATACCACATTTTTGTTTCGCACTTTGGTCACCTTAGTGCCCTTCAAGATATGGGCCACATTGCTATAAAACTCCTTGACCATGTGCTCATTCGCCTTCACACAATTATCTTTGAAGTACTCCCAACCCACTCCATCTCGAAACTGTCTATGTACATTGGGGTGTAGGAGTAGAAGATCTCTGTCAATGAAGCTCCTCTCAAGAATCAGCTTTCATGCCGGCCACCATTCGCTAAACTTATTGAACGCCACCTGACTGATGAATCTATCTTCCCAAACATCAGGATTTCTAGTTCGGTCAACACCCCCAACTTGAGGCACACCACCCCCGGGTAACTCCCTATCTCCCTCATCACCTCTAGCACCCTCTCCAGACATTGACTCTGTGGGAGAGGTAGAGTATTCATCCCCACTACCTGCCACTGAGCCCTCAGACGACCTAGAAGAAATGTTGATTGAAGCTCGAGCATCGGGGGAAGAGGGAGGAGTGTCTCTGTGTATGGCGTTCTCCGGATACGGGATGTATAGAGGGACTGAATCTGAAGAGATCTCCCGGGAGGGCTCGTACTCACTCCCCGAGTTATCAATGGCTCTGTCAGCCTCTTTGATTGCTCTCCTTATGTCCTTTATGTTTTTTCTAGCCTGGGGAGTGAGTTTTACCATCCTTTGCTTCCCTTCCCGAGAGGAATTACCTCAGCCGTGTTGTTTCGAGCCTTTGCCTCTTTATTTGACCATTATCTGCAAGCATACACATCTAACATGGTTAGTATCAGCACAGGCAGTGAAACAAGTGTTGAAATTGAATTGCAGATAATAGATTAAATGTTGCAGAAACAGTTGTAGAACAGAGCACCGCAACCCGCATAAACTGGAGTGCGGCCGCACTGGGGGCACCGCGGACCGCGCAAAGGCGACCGCGGTCCATATTGGGACAAAGCCCTGAAAAACATCTCTCTAAATCCAACCACCGCGGCCTGCACAAAGTAGCACCGATGCCCCGGTGGGCCAACGCGGACCGCATAAAGTGCAATGCGGCCGCGCTGGGCATAGGTTCAATTTCATTCACTTCGGCACCGCGGTCCGCACAAAATGGCAATGCGGACCGCGTCAGGGCACCGCAGACCGCACAAAGGCGACCACGGGCCGCAGAGAGTATTTTGCACAGGCACTAAGTTAGGGTTTCATTTTTTTGCACAATTGTTCACGTTAGTTCACCTACTTTGTCCCTACTCACTTGCCCAACCATTATGCATATCCAGCACACCAACCCAACATTTAAAACTACTCTAAGCTAACAACTAAATAAAGAAGAAGAAACTAACGAGAAGAAAAAGAAGTTATAAGCTAATGGTAATAAAATAAAACAAAATTAATCAAGTAAATGCACAAGGACTAAGTGAAACATTACCAGATGAGAAGATAAAATGTAATTAGCCAATCTTAAGCAAGACTGTCACAAGAGGTTATGAACAGTACTTTTATGTCTCTGAGTGTAAAGAGTTCGAAAAGGGTAAATGGTGACCCGTGGGGTCTATTTATAGAAAAGCAATGGGACCCTTTCTTACCTACCAGCGCGGACGCCCAAAATCACTACGGACCGCGCTGGGTTTTATTCACTTAAAGCTTGAGTAGGAAACCTCCGCGGATCGTACAAAAGAAGACCGCAGCCGCGGAGGTCCATCGCGGACCGCACTAAATGGAATGCAGCTGCGGTGGTAAACTTCAGAGAGCACCACTTTTGACCCTCATCAGTGCGAGCCGTACAAAGTGCAATGCGGTCGCACTGTCAATCTTCAGAGAATGTTCAACTTTTTTCAAACTATTTTGCACTGCATCAACTCAATCCCTGCAACATCTCACAATCAGTTAGCTCAAAAATCAAACCTACACTACTAAGAAAACACAGAAAACAACAAAAAGAAAAAGACATGGGTTGCCTCCCAAGCAGCGCCTGATTTAACGTCGTGGCATGACGCATGTTACCAGCACATCACTTTATATGGAGAAGTGCCACCATGTGGCTATCATCAAATTTCCCAAGATAATGCTTGGCCCGATGTCCATTGACTCTAAATACTTCACCATTCTTGTTCTTTAGATCAAGAGCACCAAATGGGGTAACGAACACAACTTCAAACGCCCACTCCACTTTGACTTGAGCTTACCCAGAAACAGACATAACCGGGAATTGAACAAGAGAACCATATCTCCAACCTTTAACTCCTTGCCCCGAGCATATTTGTCGTGAAGGTACTTCATTTTGTCTTTGTACAAGGATGAGCTGGAGTAGGCATGGAATCTAAACTCATCAAGCTCATTAAGTTGTTCAACCCAAAGATTTGCTACAACATCCCATTCTAAGTTCAACTTTCTCAAAGCCCACATGGCCTTGTGCTCTAATTCCACCAGAAGATGGCAAGATTTCCCAAACACCAACCGATACGGAGACATACCAATCGGAGTTTTGTAAGCCGTCCGATAAGCCCAAAGAGCGTCATCCAACTTTTTTGACCAATCGGTCCTATTAGCATTGACAGTTTTAGACAAAATACTCTTAATTTCTCTGTTGGAGACTTCTACTTGGCCACTAGCTTGAGGATGATCGGGGGTCGAAACCTTATAATTGACACCGTACTTAGAAAGCAATGTGTTAAAAGCCTTATTGCAAAAGTGAGACCCCCCATCACTAATGATAGCCCGAGGAGTGCCAAACCTTGTGAAGATATTCTTTTTCAAAAATGCCACAACACTCCGGGCTTCATTGTTGGGCAAAGCCACGACTTCAACCCACTTTGAGACATAGTCCACCGCCACGAGAATGTAAGTGTTCCCACAAGAGCTCACAAAAGGACCCATGAAATCGATGCCCCAAACATAAAAAATATCCACTTCGAGAATTGTATTGAGGGGCATCTCATCCCTTTTAGAAATTCTGCCGGCTCTTTGGCATTCATCACATCTCTTTACCACATCACCCGCATCTTTAAACAAGGTAGGCCAATAAAATCCGCAACTAAGCACTTTAGAAGCCGTTCTCGCCCCGCCATGATGGCCACCATAGGGAGAGGAATGGCAAGCCTCCACAATACCCAATTGTTTCTCCTCCGGGACACATCGTCGAATCACACCATTGGTGCAAATCTTAAACAAATATGGCTCGTCCCAATAAAAATCCAAGCTATCCCGCTTGAGCTTCTTCCTTTGGTTGGAAGAGAGCTCACACGGGATGATTCTGGTAACAAGATAATTTGCGACATTGGCAAATAACGACATTCCATTCATTGACACCGCAAGGAGTTGCTCGTCGGGAAATGCATCGTTTATCTCAAGGCCGTCACAAGGCCTACCCTCCTCCTCCAAACGGGACAAGTGGTCCGCCACTTGATTATTACTCCCTTTTCGGTCAACAATTTCCAAATCAAACTCTTGGAGAAGCAATACCCATCTCATCAATCTTGCCTTTGAGTATTTCTTGGTCATCAAATACCTAAGGGCGGCATGGTCAGTATGCACTATCACTGTTCCCCCATAAGGTAAGGTCGGAACTTTTCCATAGCAAAAACAATAGCCAATAACTCCTTCTTAGTGACTGTGTAGTTCATTTGAGCCTCATTCATTGTCTTGCTTGCGTAGTACACCAGATGGAATATTTTGTTAATCCTTTGGCCCAAAACAGCTCCAACCGCAACGTCACTAGCATCACACATGAGCTCAAAAGGCAAGTTCCAATTTGGTGCAGTAATGATGGGGGTAGAAGTCAACTTGAGCTTAAGAAGCTTTCTTGCATACAACTCTCATCGAACAAGAACTTTGCATCTTTCTCTAGCAACTTGCACAACAGATGTACCACTTTAGAAAAATCCTTTATGAACCTCCGGCAGAAACCCGCGTGCCCAAGGAAACTCCTCACCCCTTTGACAAAAGTAGGGGGAGGGAGCCTCGAAATAACCTCAATTTTGGCCTTATCAACTTCAATTCCTCGCTTTGAGATCTTGTGACCCAACACTATACCTTCTTCTACCATAAAATGGCACTTTTCCCAATTGAGAACAAGGTTAGTGTCTTCACATCGGGCCAACACTCTATCCAAGTTTACCAAGCACTCCTCAAAAGAATCCCCAACCATGCTGAAATCATCCATGAAGACCTCCAAGATATCCTCCACCATGTCGGTGAAAATAGCCATCATGCAACGTTGGAAGGTCACCGGAGTATTACATAATCCAAATGGCATTCTAGAGAAAGCGAATGTGCCATAAGGACATGTAAAGGTGGTCTTCTCTTAGTTCTTCGGGGCAATTAGAATTTGATTGTACCCCGAGTAACCATCCAGAAAGCAATAGAAAGCCCGGACCGCAAGACGATCAAGCATTTGGTCAAGAAATGGCAATGAGAAATGATCTTTTCTAGCCACCTTGTTCAACTTCTGGTAATCCATACAAACTCTCCACCGGTGACCGTTCTAGTGGGAATGAGCTCATTGTTGTCATTGGTCACCACGGTCATACCACCCTTCTTCGGCATACATTGCACCGGAGAAGTCCATGAACTGTCAGAAATAGGATAAACCACCCCAGCATCTAGCCACTGATAACCTCTTTCTTCACCACCTCTTGCATCGCCTCATTTAGTCTTCTTTGATGCTCCATGGAAGGCCTTGCATCCTCCTCCAAAATGATCTTATGCATGCAAAATGCGGGGCTTATACCTCGAATGTCGGCTAATGTCCATCCAATCGCCTTTTTTCGCTTTTGAAGTACCGGCAAAGTGGCGTCAACCTTCATGTTAGTTAAGCAAGACGAAAGAATAACAAGTAAAATAGAATTTGAACCCAAGAATTCATACCTGAGGTATGGAGGAAGTGGCTTCAACTCCAACACTGGTGGTTCCTCAATCGATGGCTTTGTTGGGGGAGTTTTGCGGTTTTCAAGATCCAAAGATAGCTTCCTAGGCTCATATGAATATGAACCCATACCATTCAATGCATTCACACACTCCACTCTACTAGCATTATCATTGACATCCATATTAAGAAGCACGGCCTCAAGGAGATCTTCAACGTGAATCATGGAACTTGTGTCATCCACTATCACAGCTGTGACAATGTCCACAAATGAACACACCTCCGTGCTATTGGGTTGTCTCATTGATTTGCAAACATGGAATACCACCTTCTCATCCCCCATGCGGAAAGTCAACTCACCCGCTTCAACATCAACCAATGCCTTCCCCATAGCGAGGAAAGGTCTACCAAGAATAATCGGCACTTCAAAGTTCACCTCACAATCTAATATGACAAAGTCGGCTGGCAATATAAACTTATCCACCCGGACAAGTACATCATCAATTATGCCCAAAGGTCGCTTCATCGATCGATCTGCCATTTGAAGTCTCATTGAGGTAGGTCGAGGTTGTCCAATTCCCAAAGTCTTCAAAACCGAGTATGACATCAAATTTATGCTAGCCCCCAAATCACAAAGGACCTTTGCAAAATCCACACTCCCAATGGTGCAAAGAATGGTGAAAGCACCGGGATCTTCAAGCTTCGGGGCCATTGAATGCACTATAGCACTAACTTGGTGTGTCATCTTTATAGTCTCACAATCCATATAATGCTTCTTTGTGACCAAGTCTTTCATGAATTTTGCATAGCCCGACATTTGTTCAAGTGCCTCCACCAATGGCACATTAATAGATAAGCTCTTTATCATATCAATGAACTTTTTAAACTGATTATCATTCTTCTGCTTTGCGAGCCTCTGAGGATAAGGTGGAGGTGGCCTTGGCAAATGAGCCTTGGCCTTTTAGTACAACTAGCTTGGGCATGTCAATCATGTGTTCCCTAGATGGGTTCACAGCATTTTGAGTCTCTACCTCGGCTTCATCATCAATATCAATCCGCACATCATTGTTCACATTCTCTTTAACCACATCTTCAACACCTAAAGGTACATTATCATCACGCAACTCAACATCTTCATCCACAACTTACTTTTGCTTTGAGGCATTCACATTACCGCCTATCCCACTTCTTGTTGTAACCGCCATCATATGATTGTTATTCCCATCCTTAAGGTTCACTACCGTTTCACTTGGTAGAGCACCCTTGGGACGAGTATTCAACGCTTGAGAGATTTGGCCTAATTGCACCTCTAAGTTTCGGATAGATGTATTATGAGAAGCCAATTGGGCATCAGAATCTTGGTTCTTTTTCATCATTTGCTCGAACATGCTTTCAATTCTTCCCATATCACCTCCGGAAGAACTAGGACCTTGAGAAGGGAAAGGGGGTGGATTGCCCGGTTGTTGATACATTGGGGGCCTTTGAAAGCCTTGCCCCCGGTTGGTTTCCATTATTATTCCACCCGCCTTGATTGTTGTTGTTGCTCCAATTATTGTTGTTCTCATTCCAATTGCCTTTATTGTTACCTTGATTACCCCAATTGTTGTTTTGATTGTTGTTGTTCCAAATGCCACCACCTTGTTGTTGGTTGTTATTATTCCAATTACCGCCTCCTTGTTGTTGATTGCCCCAATTTCCTTGGGGACGCCATTGTTGATTTGGAAAGTTGCCTCTATTCCCTTGGTAGTTATTGACATATTGGACCTCTTCGCTTTGATCATCATAGCACTCATTTGAATAACAACCACCATCATTGTTGTTGTCATATTGCTCACAATTACCTTGAGGTTGTTGTCCTCTTTGCCTCCTTTTCAACATAGAAACACCTTCCATTGCATTGACTTGGCACGGGTTTTGGACTTGTTGTAATTGCGCCTTTGCCAATTGATTCATAGTTGTTGTAAGCTCGGCAATAGCTTGGCCATGATCGTGCAATTCCTTGTGTAAATGGATGACCGTGGGGTCACCTTGGGGCACATTTGCTCGGCTTTGCCATGCCGAAGAGGTGTCGGCCATTTCATCAAGTACATCACATGCCTCTTGGTAAGAAAGTTTCATAAAGTTCCCTCCGGCTAATTGGTTCACAATGCATTGATTCGTTGTGTTGATGCCCTGATAAAAGTTTTGTTAAATCATAGCCTTGGTCATGTCGTTATTAGGTCACTCTTTCACCATTGTTCTATATCTTTCCCATATCTCGTGCAAAGGTTCCGTTGGCTCTTGCTTGAAGGCTAGAATTTCATCCCGAAGAGCTGCCATATGACTTGGAGAAAAGCACTTGGCAATAAATTTGTCTGCTAATTCATCCCATGTTGTAATAGAATGATTGGGGAGCCTTTCTAAACAATCCAATGCTTTACCCCGAAGAGAGAACGAGAAAAGCCTCAATCTCAACGCATCCTTGGACACGTTTGTCTACTTGCTACCCCAACATGTATCCACGAACCCCTTCAAGTGCTTGCAAGTATTTTGATCGGAGGCGCCTGTGAAATACCCTCTTTGCTCGAGCAAGGTCAACATAACATTTGTGATTTGAAAGTTCCCCGCCCGGATTCGGGGAGGAACAATAGCAATGGTGTATACTTGATTTGGTAAAACTCTGGGGGCCACTCTCGGCGGTGGCGGGGGAGGGTCTGGAATATTGTTGTTCTCATTTGCATTTACATTGGCATTTCGGCCTCTCCGTGGAACTTGAGGTAAGACCTCATCTTTCTCTAGATCCTCTACCTCCTCCCCCGCTATCACATTGTCGAGAGGGTCATTTGCATTAAGAGCCATTTGTACTTGATTGATCGACACAAACAAAATTAGTAAACAAGAAGGAAAGAGAAGCAAAACACAAAACTAAATAAACAGATAGTCAACATCGTAAGCTCCCCGGCAACGGCGCCAAAAAGTGATCACTGCCAACTCGACGCAACACTAAGGTAGGAAGAGCGAGTCGCAATAGCTTTTACCCGATATGAGGGTCGGGATCGATTTCCTCAGGGAGCTAGTAGTGGAGTTGGATTGTCTATCTAGCCTAGAGATATGTTTGTACCCCTAATGTCACCTCAAACATTTTTGGGCTTTCGTATTATATAAAACTATTGATTAACACTAAATTATGCTACGAGAATATTGCTAAGTTGTATCTAATGAGAAGAAGGGCACTAGGGTCGTGACACTACCTAGGTGGCTAATTGACGGGTAGATGTTACTAAGGTTCGATTAACATAATTGGGGCTTATGCTATAACCGTTGCACAATTTTACCCACTCTCACACCTCTCGGTAGAGAGAGTGATTTTGCCCAATTGACTCTCTAGAGACCAAATGGGTAGGCAAATTAGACCAAGCAACTAGGGTTCAAGTAGGGTAATTACTCTCTCGAGGTTTAACCCATTAATTGGGACTATCATTTCTCATGAGTCCATCCCAATTCCTTGTTGGGTCAATTTTGGGGTCATAGACTCTCTTTCTCAAGAAGAGTTAAACCCACAAAGCTTGAATCAGTGTTTGCAACCACCAATTCTAGATTAAAACATAAAATCAACCCAAATAGCAAACACTCATAGTCAATCTAACATTAGATGGCAACACCCATCAATTACCCACACTAGGGTTGAGCCACAACCCTAGCTAATGGGTTTAGCTACTCATGCTAGATAAAGAAATTGAAGAAATAGATGAAGAACTAAACATATTAATTAATTGCTAAAATTAAACTACAGCAAAAGTGCCAAAAATGGCTACAAATATCGTTCTCGGGAGCGCAACTCACGTCTGATATATCTGATAACCTAAAAAATGGTAAAATGTTCTATTTATACTAGGCTGAAAAAACTGGACAAAATACCCCTGCGAGGTCAGTGTGGGCCGCATTAAATGGACCGTGGCCGGACTAGGCTCTTTGAATTTGACTTTTGCTTCTCTGAACTTGGACTCCGTAGACCGCGTAGAATGGACCGTGCCTGCGGAGGGAGCTGGCAAGGTCCGTGCAATCATGACCACATGGCATTGGCTTTGCAAACTTTCATCTCTCTGAATCTCATGAACGCGAACCGCACAAAAGAGTAGTGTAGCCGCGGAGCCTTCACCACAGACCTCAAGATGTTTACCGCGGCCGCGCTTCTTCTAGCCTGGTTTACCAACTCTCTGAACCACCTAGTGCGGCCACATTCAACTTTGCGCGGTCCGCACTGGGCCTTCTTTCCTTAGATTTCTTGGTCTTTGATACTTGAGTAGTTTTTACTCCTTTTTGAGCCGATCTTTGACATTTCGTCACTTTGTCGATCAAACCTACAATCAAGCACAACTTGTGAGCCTTTTAGGACTATTTTGTAAGAATATATGATCAAAGCATAGGCAAGTAGGGGCATAAAACATGTTAAAATCCTAACTTATCAATGGATTCGTGAGTGAATGGTCTTTCTAGTTTTGTGATTTTTGTCGGATTTCGAGACGTGGGCTCGAGGGTCGAGTTTGAGTGGATTTCGAGATTTTGGTCTAAATTGATAATTTTTCATGTGGAATTCATTCCATTAGCGTATATTGATAGTGTTGTACTGATTATGAATAGATTTGGAGCATTTGGAGGCCGAATCGAGGGGCAAGAGCATTGCAGAGTAGGGATTTGACCGATTTCAGGTAAGTAATGATTGTAAATCTTGTCCTGAGGGTATGAAACCCCGAATTTCACATCGTTTCACTATTTTAAGGTGACGCGCACGCTAGATGATGAGCGTGAGGCCATGCACCATTGTGGATTGTGACTTGGTCCATCCCGTACGACTATTAAGTCGCATATTTGACTGAAAATTATTTGATACTATTGTGCTTTGGAAAGTATTACTATGTTTTGAGCTGAATGCCATATTTGGGCCTCGTGCCAAAGCTGTTTGGACCCTTAGGGGCCTTTTTCTTATTATTTCCTCACTATTTTGATTTAAGATCTGTACTTAGTCATGCTAGGTTTTACTGATTTCATAACTCAGTCTTTATTACTCCGTTTTGATACATAACATGATATTTTGTGCTGAGCACCTTGTTTACTAATAGACCGAGTGTCTTGAGAGGTTTCTGACTAAGTAAGGCCGATGGCTTGTGTTGTGAGGATATTTATGGGATCGGTTTGCACGCCGCAACATGTTGCTACTATTTCATGATTTTGTGAGGTTGAGATCCTGATTAATTTATGCCACGAGGTGGCTTGTTATGTGAGGCCGAGGGCCTGATTGATTATGCCACGAGATGGCTTGTTATAGCGCTTGGGCTGTAGAAGCCCCCCTGAAGTTTGGACACCCCTAGTGAGCGCGGGTACCCAGAGTGAGGGATATGTTGTTGCCCGAGGGGCTTATTTTGATACATGTTATACCCGAGGGGTTGATTACGAGTGATTGTGAGGTCACCTAAGGGGCTGGTTCTGTTGATATTATGCCCGAGGGGCAGTTTATGATACATGTCTTGCCCGAGAGGCTGTTTGTGATTTATGTTGCCCGAGGGGCTGTATACGAGTAAGTTTTTGCCCAGGGGCTGATTATGTTTTCACTACTTTTACTCACTATTTTATCACTTCATTTTGAAATATTGTTGAAGGACAGTTTCAAAGGATTTTTACTGAAATTGGATTTTAATGAGATGACTTGATTTATATACCATTTTGAAAACATCATATACTTACTGTGGTATTATGACATGGATTATGTATTTTCTTACTGCTCAGTCTTTATTTACTTTTATGACTTACTGAGTTGGCGTACTCACATTACTCCCTGCACCTTGTGTACAGATTCAGGTATATTCCGAACCCGGTAGCGGGTGTTAATTACTCAGTGGTAGGTCCATCGGAGTTAGCAAGGTAGCTGCCTGGCATTCGCAGCCTTGCTTTTCTCCCTCTCAACTTCCTTAGACTATTTTAGTATTTTCCAGACTGTGGTAGTATTTGTTGTATTCAGACCTTGGTAGATGCTCGTGACTTGTGACACCCCGATATCGGGCTTGTGTTATTTTTCCGCACTGGTTATTTAGGCTTATGTTATGAGGTTCTTGTTAATTAATAGCTTAAAAATTACTTTTATGAAATATTGGTTGATTTGGGATTTGTGTCGGCTAGCCTAGTTTCACAATAGGCGCCATCACGGTCGGGTCGGTTTTGGGATCGTGCACTTTCGTTTTCCATAGTGGCGGGTCTATGTACTATCTATCACTTTTATTTTGCATTACTTTCTCATTTTTATAATGTTATTTTTCCTATGGTTTCTATTGGTGGTACTGATATTGTCTCTTTTCGTCTTCTTGAGCCGAGAGTCTTTCGAAAACAACCTCTCTACTCCATCGGGTAAGGACTGCGTACACATTACCCTCCCCAGACATAGGCGGACCTGCCTTGCCTCTTGAGGGGTCATGAGACCCCGTTAGTTTCAGGAGAAACCATGTATATATATTTTATATATATTTGCAAATACAATTGGGACCCCTTAAATAATTTATGTGTGCCCCCAAACACAAAAGCTTGACCGAAGTAATGGTTGAGTAGAGTGCTTTAGGCCTCATTTGTTTGCACTTAATGGAGGTCTGAATCTTAATCATTCAGATCTCAGACATTAAGTGCGTTTGTTTTTAAAGTCTGAATCTTTATTAATCATATCATAATTATTAAGTGTGTATTTTTCACTTCACAACCACTTAATAGGTCTGAATAGGTCTGAATGATTAACATCTATAACAGAGACTTAATTTCATTAAGATGCTATCACATATTCATTATTAACTGCCGCCACCCCGACCATTATCAACTACCACCATGCCGCCACCGCCACTGTACTCAACCACCACCACCACCATACTCAACTACCACCATCACCACCCCCACTACACCACCGTCATCCTCAATCATAGCCGCCACCATTATCGACCATCACCATCCCTACCACTCCGACCACCATCATTCTCACCCACAGTCAACACTTATCCACCTCAACTACCACAACCAACCACCCCATCACCATTAACAACCACAACCGGCACCGCCCATCATTATAACCTACCACCACCTTCCTCAATTACAAACCACCATCCGCCATTATTAACTATCATCACCTACCACCACCATCCTCAATCATTATCTCCGCCACTACCAATCACTACTAGCTACTAGCATGTACAACTATCATCAACCAAAACTACCACCAACCACCGCCTCTAGTCGGCATTCACCCGTTAACCATCACCACCAACAACTATCATAATATAAAAAATTATATATTTTATTGATAGAATATTAGATTAGTTACTATTTCATTTGAATTTTATTTTTATTATTTTCAAATAAAGATAAATGTTATGCATTCAGATGTTAAAAATCAAACAGTCTTAATTTTTAGTATTCAGATCTTAATACACATCTTAATATATTCAGATGTGTATTCAGATTCAGATGTCTTAATCTTAATACACATCTTGATATTCAGATGTGTGTTCAGATCCAAACGTCTTAATCTTAAAAAAACAAATGAGGCCTTAGTTTCCTCCCTTTAGTAGTTGATCTAGGTCCGAAACTCATGTTTAGCTTTTACTCCTTGTTTATGTTTTACTTATTTGAATTCAACATAATTTAATAACAAACTTGTTTATTTTATTTTTTATTATCTTTTTTCTAAAATCAGTTTTAGTGTAGTACTAGTATATACTGGTCAACTTAATTAATTTTTTGTTGTTTTAAATCTCACCCTTCAAATCAAAAACCTCAAATTGTAACTTATTACTCCATAAATAAAAAAAATATAAATACTTTATGTCACAACCTTCTTCAACAATCACCATGATAAAGTAGTGGGCATCGTCAATTCTGACTCCACGATGGCAACTCAGAGTTTGAGACTCTTCTTCAATTACTTGGCTACTAACACACCCTTAAATTTTTGTGTAAGTTTTTGATAATTTTAAAGTT